>NW_012267310.1:4156213-4166924 GCF_000151885.1 Dipodomys ordii | reverse complement strand
AGTCCTAGCCTTGAGCTGAAGAGCTGAGGGACAGCGCCCAGGCCCAGAGTTTAGGCCCCATGACCAGCAAAAAAAAAAAAAAAAAAGATTATTATTATTTTTTTTTTGCCAGTCCTGGGGCTTGCACTCTGGGCCTGGACACTGTCCCTGAGTTTTTTTTAAAAAGAATAATCTACTTTTTATGTTTTCTATTTGTTGTCGTTTTGTTGGACATGGGGCTTGAACTCTGGGCCTGGGTGCTGTCCCTCAGCTCTTCAGCTCAAGGCTAGTGCTCTACCCCTTGAGCCACAGCGCCACTTCTGGCTTTTTCTGTGTATGTGGTGCTGAGGAATCAAACCCAGGGCTTCATGCATGGGAGGCAAGCACTCTACCACTGAGCCACCTTCCCAGCCCTCAATGAATAATCGTTGTTTCCTGATGATACTGGTTTGAGCTTGTTTCCTGCTCACACAGGCACTCCACTACCAAGCAACATTTTTCTTTTGCACTGGTTATGTTTGAAATAGTGTCACTTCTGGCTCACACCTGCGATTCTCATTTTGACTCCCACTGTAGCGAGGATAACAGGTGAGCATCACCATGTCTAGCTTCTTCCATTGAGATGGAATCTTTTTCTGCACTGGCAGCCTGAAACCATGATCCTTCCAATATCAGCCGTCCACATAGCTAGGATAACTGGTGCATATCACACTCAGTCATTGGTTAAGATGGGATCACATTTGTATGGTTAGGGTAGCCTTGGCCCACAGTCCTCCTGATCTCAACCTCCCAAATAGCTAAGATTACAGATGCGCACCACTAGTGACTGTTTGTGTGTATGTGTGTGTGTGTATCATTGTAGGCAAGGTCAAGGGCAGGGTATACCACTGAGCTGCACTCCACACCATTTCACTGTAAATGATTTTGACAATTACTTGCTTAGGACACACAAGTCCATAGCTTCCCTCTACATTTACATGGTCAGTCATGAGACTTGAACTCGGGTTAGATGCTGTATCTAAGCTTTTTCATTCAAGGCTAATGCTCTACCACTTTGACCAGAGGTCTACTTCCAGTTTTCTGGTGGTTAATAGATGAATCTGATGGACCTTTCTGCCCAGGATGGCTTTGAACCTCAATCCTCAGATCATAGCCTCCCAAGTAGCTATGATTATAGGTGTGAGCCACAGGTACTCAGCTCTATCTATCTATCTACCTATCTATCTATCTGTCATGGGGCTTGAACTCTGGGCCTGAACACTGTCCCTCAGCTCTTCAGCTCAAGGCTAGCACTTCACCACTTCCAGCTTTTTTCTGCTTATGTGGTGCTGAGGAATCAAACCCAGGGCCTCATGCATGTGAGGCAAGCACTCTACCACTAAGCCACCTTCCCAGCCCTGCAATGAATGTGCCTTTATCAGTGGCTGAAATTCATGTGGATGTATGACATTAATTATAAGATATTTCTGATTTGGCTGACAAAAAATTAGCTGCAATAAGGTAAGTCACTCTTTTGAGTTGTATCCCAGAATTCTGGGTTGAAGGTACTTATAAAACACAAGGGGACATTTCAGATATAATGTTTGATTTAGAATTTCATTTTATTTAAATGTGTTCTTCATGCTACAATGCAACCCTTTAAAATCAGTCAAATACATAACATTAAAATGCTTTCTCAAAACTTATCAACTTAAATGACAACCCACAACCACAGCTTCTAAACTTCAAAAAGGCGGCTTCAGTATCCAGAAGAACACCTTATCCTAACTGGAATGAAATCCTGTCTCAATGCAAATTTAAGAAAAGAAAACAAAATATTATCAGAATACCAAAATTTATTCGGATACTATTATTGAATATGTCTACTTCTTAACTCTAAACTTGTTCCCAAGCACTGGGAAGGTTGGTTTTTCTGATACCTGGGTTAAAACTCAGAGCCACCTGATTACTTGGCTGGTACTTTACCACTTGATCTATGCTTCTATCTTGGCTTTTTGCTGGTTATTTGGGAGATAAGTCTCAAAGACTTCCCTGTCCAGACTGGCTTTGAACCTCAATTTTCTAGACCTCAGACTCCTGAGTATCTAGGATTACAGGTATGAGCAACCTGTGCCCTGGCAAGATTAGTTTAAAAACAAAATATATCATCTAAGCCAGGGGTTAGGTGGCTCACGCCTGTAATCCTAACTACTCAGGAGGCTGAGATCTGAAGATCATGGTTTGAAGCCAGCCCAGGCAGGAAAGTTCCCATGAGACTCTTGTCTCCAATTAACCACTCAAAACCGAAGTGGCATTGTGGCTCAAGTGGTAGAGGGCCAGCCTTGCACAAAAGGAAGCTCAGGGACAGAGTCCAGGCCCTGAGTTCATGCCTCACAACTGACCAAAAAAAAAAAAAAATTAGCATCTAGGCCCTGCCCCAAGCCAATTAGATCAGAATTTCTAGGGATTATTTTGGGGGAAGCCCTGGTCCTGGAGCTTGAACTCAGAACTCAGGGCCTGGGCAGTGTCCCTGAGCCTCTCTGTGCTCAAGGCTAGCACTCTACCACTTGAGCCACAGTGCCACGCCTGGCTTTTTCTGTTTATGTGGTACTGAGGAATCAAACCCAGGGCTTGGAGTGTGCTAGACAAGCACTCTACCATTAAGCCACATTCTCAATCCTTGGGATTTTTTTTTTTAAACCTTCCTCAGCAATTCTGCCAACTAAAGTTGGGAATCATAACTCCCACAAAATCTTTTAATTTTTTGGTTCTGGTACTAGGACTTGTAACTCTGGGTTTGGGTGCTGCCCTTGAGCTTTAAACACAAAATCATTTCATAAAGCAAAGACATAAATAAAAAGTATAAAAAAGAACAGCCCGGGGAAAGTAGAGGGAGGGACACAGAGGATAAGTTAAAAAAAATCATACTTATTATTTGTTTTCAAATAATTTCTACCTCTTGCTAGGCCCCCAAAATACTATTCGAATCTATGTCATAACATGATGAATGAAACAGCTAAGAAAAACAGGCCAAGGGGTAGCTCAGTGATAGCATATGTGCATAGCACAGGGGGGCCCTGAGCTCAATTCCCAGCTCCCCAAAAACAAAATAGAAAATATAGCCTAAAAGGCTCTTTTACTAGTCATCTAGTATCACTTAACACAGAGGTGGGAGAAGTTTTTACTGCCAAGGGCATTTGGATATTTCTATCATTGAGGGCCACACAAAATGATCAACTCAGGTACAGAGCTTCCGGCAGCCATCACAAAGCATACAAAAAGCTCATGTACATGTCCCATCCCCTACCAAATGAATTCATGATTTCAAGGGTTTTGTATGGCCTGCTGTTCCTCACCTCTGCATATACTATTTGCCAACAGAGGAAGACTGTCAGATTACAGGTAACCAAGGAAGGAATAACCTCATGGCAATGGAAGAAGTTAAGAACTTCTGGCTCTGATTTCCTCCATTTCGTTCCAGGAAAAGAGTTAAGGGAGAACGTTTGTGTATGGAGTCAGGTACTCAGACTTTAGTGGTCAATTTCAATTGACCCTACTCATTTTCTTTTCACTTAAAATTTCAAAGAAAAAGCAATATAAAATAATGGGCCAAAGGGAAGCTGGTCTTTGAGAATTTATCTTCCAGCTTTTACTGGTACAACAGTCCTTCAGCCTGGAGCTACTCAAGAAGCATGAAAAAGAAAGAAAAATTGTTTAGCTCAGACAAGTTCATTGGTATATGAGCTACAATGAAGGCTGGTGGCAAAATTTTTTTAAACCTGCATTGATCTAGATACTTGGGAATGTTCTGCTAAAATGTAGTTTCAATCCAGCAATAGGAGATTTTGACATTTGTTGTATACCCCATATTGTTAGTACTAGAGATTAAATTTTTGATGCCAAATGATGAGAAAAACCTTACAGTTACCTACAAAGGTAATGAGCTGTGAAATTAATTCCCTAGTATTGCTTTGAAAATATACCCTACATTGTTAAGACAAATTTCAACTCTGTTCAAATGACTTAGTTAGCTGGGATTCTTCAGTCATCATCCACAGTTGGCTTGATTGTCACTCCTCTTCTTATCTGACCCCAACCAATTAAACTGCAGAATGAAAATAAAAGACATTATGAGTTTCACATCTAGTTCATTAGTATCAACATATAATCACGTGACGTAATTGGTTTTTACCTGCCCATGTATTTTAGTTTTTGCCTGTACAATCTTGGGATTTGAACTAAGGGTCTAGAAACTCCCTGAACATTTTTTTGGCTTAAGGCTAGTGCTCTATTACTTGAGCCACAGCTCCAATTCTGGCTTTTTGGTGGTTAATCAGAGCTAAGAGGTTCACAGACTTGTCTGTGAAGACCGTTTCAAATTGTGATCCTCAGATCTCAGCCTCCTAAAGAGCTAGGCCTTGCCCTTTTTTCCCCCCATCTGTCATGGGACTTGAACTCTGGGCTTGGGCACTGTCCTTCAGCTTTTCAGCTCAAGGCTAGCGCCACTTGAGCCACAGTGCCACTTCCGGTTTTCTGATGGTTTATTAGAGATAAGAGTCTCCAATAAACTTCCTGCCTCAGATCTCAGCCTCCTGAGTAGCTAGGATTACAGGTGTGAGCCACCAGCGCCTGGCTATTGCCCATCTTCTAAGTTCAAATGTTCCCTAAGTCTGCTCCTCCAGAGAGAAAGCTCACAGTAATTCTTATCACGAACAGACGTGCCTTCATTCTAACAAACTATACCTACCCCTCAGATCCACTAAAGTCTTGCTTGTCAACCTAAGAACTATGCCCCAAACACAAACCACTTCAACTAAGTTTTGTTTAAAGCTCATTCTCTATCATTTCTTCCCTGAGAAATGCATGCCTCTTACTCACAACACCTCAACAGATTGCAATGCATTAGCATGACCTCAGCTGTTAAAGGAAAAAGAACTAGAGGAACACATCATGTATCAGCTGCACCTATCAGCTGATTACGGAAGAGCTCATTCAAAACATTCCTAAAACACTTTCATAGTGACTAAGTTCTTCTGTGACAAAGGATGAGGCAAACTAGAAGACTTTTGCACCATATATTAAGTATGAAATGACAGTGGTATAGACATAATGTTACAAGGAATAGAAAGGAATGGGAAGACTCCATAACTAACAGGAAACATAACGAGTGAGGACCCAAATATATGTATTTCGTAGTTTTAGTCATTTATAGGGAACTAGAAGCAGTATCACCCTACAGCAATGAGCATGAATGCTAATCATAGTTTGAACTCAGGGCCTTGTACTTGCTTGGCTTACATGCTCACAAACAGGTATACCACTGAAGCCACACCTGGCTCAGTCTTTTGACAAAATCTCACAAACTTTTCTGTCTGGGCTGGCTTCAAAACTAAGATCCTCTGGATCTTAGCCTCTTGAGTACCTAGGATTACAGGCATAAGCCACTAATAGTCAGACAATTAATTAGTTTTTTCATAGATTGTGAGAAGCCAACTGCAGTACTTGGGACTATAAATCAAGGCTGCTTAAATGTAGTTTTCAATAAGATCCAGATAGTAAAAATAATACAGACTCTTGTGTTCAAGCAAGAGTATGTACACCTGAATGTATACCAAGAACTTAAGGAAACTGACTCTACTAAACAGTGGCAAAGGCTAATCAACTTACCGCCAGTGTTTCTCGACTCTTCGACTAAGGGCAATTTTTTCTCCTACTTCTGTGCACACAGGATTAGTCAAGACGATTTTACCCAGATCAGCCTTGACAGCACTAACTCTCCCTCCTGTCGACAGGGATCCTATGTTGACCATAAGCACTTCATTCTTCGACAGCTTTTGTACCTAAGGAGAGAAATTGGGCGAAAACACCCCAAAGTCAAGACCATTTACAGTTTAAAAGTAGCAAACAGAATGTTGATTTGGGGCCCAGTGACTTCATACAAAATCTGCCTTGAAGAAATAAATTAAGTAACCACTGCATAAACCACTCTTAAAAAATTTTAAGTTAGCTAGGCGCCAGTGGCTCACACCTGTAATCCTAGCTACTCAAGAGGCTGAGATCTGAGGATCAATGGTTCAAGCCAGCCCAGCCCAGGCAGGAAAGTTCATGAGACTCTTATCTCCAATAAACTACCAGAAAACTGGAAGTGGCACTGTGGCTCAAGTGGTATAGCACTCGCCTTAAGCTGAAGAACTCAGGGTCAGCGCCCAGGCCCAGAGTTCAAGTCCCACGACCCACCAAAACAAACAAAAAAAAGCTTCAAGTTAAACACTAGTTGAGTATTCTTTATTGGGAATGCTTAGAAATGTGAACATTCCAAGTATCTCAGGATTTTATAATACTTATGTATATATATGTGGTGTCTTGGGGGATAAACACTGAAGTCACTTAAGTTTTGCTTTATGAATAGTCTTGCTATGCAGCATAGGCTGGCCTGGAACTGCTAAACCTCCTGCCTCTTGATATTATAACAGTGAGCAACTACGCCCAGACTCCCAGACTGGTACAGTGTGTGTGTGTGTGTGTGTGTGTCCTGAGTGCTGACCCCGAGCTTGTTTGCTCAGCGCCACTTCCGGTTTTCTGGTGGTTTATTGGAGATAGGAGTCTCACGGTCTCTCCTGCCCCGGCTGGCTTTGAACCGCGATCCTCAGATCTCAGCCTCCTGAGTAGCTAGGATTACAGGCGTGAGCCACTAGCGCCTGGCTCCTTTCTGGCTTTTTTTAAGTAGCTTATTGAAGAGAAGTCTTAGAACTTTCCTGTTCAGGCTGACTTCCAACCATAATCCTCAAATCTCAGCCTTCTGAGTAACTAGGATTATAAGCATGAGCGACCCGAGCCTGGTTGACTTATGTACACCTTATAGCAATAACCTGAAGCAATTTTACAATTTTCCACAGTTAGTGCAGTTGCATTTGACTATGACTCATCATGAGGTCAAGTATAGAATTTTTCAGTGGTAGCATCATGTCAGTAAAAAAAAAAAAAAAAACCAAACCTTTGGATTGTAAAGCATTTAGATTTTAGATTTTTAACTTATAGATCTTCAGCCTACAGTAGAAATAAGGTACAAAATTTCCTTTGTGTATGTATGGGTAGAAAAATAGGAAATGGCTTTATGAGGGTCAGTAAGGTGATTTTGGAGGTCCAATTCTATTCTTGTACCTAAACCAGTTACTAGAACTCTCTGAGCCTCTATTTAATTGGCTGGCACCATCTGTACAAGGAACAGTAAGTAAATTATTAGCCAAATGCCCCAAATCAGGTCACCGTTTTAATGGTTTCATTATTTGGTAAGTCAGATGAGACAAAAACAGTCAAGTTGGTATCAAAAGAATTCTAGGGTCTGGGAAGGTGGCTCAGTGGTAGAGTGTCTGCCTCACATGTATGAGGCTCTGGGTTCTATTCCTCAGTACCAGAAAAAGCACTGTGGCTCAAATGGTAGTGTTAGCCTTGAGCTGAAGAACTGAGGGACAGTGCCCAGGCCCAGAGTTTGAACCCCATGATCAAAGGAAAAAAAAAACAAGAATTCTAAAACACATGACAAGCCAGTTGCCAGTAGCTCACGCTAGCTACTATGGAGGCTGAGATCTGAGGACTGCAGTTCAGAGCCAGTTCTGGCAACAAAGTAAGTGAGACTCTTATTTCCAATTAGCCCCAGAAAATCACAAGTAAAGCAGTGGTTCAAAGTGGTAAAGCACTGTTTGATGTGTGTGTGGAAAAGAGTCAACATTATTTCTTTGGTTATTTCTCATGAAAATTACTTTTTCATGTTATTTCACTTATACTACATGAGTTTTTAACCAAGAGACTCAAAAGGTTCAATGTTTAACAAAGAGATACTTCTATAATTCTTTTATAACTTGTGTCTCCTAATTTATTTTTGAACTCTATCTAGTATATAGTATTGTGTGTGTATGTGTGTTCATCCTGGGCTTGAGTTCAGGGCCTGGTGCTGTCCCCCAAATTTTTTGCTCAAAGGAGCTACCATTTGAGCCACAGCTCCACTTCAGGCTTTTTGGTGGTTTGGAGATGAGAGTCTCATGGGTTTGCCTGCCAGAGTTGGCTTCAAACTGTGATCCTCAGATCTCAGCCTTCTGAGTAGGTAGTATTACAAGCATGAGCCATTGGCACCTGGCTAGCTAAATGTATATAGTTTTCAAAGTAACACAATTTCACTCTGAACTGAATCTCATGATAATTATTATGCTATTCTTTCTAAATGCCCTAGAGAAAAGTACCAGGGCAGGGTTTAGACACACCTAAAAAATTTTAAAATATCAACATTAAGTGTCAACTATTTCCCCATCTCTGCCAACGTAGTATTAGTAAAAGATTAATTTTAAAAAAGGAGCTGGGAAAGTAATTTACTGGTAGAGTGCTTGCCTAGCATGCATGAAGCCCTGGGTTCGATTCTTCAGTACAACATAAAATAAGAAATGCTGGAAGTGGCATTGTGGCTAAAGTTGTGGAGTGCTAGCCTTGAGCAAAAGAAGCTCAGAGACGGTGCCCAGGCCCTGAGTTTAAGCCCCAGGACTGGCAAAGAAAAAAATCAAACTGATTTATTTTAATTCCATGTTGGGCACAGAAGAATACAACTCAAAACTGGATTCACATAACTGTCTGTTACTTTTTCTGAAACAGGATTATAAAAAGCACTTACTTTTGCTGCTTTCTTATCTCCTTCAGTGCGGACACCTAGGAGCCGTCTAAGTAGGAAATAGGATATTTCCAATTCTGTGAATATCTCAGGTAAAGCCCCAACTGCACCAAGAACCTGCCCCACCATTCTGTCAGCTCGGCACAAAGTGGGATCGATCTTTGTTCCAACTCCTAATGAAAAAGAAAATGTACACAACCCAACTTTTATTTTCTAAGACACTTATAAAGATAATTATTTCTTCAAAAGTCTAGTCAAGTAAGCACAGTATGAATCTTCCTATACACTTTAATACCTACTTCTGTAGAGATATAGACATAACTTGTTTCATCTGGAGAAACAAAATTGTAAATTCATAGGTTCCTAAGACAACTGAGAATATAAAGATTCTCTTGATTTATATTCTAAACAATAGCAAATATCAGTAATAACAATTCAGAGTGAGTCTAAATATCTCTAATGAAGGGTGAAAAGATGTAAAATTCACTGTGTGTAGCATGTACAATATTTGCATGCTATTTACTTTTAGATTGGCTCAATGTGGATGTGCCTATAATCCTAGACCTCTGGAGGGAAGGATCTAATACTTAAGGCTGCTCAAGGGTGCTACCTGTATCCCGTGGTACACAGCAAGGGCCTCTCTAAAGAAAGAGAAGGGAGAGGAAGGATGGAGGGAGGATAGGTAGGCAGGCAACCAAGCTTAAAGTCTGGATCTACTTTTAAAATATATTAGCTGTGCCTTGAGTGGTTGGGAAAGAAAACATACAGATGGAACAAGATTAAGTAAGGGCTCAGTAAGGATTATAGGGAGGTTTTTAACGGAAGTCTATTTTCTGATGTTAAGTCTGAAGTTAAACTCTAAGTATTTCCAGAATTTCCTTTCAAATAAAAAGATAAGTTGGGTGCCAGTGGCCCATGCCTATAATTTCAGGAGACTGAGTTCTGAGCAAAAATGCTTTGAGCAAGAAATCTGAGTAAGAGTATAAGGTCCTAAGTTCAAGCCCTAGTATTAGCCCCCCTCCCACTGTATATATATGATGATAAATTTGTTTATAACAAAACTTTCTTACAGCACAGAAAGGAAAAAATAAATATCTAGCCAAAAGCCTATAATGTTAGATCCCCCATCTCAAAAAATAAAAAAACCAAAAAAGGAAGGAAAGGAGGGAGTGAAAGAAGAAAGGAAGAGAGTTGAGGAGAAGGAAGAAAGAGAAAGCTCCTATTCTCTATCCTAAAACCTATAGACTTAAAAAGAAAAAAAGTTAAAATGATGATAATCATCATGGGATATGAATGAAAAAGGCAAACTATCTGGGGGCAATCAGCAGGAGGGGAAAAGGAAAGGATACTGAAAGTCAAAGAGGACCAAAGTACATTTTACTTACTTACACACACACAGAATGAAACCCACCAAAAGTGGGGAAAAGACACTATGAGTATATAAGGGAGAAGTCAACTTGTTCCAAGTACAAATTTATGGAATTATCACAACAAAACTTCCTCATTTAACTCATATGCACTAATTCAAAAATAAAATTAGAATAATTCAATGGATTGGAGGCATGGCTCATTTGGTAGGGTGCTAGCCAATTAGATAAAGTATCAGATACCAAGTTGACTACCAGTCTCAGACCAAAAAAAAAAAACTACTTGGGTGACTGATGTGGGAAAACAGCTTGAGCTGTGTAGTTGAAGGCTAGTCTAAGTAATAGCGAGACTCTGTCTCAAAACAAGAAAACTAGTATGTATGTGTATGTGCATATGTGTGTGTTATATTTTAAATTTTAGGCCATAAAACTTATTTTGTTATTACTAAAAAGGAGGTTCTAGCTGCACCCAGGTGGCTCATGCCTATAATCATAGCTACTCAGGAGACTGAGATCTGTGGATCACAGATTGAAGACAGCCAGGACAGGAAAGTCCATGAGACTCATCTCCAATGAACTACTCAGAAAAAGCTGGAAGTAGCACTGGGGCTAGCCTTGAGCACAAAGAGGCTCAGGATGGGGCTGGGAAGGTGGCTCAGTGGTAGAGCGCTTGCCTTGCATGCATGAGGCCCTGGGTTCAATTCCTCAGCACCACATAAGCAAAAAGAAA
>NW_012267310.1:4142828-4155998 GCF_000151885.1 Dipodomys ordii | reverse complement strand
TCAAGGTGAGCGCTCTACTGCTTGAGCCACAGCACCACTTCTGGTTCTCTAGTGGTTTATTGGAGATGAGTCTCAAAGATGGGACTGGGAAGGTGGCTCAGTGGTAGAGCGCTTGCCTTGCATGCATGAGGCCCTGGGTTCAATTCCTCAGCACCACATAAGCAAAAAGAAAAAAAAAAGCTGGAAGTGGCACTGTGGCAAGTGGTAGAACGCTAGCCTTGAGCTGAAGAGCTGAGGGGCAGTGCCTGGGCCCAGAGTTCAGGCCCCACGACTGGACCCAAAAAAAGAGGCTCAGGAACAGCACCCAGACCTGAGGTCAAGCCTCAGGACCAGGGAAAAAACAGGAATTCTTAACCAAAATCTATCCTTTATGTTTATAAATGATTTTTCAGCTGGTGGCTCACGCCTATAATCCTGGCTACTCAAGAGGCTGAGATCTGAGGTTCAAGGTTCAAAGCCAGCCCAGGCAGCAAAGTCCTTAAGTCCATAAGACTCTTATCTCTTATTAGCCACCAGAAAAAGGGAAGTGGTGCTGTGGCTCAAATGTTAGAGCCTGACCTTGAGCTGAAGGGCTCAGGGACAGTGCCCAGGCCCAGAATTCAAGCCCCACAACCGACCAAAAAAAAAAAAAGAATGTTTTTCCAAACATATGAAACTAACTTAGAAATTACAATCAACAGCTTAAAATCCAAATGTCCTCCTATTCCATTTAATCAATAAATATGAATTCAAAATCTGAAAAAAGCCTTGGATGTGGGCTGGAAAGGTGGCTCAGTGGTAGAGCGCTTGCCTTGCATGCATGAGGCCCTGGGTTCGACTCCCCAGCACCACATAAGCAAAAAGAAAAAAAGCCGGAAGTGGCACTGTGGCTCAAATGGTAGAGCGCTAGCCTTGAGCTGAAGAGCTGAGGGGCAGCGCCCAGGCCCAGAGTTCAAACCCCATGACTGGACCCCAAAAAAAAGAAAGAAGAGAGGGGAGTGGAGGGGAACGGAGAATAAGAAGAGGGAAAAAACTTTTCTATTATATATTTTATGTGCATTACATTACTTCGTCTATTTTTTTTTTAATTTACAGGTTGCATTTGGACACTGGTGGCTCATGTCTGCAACCCTAGCTACTCAGGAGGGTAAGATGTGAACATCATGGTTCAAAGCCAGCCATAGCAGAAAAGTCGTGAAATTATTTATTTCTCATTAAACACCAAAGAAAGTCCCAAAACCAAGTTGGAAGTAGCTCTGGCTCAAGAGGTAGAGTGATAGCCTTGAGTAAAACTGCTCAGGGACCAGCACATAAAAAAGGAAAATAAAAATAAGGAGCTAGGCATTGGTGTCTCATGCCTATAATCCTAGCTACTCAAGGGGCTGAGATCTGAGGATCATGGTTCAAAGTCAGCCCAGGTAGGAAAATCCAAGACTCCTATCCCCAATTAACCACCAGAAAACCAGAAGTGGAGCTGTGGCTTAATGATAGAGCTCTAGCCTTGAGCACAAAAGCTCAGGGACAATGCCCAGGCCCTGAATTCAAGCCCTGTGACTCACCAAAAGGAAAAAAAGAAGAAATCCTGGGATAGCTCGGTGGCAGAGACTTGCCATGTACATGGTGAAGCCCAAGTTTAATCACTAGCACCCAAAAAAGAGTCTACAACATATCTTTTTTGAGTAACTCATTTCCCATGGAAAGTACCACAAATACCTTTAAACTAAAATCGTTAAGAAGGAAATCCTTACCTATAAGACCCCCTGGGGCGGCATACTGAAGATCATTATGTTCTGCAAAAAGTGATACAATTTTGGAAAAGATGGGCTTACACATGAGTTTTCCTTCACTATCTTTGGAAACAATACCAGGTCTCACTTCTATCTCCTGGCCCACCTGTAAACAAATAATTGGTAATGAGAATTACTATAAAACAACCCAATTATCTTTTACCTATGAAGAATTCCACCAGGAGGACCACAAAACTGAAAAAGTACTCCTTCCTCTATTAAAAAAAAGCTAGCTGGGAATCTATCTTAGTGGTAAGTGGCAGAGTGCTTGCCTAGCGTGCATGAAGCCCTGGGTTCGATTCCTCAGTACCATATTAACAGAAAGAGTCCAAAGTGGTGCTTGGCTCAAGTGGTAGAGTGTTAGTTAGCCTTGAGCAAAAGAAGCTCAGGGACAGTACCCAGGCCCTGAGCTCAAGCCCCAGGACTGATTAAAAAAAAAAGTCTCATGTAATTGTAACCCCTCTGTACGGTATTTTCACAATAAAAAAACTTATTAACAATTAAAAAAAATAGAAAAGTAAAAAGATCACTATATTAAATAATAAGAAATCAACTGTTGCCGGGCACTGGTGGCTCACGCCTGTAATCCTAGCTACTCAGGAGGCTGAGATCTGAGGATAGCGGTTCAAAGCCAGCCCGGGCAGGAGAGACCGTGAGACTCCTATCTCCAATAAACCACCAGAAAACCGGAAGTGGCGCTGTAGCTCAAGTGGTAGAGTGCTCGCCTTGAGCTGAAGAGCTGAGGAAAGCGCCCAGGCCCAGAGTTCAAGCCCCACGACAGACAAAAAAAAAAAAAAAAAAGAAATCAACTGTTTAAAAAACAAACCTTGAAATCAGAGTCACTCAATATTTGCCAACTACCTTACCAGGTAGACAAGCCTACATATTCTATGAGATTTAAAGGGTAGACATTCCAAAGCATAAAAGCAAATAAACCTATATTGAATACCAGACAGTGAAAAAAATCCTTATTAGACTATCCATACTGCTCCAATCCAACTCCCAATCAAGACAAGAACAAAACTCAAACCAAAATCCTGACAGAAACTCAATTTACCTTTAATACTCCTTTTAGAATACTACCACCAGCAACACCTCCCTTAAGATCATCAACTTCACAGCCAGGTTTGTTGACATCAAATGATCTAATAACTAAAAGAAAATAAAACAAAACCACTTCTGTTAAGTTTAACTTAAGAAATATTCTTTTCTGAGTTGACTTTTTAAAATAATCGAGTATTACTGTAATATTCACTATAGTCTTACATAAATATAACGGGGAAAAATGGAAACAACTTATAAGTAAGTTCATTAACAGATGGCATATTATGGCATAGCTACCCTGTGGATTATCCATACTGTCATGTAGGTGTTAAAAAACGGAATCACCTAGAAGAATGACCTTAATATATAATATACTGTTAAGGGGAAAAAATGCAGTTATAAAAATAAAAATAATTCATGGGGGCGGGAATGTGGCTTAGTGGTAGATCGCTTGCCTAGCATGGATTAAGTGATGGGTTCAATTCTTCAGTACCACATACACAGAAAAAGCCATAAGTGGCACCATGGCTCAAGTGGTAGAGTGCAAAAGCAGCTCAGGACAATGTACAGGCCTTGAGTTCAAGCCTTAGGACTGGCATAATAATAATTATATTGTTATTATTATTCATGGCAAGTGCTGCTGGCTCACACTTAAAATCCTAGCTACTCAGGAGGCTGAGATCTGAAGATAATGGCTCAAAGCCAGCCCAGGCAGGAAAATCCATGATAGTCTTCCTTCTAATTAAACACCCCTACAAAGCCAGAAGTGAGCTGTGGTTCAAATGGTAGAGTGCTAGCCTTGAGCACAAAAGTTCAAGGAAAGCATCCAGGCCCTGAGTTCAAGACGAGCACAAAACAACAACAAATAAATATAGGAGGGTAGGAGTGTACCAGTGGCCCACTGGCGAAGGTACTGTTCTAAAATAAAAACATAAACACAAGGACTGTATGGTTCAAGTGACAAAAAGTAGGGGGCCCAGGATTCAATTTCCAAGACTCAAAAGAAAAACAAAAATGCAGTGCTGAGCCTTCCTAGACAGTACAGTGACATCATTTACATGGAAATCTTTCAACATCCTAAAATGTTATAATTCCATAGAGAACGCTATTATAACATATTGCTCACACAGGTGTAAAGTAAATGAGCACACAATGATTAGGTTTCCACTTCATTCAAGACTTGTCTCTCGTCTAGCAATACAATCTCAGAGTGAATCAAGTTTGAAAAACGTATCCATTTATCACTTCTACAGAAAAAGATACTAATAAATACCCTTAAAGGAGAATCACCAATGTAGAAAAGACTAGCAAAACAACAACTTCAATCACTTACCAATAAGTCGGGGTTCTGAAGTAAAGTCTCTTGGGGGTACTGGTATTTTCTTTACTATGTACTCACAGACAACTTCAATATTGTATTTCAGCTGAGCAGAAATGGGAATAATAGGAGCGCCTTCTGCCACCGTGCCTACGTGACAAAATTCAGACATCAGAATTCAGATTTGTACATCTTGTTCCACATTACATAAAATTAAAATTACAAAAAAAGAGGAGGCCTAACATCCCACACAAATGCCAGCAAAAAGTACAAAGTGATTTTTCTATTTAGAATGAAAATGAATTTTATTCCTTTCAAGGGGAAAAAATGTTCAAATTATATTGGCATACTTAATGTAGCAAAAACAATAAACCTGATTAAAGGAATAAAACACTAACATTCTTGGGAACAAGCGCTTTACTAGTTAAAAAGATTTCTAACATGTAATTAAGCTCCTAATAAATGTCCAAGATAAAATTATAGACTCTTTGCTCATCAAAGACTGCTAGCACACATAATATTTGTTCCTTATTAATTACATGTCACACAGGATAGTCAAAGAAATAGACCAAACATAATTAGATTTTAATCAAAATGACTTATTCTCTACCACATGACAGAACTGGGTTCAGAGGAACTTAACCTTTCTAAGAAGCAAAACAAAGCTAAGAGAATCATAAGTCAACAATATGATCTTGTCTTTCTAACATGAAAAGTAATAGAAGTGACATTATCAAGATTAAAAAATATTTTTTCAGCTCATTTTACTATCACTGAGGTTTTTTGCTTTTCTTTTCCAAGGTAGGTGGTTTGTGCTGAGGATTGAATTCAGGACTGCATACATGCTATGCAAGCACTGTACAACTGAGCTATGCTCCACCCTGAGGATTTTTAATCTTATCGGTAAGTGGAACTGAAGCACTTGCCCGACAAGTAAAAGTCAAGTGCATTCCTTAGTACTACAAAAGGGGGAAAATATGTTTCAATGTATAAAATTCAGAAACACATTTCACTAGTTGTAGCAGGTTGCTTACAAGTAGTTGGTAGAGAAGTAAGGCTTCAGACATCCCAGTTTACTTTGCTTTGGATAGAATACTATATATCTGGAACAAATACCTCTTGAAGTGTTTCAGGGTAGATATTAGTGATTGGTTATTATGGCATTTTACCTTGTACAAATGCAAGAATCTGTTCATACTGTTCTTTAGCCTGACTTTCTTTAACCAAATCAATTTTATTCTGTAAGATCAAAATATGCTTCAGCTTCATGATTTCTATGGCTGCCAGATGTTCCGAAGTCTGTGGCTGAGGGCAAGATTCATTACCAGCTAGTTGACAAAAAAAATTAAAAGATGCGTAAGAACAGTTAGAAATATCCAGGCCATGCAAATTCACAGAGACAAAAAGCAGATTATTGATTGCTAGGAACTAGAACTTATTAGTGGTGATGCTTACACTGTACAAAACTACAAACACACTTAATGCCACTGAATCCAATATTGTAAATAGCTTAAATGTAAGTTTTATGGTATGTATATATCTTAACTTTCACCATCACCAAAAAAAGGTACTACCATCTGGTAAAGGAAACTTCAGTAGCCCTACTAAGGCAAAAGTCCTGCATATCATTGCCAAATTTCTATCTTTTAGCCCTGTTCCATTCTGTTCCTCCAACCACTACCACCTCCCGCTCCACGTCCTAAGCAAGAAACTTGCAGCCAAGGCAGGAATTTTGGCTTTGTCTGCCTTGAGCTTTTCTTCAGGCATAAGGGATAGCCCCATGGCTCTGTCTAGTCTTAGAGATATTCTGGCCCAGTCAAGCTCCTGAGGGGCAGAGGATACCCCTTTTGAATGGAAGAACCCTAACTGAGAAGATAACAATGTGTTACAAAGAAACAAGTAGCACATTAACAATCATCCCTTCTCCAGTTGTGATGCTGATATATCCTACATCTCCTTGAAATCTTGTCTGTGTGCGCACGCACACGCACACACACATTGGCGCCACAGTTTGAACTCAGGGCCCTCCAGCTGGCATGGCTGCTGCTCTACCACTTAAATCATGCTTCCACTCTGGCCTTTTTTTTTTTTTTTTGGTCATCGATTCTCCAACTCGAACTCTGGGCCTGAGCCCTGTCCCTGAGCTTCTTTTGCTCAAGGTGGGCACTCTACCACTTGAACTACAGTGACACTTCCAGCTTTTGTGAGTAGTTTATTGGAGATAAGAGTCTCACGGAGTCTGCCCTTGGCTGGCTTCAAACCACAATCCTCAGAACTCAGCCTCCTGAGTAGTTAGGATTATAGGCGTGAGGTTCACTCTGGCCTTTTACTGCTAATTTTATCAATGGAGTCTCTGCCTTGGTTGGATTAGAACCTTGATCTTTAGATCTTAGCTTCTGGAGTAGTAAGATTAAAGGTTTGAGCCACCAGTGCCCAGGCTTCTTGTAAGCTCAAAAGAATTATATCTTCAGCCATTATTAAGAATGAGATTTGCATCTAAATCAAACAATTGTACAACTATAAGCAGACTGCAGAGGGGCAAAACCCTGACAACACATATGCATTTATTTTCACACAAAAGTAAACACCTCATGTGCCTTAGATGAAGAAAATGTAGTACTAACTTTGTTCTTTGGATACTGTCCTAGGAATTCTCGGAAACTATCAGCTCCAGTGTTTTGTGTGTGGTAGCTTACAAGAAGAAATGTCATCATCCTGGATGGCAATTTAGCTCTTATTCCTGTACCCTAAGGTAATGGATAAAACCTCAAAAGGCTTTAGTTCCCCTTTATAAACTCCACTTGCACTTGTTCCACACTGATTTTTCAAAACCATTTTGATGCTTTTACCTATTAACAGAAGAGCTGCATCCATCACTGCTGCACCGTTCAGCATAGTGGCCATCAAAATATCATGGCCTGGACAGTCAACAAAGGAGACATGTCTAACAACGGAGAAATATCAACTTTAATTTCTTAAATTACATAGGAAATTACTTCTGAAAATGGTCATACAACTCAAGTGTTTATAGACTTTAAAAGGATGATTATTATTAGCTAGTTGAAAATAAAATCACTACAGATTACAAAGCAAAGGCAAGTAGCTATATATAAAAATCTGAAAAGCCCACAATCCAATCTATGAATACATATGGTACAGGATGGTAGAGTATATGCACAGAATTTTTGAAAGCTACAATCTAATGATATAAAGAAACTATATTAACAGAATGAGAAGTCATTTGAGACAATTTATAGCAAATACCTCAACTACCTTGAAATGTACCTGGAATTGTATATTTGAAATGTGAGGACATTATTTTCATAAAGCTATGGTACTTAAACTTTTTTTTTTGTCAGTCATGGGGCTTGAACTCTGGGCCTGGACGTTGGCCCTCAGCTCTTCAGTTCAAGGCTAGCACTCTACCACTTGAGCCACGGCTCCATTTCCAGTTCTCTGGTAGTTACTTGGAGGTAAGAGTCTCACAGACTTTCTGGGCCAGGCTGCCTTTGAATCTCAAGCCTCAGATCTCAACCTCCTGATTAGCTAGGATTACAGGCATGAGCCACCAGCTCCTGGCAGAATTACTTAGTAATTAGAGACAACAGTCTCTACTTTTCTGCCCAGGCTAGATTCAAACTGAACCTCAGATCTCAGCCGCCTGATTTTTTTTTTTTTGTTGGTTGTGGGGCCTGAACTCTGGGCCCGGGCACTGTCCCTCAGCTCTTCAGCTCAACACTACTGTTCTACCATTTGAGCTACAGCACTACTTCCGTTTTTTTCCTGCTTATGTGGGGGCTGAGGAATCGAACCCAGGACCTCATGCATGCAAGGCAAGCACTCTACCACTGAGGCACCTTCCCAGCCCTCTTATAAGTATTTTAATTTTAAAAGAAATGACTTCTTGATTATAATTTCAGGCAATAAAATCCAAACAGGAAAACTATTCAGCAATCAAGATTAATGCTCAATATCTTGAGTAGTACAAAGCTAGGACAATAAAGTATAAATTATTTTTAGCCCCCTCACCCCCCAAATCACCTGACTAATTTGAAGTTCCCTTTAGTCCCTGGAATGTCCGTAGGAAACTCATCAGGTGTACCACTTCCACATGACTTGTAACATTCTGGCCGAGGACAACTTGGGTCATCAAGTTTATAAATCTAAAAGTTTCAATAAGAAGAGAAAAAGAAGGCTTAGATTTGTTATCTGCACAACCTAAGTTATATAGCTACAAGTTGCAGAGGAGACAGCTCACCTTAGCATTAGCATATCCAAGCTTGATTGTAATGTTTCTTTCTAGTTCATTTTTGAACCTGACTGTGTGAACACCAGAAATGGCTTTTACAACTGTGGACTTCCCATGAGCTACATGACCAATTGTACCTATAAAAAAAGTACCCAAAAATTAACTCATGTGTATTTAATTGCATCAAATAGTTTGCAAATAGTGTTAAGAATAGAAAAAAACCGTATCTCACTTAAATATCAATTTAAAACCAGCAAAGACTTCCTTCCACATTATTGCTTACTAAAAACTTGTTCTATTATAGGACTGGATTTTCCTTCCTTCTTTCATTTTTCCCTCAATTCCTTCCTTTGCAGCCAGTTTTGACCATGAGATACTCCTGTCTCAGTCTCCAGAGTGCTAGGCTTTAGGCATGTTCCACAATGCCCTCTTGAAGCACTTTCTATGTGATAATGTATTTTAAAAACCACATTCATCAAGTCGATGGCACATGCCTCCAATACCAGCTATCTAGGAGACCAAAGCAGAAGGATCACAATTTTGAGACAAGCCTGGACAACAGGAGACGCTATCTTAAAATAGAAGTTTATTTTAAAGGGCTGAGCATGAAGCTCAGTGATAGAGCACTCACCTAGCATGTATCATGCCCTGGTTTCAATCCCTAGTACTAGTACTATCTGTTTCTCTCAAAACAAAACACAGGGCTGGGAAGGTGGCTCAGTGGTAGAGCGCTTGCCTTGCATGCATGAGGCCCTGGGTTCCATTCCTCAGCACCACATAAGCAGAAAATAAAAAAGGCGGAAGTGGTGCTATGGCTCAAGTGGTAGAGCACTAGCCTTAAGCTGAAGAGCTGAGGGACAGCGCCCAGGCCGAGTTCAGGCGCCACGACCAGACTCAAAAACAAAACAAAACACACAAAAACAACCACCTCAGCATAAGAAAAGCTATTTGTCTTGGTACTTAATGGTATTTTTTGCTTTTCGTGGTACTGGGGTTTGTACTCAGGGTCCTGGCTCACTCCGCTTGCTTGCTTGCTTCGCTGATGTGCTACCACTTGAGCAATGCCTTCAGCACTACTTTTTGCTGGTTATTTTTGGAGGTGACACTCCATGAATTTTTCTGCCTGAGCTGACTTTGAACTGCAACTCTCAGCCTCCTGAGGAGATAGGATTAGGATTACTGGCATGAGTCACCAGTGCCTGCTGACTTGTTTATTTTAATCACAAGATTGCCCCCATTTAACTTATTGGTAAAGTGCTGGTCCTGGGGCTTGAACTCAGGGTCTGGGTGCTATCTCTGAGCTTTCTTTGCTCAAGCCTAGCAACATTACCAGTTGAGCCATAGCTCCATTTCTGACTTCCCACATTTAAGTTGAATAAAAAATACTAACAATCTTACACGCTAAGAAACATTTTAGTCTACCTAGAGTGAAATAAATGGGTATAAGCCCTGACATAAAAAAAAGGACTTCATGGAAAGAAAACCTAAATTTGATTACAGTAATGCTGACTTTAAATGACACCACATGACTTATACGTTTCTCATACGCTTAGAGTCTCACTTTTAACTAGTTTGTTCTGTTTGTACAAACTCTCAAAATGTCCAAATTTTACCAACAGTTACTTTAACTTGACAAATCTAAAGTTCCCTTTGGTCTCTGGAATGTCTGTAGGAAACTCAGCAATTAACACAACTTCTCAAAAGTTCTGGTACCAATTAAGACAAAAACACACACCTCCTTAATCATAGGTTATATCTCAAATAAAACTTTCATAAACGCTGCCCTTGAAACCCAGTATAGCAAGAAGAGCTGCATTTTCACCTCTTCCTTAAACTTCTGCTATAGATTATTACACACTGCTGCATGCTATTAAACTTTACATATATATTTTTTCTCATGTAGTCTGTAAATTGGACATAGGTCATACTTGTCTTTCCACCCCAAATATAGCAGATATTTTGCTCACAAGAGCTCACTAGCTATCTTTTTTTTTTTCTTCTGGAGACAAACTCACTAATGATTAGGCTGGTCTAGAACTTTAATCAAGCTTAATCCTCCTACCTCAGTCTCCCTAGCAGCTCAGACTACAGGCACACAGTATCACTGATAACCTTCAACACTTGCTCAGGCAGTTACATAAAAGGATAGATTGAAAATTACACATAAATCAGGTCTGTGGTACTCTTATCTTACCTATATTAATTGTGGCTTGTCTGCTGATAACTTCATGCGAAAGTGGTGTTAATTTTGTAACATCCTGCAATGAAAAAAAAGGACATTTAAAACATCTTGCAAGAGAAAAATTACAACTTTTCCCGATTACCTTTGTTACGAACTGTTAAACTGTCATCTGTATAGATTTCTCTACTTCTCGGCGCTTTTCCTGTGTCCAAAAAAAAAAAAATAGTTCTAATGGCTGGGAACCTCAATAAGCCCTTCTTCGTTACACAAGACACCTGTACTCACTAACGGGGTGTCTGGAGCCTTAGCAAGTCTATAAAGTATAGAGACTCCATTGTCACACCTTCGAAGGTTGGAACTTTTAATAACCAACCAGGACTGCGGCGAATCCCTCAGGAGCTTTAAGGTCCCACCATCGCACATGCTCACGCCCGGCTCGCGGACTGGCCCAGGCGCAGCCGCTGTGGAAGCGCCGCTTCGGGCGCCTGGCTTTGGGGTGCCCCACGCTACTGCACGCTGCCGGCCGCCCTGTTCCTGCTTCGTCCCAAGGCCTTCCTGGGAGGAGAGTCCATCCTCCCTCCCCAGCTCACTCAGCATCCCCTCAAAGCCAAACCTCACCAAGGTGGCGAGATCCTGGCGAGAAAGGTGCGGCTGCCCCAGAGTCACTCCGGCCTCGCCACCCGCCATCTTGCCCAGAGAGGAAGGAAGTTGCTGTGGGTGCCGCCTTGACAGTACGTAGGCCCCTTGGCCAGGGCGTGGAAGTGGAGGCGGGGAAAGTCGACTAGGCCATGGGTCGAGAAACAGGCATTCTAGGGACAGAAGCGCTTCATGCACTGGGTTTATTCCTGTTTGAATTTGCAGAAGGCCTACGATCGGGCTACTATTCTTTTAAAGACAGAGAGGATACACACTTTTGGGATTTATTCGCTGCAGACATGGTAGATATTTGGACAGGCCACGCTGAGGGCAGCCCCAGAGAAGGACCCCAGCGAGGCGGGTAATACCGTGCGACTGGCGCGCTGGCAAGTGTTAAGTCATTTCCGTTTCCTGTCTGGTTCATTGAAAGTGGCCCTGAGCCTGGGAGTCTGAACCAGGCTGGGAGATCAGAATGGCGAAATGTCCCTTTTTAAAATAGATTTTTACACATTCCTGTTATTTAATAAGTCAGGATCGTCTCGGCGGCGTCTCCCGTCTGGGATGGGGCTGTAGGTCGAGAGGAATCCGCATACCGAGCTGGCCCGGCTCTTGTAGCCGCGCGGTGTGCGGCGGGCGTTAAGGAGAGCGCCCTCTGGTGTGGATTTGGTAAAAAAGCGTAGCGGCGCAGGCCTTGGGAAAAGCAAAATCCCTCCCTTGTTCCCAGGGAGTGGTTTCTAGTGCCAAAGAGTAAGTCCGTGATGACGCTAGAGGCTGCGTGCCGAGCGACGCGCGACGTTAGCGTAGGTTGGAAGGTAGGTGTCGTGAGAGCGGCTAAAGTTAGCTTGCTTTTTAAAGTGGCAAGGACTACTTTTAAAAAAAATTTTTTTTAATTAAGAGACTAGTACTAATCTGCATTTTAATGGTTTGGGGGTGTATTTTTAAGGTTTTTTTTTGTGAAGCTGTTTTGCAATTCGTGTTTTAAAAAAAGGATTTTTTAAAAAAAAATTGTAAATGTGGAATGGTAACAATAAAATGGTCCTCTGTATGACGAATGTAAGCTAATTAAAAATATCCTCAAAAAGTGATTTTCGCCAGGTGCAGTGGAAAGAGGTGGGCTCCTACTAAGACCTTTGGCTCCAAAGACAAAACAAAAAAATTTTTTAAAAAAGGATTTTGAAGCCAGCCTGGCAGCCCTTAACATTCTTATCTCCAATTAACTACCAAAAAGGAATTTATTTAAAGCCAGAAGTGGACGTGTACCTTAAGTGGTAGGCACACCAGCCTTGAGCAAAAGAAAAAGCCAATCCACAGCACAAGGTCCCTCGTTCAAGCCCCAGTACCAGCAAAAAAAAAAAAATTCAAGGTATAGAACCCCTGTGTATAATCCCCAGAATTCCCAGGGAAAAAAGCAAATTTTATTTTTTCCCTCCTTGCATGTCTATACAATTTTAAATTCCAAACAGCTGTTTGTTTCCTTTTTCTTTTCCTGGCTTAGGCTGTCCTCTTAATTTGACCCTACTGCTTCAGGCCCCCAAATTCAGGGATTACAGGCTTGGGCCACCAGCTATTTATTTCTAACCAGAAAAAAAATGTAAGGAGAGGTAAATAAGAATTTAGTTGTCTGAGTGCAGATAAATGAATACCTAAGTAGATTTAAAATAAGCATGTTTTATATTACAAATGTCAAGGCTCCTGCCTTGTAATTCTAGCCCCTAAAGAGGCTGAGATCTGAGGATTGAGGTTCAAAGCCAGCCTAAGCTGGAAAGTCCATTGAGACTCTTATCTCCATTTAACCGGCAAAAAGCTGGAAGACACACAGGCAAACAAACATACACAGTGATAGCAATTTACCTAAAATAAGTTACGTTTCAGTAAGTATATTCATTGGTTAAGTAATGATAAAACTGCTGCATAATGGTCTTGGGTAGAGATGTTTATTTGGCTTTATCTTCTTTTTTTTTTTTTTTTTTTTTTT
>NW_012267310.1:4102926-4142778 GCF_000151885.1 Dipodomys ordii | reverse complement strand
GTGCCTGGTCTGGCTTTGAACCGCGATCCTCAGATCTCAGCCTCCTGAGTAGCTAGGATTACAGGCGTGAGCCACCAGTGCCTGGTTTGTCTCTCTATTTCTGACCCCCTCAAACACAGATAAACAAGACAACAAGAAAAGAAAAAACTCATTTCCATTTCCTGGAAAAAGGAGATATCTTAGAGCTCTGATGCCATCATTTGCTAGGTAATGGCTTTGTTCAAATCACTTAGTTCCTCTGTGCCTCAGTTTCCTTATCTATAAACTAAAATAAATATAATACCTGCCCCTGCAGTCCTAGATGAGAATTATGTTACATAATGCACATAACTTTTTTCAACTGAGTACCTAAAGAGTTGAATTGTTCAAGGCATCAATTTAGCACCACTGGTCTCAATGGAAATTATCTCACTCCCCCATAATAAGCATTTTTCTGTTCTGCTAAAGAATCCCTCATGGGCTGGGAATGTGGCCTAGTGGTAGAGTGCTTGCCTGGCATGTATGAAGCTCTGGATTCAATTCCTCAGTACCACATAAACAGAAAAAGCCAGAAGTGGCGCTGTTGCTCTCAACTGGTAGAGTGCTAGCCTTGAGCAAAAGACGCTCAGGGACAGTGTCCAGACCCTGAGTTCAAGCCCAGGACTGGAAAAAAAAGTCCCTCAGAGGCCAGGCACCAGTGGCTCTTGCCTATAATCCTAGCTACTCAGGAATCTGAGATATGAGGAACACTGTTCAAGTCAGCCTGGACAGGAAAGTGTGATAATCTTATTCCCAATAAACCACTAAGAGAGGTAGAGTTATGGCTAAAGTGGTAGAGTGATAGCCTTGAGCAAAAGCAGCTCAGGGACAATGCCCAGGCCCTGAGTTCAAGCCACAGGACCAGCAAAAAAACAAACAAACAAAAAAAGAAGCAGCCACTCAGGTACAGCACTTAAACCCTGAGTTCAAGATCAACGCACCTGCGTACACACACACACACACACACACACACACACACACAAATACAAATGCATCAGGACATCCTGGATGGTGGAGACATCATGTAGGAAAACCAAAATGGGTGGGTGACTAAGCCCATGGTTACTTTTAGGTTTGTTTGTTGGCTTTCCTTTTTGAGATGGAGGCTTGAACTCAGAGCCTGGGCACTGCCCCTGAGCTGTTTTGCTCAAGGCAAAACACAACTTGAGCCACAGCTCTACTATTTTATTGGTGGCTAATTGGAGATAGGAGTCTCAAAACCTTTCCTGCCCAGGCTGGCTTTGAACCTCAGTCCTCAGATATCAACCTCCTCCTAAATAGCTAGAATTACAAGTATAAGCCATTGGTACCCAACTTTCTATTTTTTTATGTTCCATTTTTTGTTGGTTGTGAGGTTTGACGTCAGGTCCTGGATGTTGTCGCTGAGCTTTTCTGCTCAAAGCTAGTGTTCTACCACTTTAAGTCACAGCTTGATTTCTAGTTCCAATTTTCTAGTGGTTAATTGGATACAAGAATCTCGTGGACTTTCCTGCCAACAATGGTTTTTGAAGTATGATACTCAGATCTCAGCCTCCTGAGTAGCTAGGATTACAGGCATGAGCCACCAGTGTCTAGCACTACTTTCTAGTGTTTTGTTGGTTGGTTGGTTGATTTGGTTTTGGTCTATTGTGGGGATTGAACTCAGGGCCTGCGTGCTGTCCCTGAGCTTTTTTACTCTACCACTTTGAGTCACAGCACCACTTCCAATTTTCTAGTAGTTAATTGGAGATAAGCTCTCACCGACTTTTCTGCCCAGGCTGGTTCAAACTGTGATCCTCAGATCTCAGCCTCCTGAGTAGCTAGGATTACAGGAGTGAGCCACTGGGTGCCCAGCTTTCTAGTTTTATGTTCTAGGTTTCCCTAGGAATAGAACGTCAAACTGACTTTTTTTCCTTTTGCTTCTTTTCCCTATACCCCATCAGCTTTTTCTCCTAAAATCTGATTCTAAAGAGGCCAACCTGTATTTTGACAATCTGGTCAAGTTTGCTCTCTTGCTTCAGCAAATTCACATCTAGTAATGTATCCTGAAGTAACAAAAGAGCCTGTGAAGGATTTTGTTATCAGTATAGTCCTGTTAATGTTACTTTATAAACAGAAACTACCTCTAAGTCTAAGAGGGGAGGGTGGATCACTGTATCTCCAACATAACAGTTTGTAGTCATTACTCTGCAGCAGAAGGTTTTAATAACATGAGCAAATATTCAGAATGTGTTTTTTGGGTTTTTTTGTTGGTTGTGGGGCTTGAACTCTGGGCTTGGGCGCTGTCCCTGTGCTCTTCAGCTCAAGGCTAGCGCTCTGCCGCTTGAGCCACAGCGCCACTTCCGGCTTTTTTTTTCTTTTTGCTTATGTGGTGCTGAGGAATCAAACCCAGGGCCGCATGCATGCAAGGCAAGCACTCTACCACTGAGCCACCTTCCCAGCACCTGGCTTTATCTTCTGAACAGACAATTAAAACCCATGGTCCCAGGCTTGGTGCACAGGCTTGTAATTCCAACAGTTTGAGAGAGGAAGGAGAATCAGCATCAGGAGTTCAAGACTAGTCTGGGCTACCTAAGGACCTGTTTCCAAAAAAGAAATGAAAAAAAACCCATCGAGCCTGGTGGGCTGATGCATGCCTATAATCTTAGTACTCAGGAGACTGAGGCAGGAGAATCACAAATTCTAGGATTTCATTGCCAGGCCGAAGTGGGAAACCTAGTGAGAACCTGTTTCAAATAAATGTGTATATATTGCCCCCAACTAAAGATATTTTAGGTTTATTTGATCCTCACAACAATCCAAAGGCAAATCTTTCAAGTGAGGAAATTGAGTCCTAGAAAGATCTAAATACCAAAGATCCTACAATTAGTAAGTAGCAGAGTTAAGATTCAGAACCAAATATGAATATACTATGATGTTTTGGTGTGCCAATACTGGGGACTTGAACTCAGGACCCTGCATGGTTACTTGGTGTTTTCCTTCAAGGATGGCACTCTACCACTTGAACCATAGCTCCACTTCCAGCTTTTTGCTGGTTACTTCAAGATAAAAATCTTACAGACTTTTCTGCCTGAGCTGGCTTTAATATTGAAAGATCTCAGCCTCCTGAGTACTAGGCATGAGCCATTAGTGTTCATTTTTGGTACTAAGAATTGAACTCAGGAACTTGTACTTGCTCAGCTGACAGTCTACCACTTGAGCCAAGCCTCCAGCCCACCCTTTTGTTGATTCTCTTTGAGATAAGAGTCTTCAGGACTTTCTTCAATGGCTGGCCTCAAACCAAAATCCTCTAGACCTCCGTTTTCTCAGTAGTTAGGATTACAGGCTTGAGCTACTGGCATTTGACTATCTTATTATAGCCACGTTAGTAGGTGTGTTTCTAAGGCATTTTCCTGATGATCAATGGGTGTGAAGCATCTTTTTTTTTAATGGTTCTAGGTATGAACCCAGAGCTTTGTGTATATTAAGCAAACACTAGTTAAACCCTCAGCCCCAGAATATTTTCACGGACTAACTAATTACCATTTATATCTTTCCTTTGGTAAGTATCTATTCAGACCTTTTAGGAAGTGGAGGTATGTCTCAAGTGGTAGAGCTCCAGCACTGAAAAAAAAAAACCCAAGGGCTATAGAGCCTGAGTTCAAGCCCCAACACCAATACACACGCACACACATACACACACACAATCAAACATTTATTTATTTATTTATTTAGTCTGTCATCAAGCTTGAACTCTGGGCCTGAGCGCTGTTCCTCAGCTCTTCAGCTCAAGGCTAGCACCTTTCGCCTGAGCTACAGGGCCACTTCCAGTTTTCTGGTGGTTTATTGGAGATAAGAGTTTCATGGACTTTCCTGCCTAGGCTGGCTTTGAACTGTGATCCTCAGATCTCAGCCTCCTGAGTAGCTAGGATTACA
This sequence comes from Dipodomys ordii, assembly GCF_000151885.1. Lineage (NCBI taxonomy): Eukaryota > Metazoa > Chordata > Mammalia > Rodentia > Heteromyidae > Dipodomys > Dipodomys ordii. The sequence continues at coordinate 4,138,866 of NW_012267310.1, read as the reverse complement.
GGCGTGAGCCACCAGTGCCCAGCAACAAAATCAAACTTTTAAAACCATCTAATACTTACTTTTTTTCTGGTGCTAGGAGTTGAAAGCAGAATCTCTCCTATGCTGAGCACAGTCAACCACTGAGCTATACCCCTAGCTCTTGTTTACTTTTTATGGACTTACAAGAGTTCTCATTTTTGGGTTTTGTATTTTGGGTACAGGGACTAGCTACTCTGTACATCACCTTTATAATAACAAAAAATTTGAAAGGTACTTTATCAGATACTATTTGCAAATAATTTCTTTTTTTGGTCCTGGGGCTTGAACCCAGGGCCTGGGTGCTGTCCCTGAGCCTCTTTGTGCTCAAGGTTAGTGTTCTATCACTTGAGCCACAGAACCACTTTTGGCTTTTTCTGAGTAGTTTATTGGGGATGAGAGTCGCACAGACTTTCCTGTCCGAGCTGGCTTCAAACCATGATCCTCAGATCTCAGCCTCCTGAGTAGTAAGGATCACAGGAGTGGGCCACTGGCACCTGACATCATTTGCAGATCTTTTCTGACAGCCCATAGTTCATCTTTTCATTTTATCATGGGTCTGTTTGAACATCAAAAGTTTTTAATTTTGATAAATTCATTTTATGAATTCTCTGCTTTTATGAATCATGCTTTACTGTCTTATGGCAGAACACTTTGCCTACTCCAAGAATGCAAAGATTTACCACTGATTTCTTCTCAAAGGTTTATATTTCTAGCTCTTCCATTTAGTCCACGAGACTCCAATTAACCACCAGAAAGCTGGAAGTAGAGCTGTAGCTCAAGTGGTAGAGCACTAGCCTTAAGCAAAAAAGCTAAGTGACTAACCTGCAATAGCAGTACAAAAAAAAAAGTTGGACTGGGGGGCCTGGTTCCAGTAGCAGAGCAAACATGATGCGCAGGAAAAACAGCTAGAGACCTGGAGAGGCCCTGAGTTCAAGTCCTGGTACTTGTAATAAAAAATAGAATTTATAAGCCCAGCACTAGCTACGCAGGAGACTGCATTTTTTATATTTTTTTTGCACCAGGCCTAGGGCTTGAATTCAGGGCCTGGGCACTGACTCTCAGTTCTTCAGGTCAAAGTTAGCACTCTATCACTTGAGCCACAGCGCCACTTCCGGTTTTCTGGTGAGTAATTGGAGTTAAGAGTCTCATGGACTTTCCTGCCTGGGCTAGTTTTGAACTGTGACCCTCAGATCTCAGCCTCCTGAGTAGCTAGGATTACAGGCTTGAGCCACCAGTGCCCGGCTCAATTTCTATTTTTGAGAACTTAGGCATGATGGTTCAATCTAATTCCAGTACTTGGAGGTAGAGGCATTAGGATTATGAATTCCAAGCCAATAAATGTACATAGACTCTTTCTCAAGATTAAAGTACATTGTACACATCTGTGGAAATATCACAATGAAACTACTTTGTACAATTAATGTATGCTAATAAAAGGGGAGACTCTTTAGTTTTAGAACAAATAAATAACCCCAGAGCCCACATTAAGACAATTCTCCATTCTCAACCAGTCTCCAAACTCTAAAGTGCTGAGGGCACCAGCAATGCCTGCAGGCCTTTGCACTTCTTTCTTCATACAACGTCTTCTGCTTATGACTCACTTCAGCTCCAACACTCAGACTTAAGATATATGTGGGGGAAGTGTGGCTCAAATGGCAAAGAATTAGCCTTAAGCAAAAGAAGCTCACCCCAAGCCCTGAGTTCAAACCTCAGGTTGCACACACTTGAAAAAGATTGTGTGTGTGTATGTGTGTGTTTGCGTGTTTGCTTCCACATCTGGGATGAGTGCTCATGAACAGATGACTTGTATCCGCTTCTGAAGTATAGCCTTGCACCAGATGCTGGTGGCTTATGCCTGTAATCCTAGCTATTTAGGAGGCTTAGTTCTGAGGACAGTGGTTTGAAGCCAGACTGGACAGGAAAGTCCATGAGACTCTGATCTCCAATTAATCACCCAAAAGCCAGAAACAGGGCTGTGATTCAAGTGTTAGAGTGATTAGAGCACCAGCCTTGAGCACAAGAAACTTAGTGACAGACTCCAGACCCTGAATTCAAGCCCCAGGGGACGGGGCCCAAAATAAACAAAATAAAAATACAGCTTTACTTTGCATTACTTCTTTAAGAGTTTGAAGATGATTAACTTTTTTGTTGGTCCTGGGTCTTGAACTCTGGGCCTGGGTGCTGTCCCTAAGCTCTTCAGCTCTGTACCTCTTGAGCCACAACACCACTTCCAGATTTCTGGTGGTTAATTGGAGATAAAAGTGTCACGGATGTTCTTGCCCAGGCTGGCTTTGAACTGTGATCTTCAGATTTCGGCCTCCTGAGTAGCTAGAATTACAGTTATAAGCTACCCATGGCAGCAATCATTAGCTTTTGAAGGGCCATCCTTTTCTTTAAACATTTTATTGCAATTCTTTTATTTGTGCACAAAAGTATAAACCTATCATCAGCTTTTCTCCTTTTTTACTTAAAAAGCTTCACTAAAACTCACCAGATGAAACCTACCTTTAAGAAAACCTTGCCTTTAAGAAAATATTTGTAAGATGCTTTTCATGTATTTTTGAAGGAGCTGTTTTTTTCTCACATTTTTGCTTACAAGTGAGCATTGTCTAGAGTGTTTTTCAAAGTAAATACATTCGGCTAAAATGATCACATTCATTCCATTTTTCCCTGATAGTGGATGCTGCATAGCAACTACTGTTGTTCACAGCACACTCTTTGTCTGCGTCTTATCTCACTGGCTACTTCTCAGCCTCCTTGACATTCCCAAAGGAATCCCTACCTTGGTGGGCCCTGGGGCCTAGTCCTTGCTCCATTTATACTCAGCCCCTTGAAATCTTGCAAATATATGACTCAAATTTTGAGGCAGTTGAAGCATAGTGTTATTTTATATTGGTTCATAAGGAGCACAAAATGCTTATTTTTTTAAAAAAAATTTCCTGAAAATATTTCATTTACTAATCCTAGCTACTCAGGAGGCTAAGGTCTGAGGGTCATGGTTCAAAGCCAACCTGGGGAAGAAAATTTTGTGAGACTTGTCTCCAATTAACCAGCAAAAAAGCTAGAAGGAGGCTGTGGCCCAAGTGGTTGAGCACTAGCCTTGCCTGAAAAGGCTAAAGAAGAGCGTGAGAACCTGAGCTGAAGCCCCAGCACCAGCACAAAAAAAGGGAAAGAAAATAAAATACGTCATTTTCAAAGGGACATTATATGCTTTTTCAAGCAACATTATTGTTAAAATGGTTATATTTGTTGTATCTCTTGCTGATAAATGGATGGCTAATGGCTTACAGTATCTTTCTTGGGGGCTTGTAGCGTACCATGTTCCCTCTGACCTTCTAGACCAGTTCTTGTGTCCTCTACAAGGCTTCCCATCCTCAGCATGCCCCTGAACCCAGTCGTGGCACATCCTCCTTCAATCCCATCCAGCCTTGTCTTGAAGTCTTCCAAACCTTAGGCTCTATCCCCAGAACTCATTCCCTCCCACTTCTATATTTGACCATGTAAATTATATTTTTTACACAGTGATGTCATCTTCCAGTCGTTTCCACTATCTCAAAGGCTAAGGATTTTACAACAGCCTTCAAATCAGAAGGTTCAAATGACACCTTTAATCCTGATCATCCCAATTGAAATGGAATGCCTAGCCTGTTCCATTATTTCCCATGGCACTTAGTACATTCTGACAGATTAAAGAGTTTGCTTTTTTATGTTATTACTAACTGGATTATAAGAGGATAAGGACTTTCTTGCTTTAGATAGATAGATGGATAGATAGATAGGTAGATAATCCCCAGCTCACAGGACTTTTTATGCAGTAGGTACTCAGTATTTCTGGAAAAAATAAGTTAATATAATATATTACAAGCTTAAATATATAGAATTAGGAATAAAAATGAAAAAAATATGGCCAGGCTCCATAGTTTACTGCTGTAATCCTAGCTATTTGGGAGAGGGAGATTGGGGAGGATTTTGCCTGGCTAGCCAGACAAAAAGTTAGGAAAACTTGCTGGGCACCCATAGCTCACATCTACAACCTTAGCAAGGCTGAGATCTGAGGATCAAGGTTTGAAGCCAGTCCAGGCAGGAAACTGGGAAACTCTTATCTCCAACAAACTACTCAGAAAAAGCAGGAAGTGGTGTTGTGACTCAAGTGGTAGAGGACTAGCCTTGAGCAAAAGGAGTTTAGGGACAGCGCCCAGGTCCAGATTTCAAGCCCCAGGACTGGCACACACACAAAAAAGGAAAACTCTGGTCTCTATTAAATAGCTGGGTATGGTGGCAGTCGCCTGTCATTCCAGCTATGCAGAAGGTGTGGGAGGAGAACTGCTATCTAGGACAGCCCAGGAAAAAAAATGTAAGACCTTACCTGAAAAACAAGTGGTAGAATGCCTGGCCAGCAAGTAAGAGATTCTGAACTCAAACTCTAGTACCATCACCTGAAAAAGATCGACCGATTAATACGGTCATCAGTATAATCACACAGTACAACGGAAAAGGCAGTGCAGGTGGTGGGAGGCCCTGCTGCTGTCAGAGGCCTGTCTGTCCTTTTGCTTCTTTCCCCTCTCCTGGATGAAATCAATCGATCAATTAATTATTTTTGTGATGTTGGGGGGAGGTTGTAGAACTGAACCCATGACCTCAAGTCAGGGCAGCTCTCTAACACTATGCCACAGTCCCAGTTGTTTGGCCTATACTGGAATCCTGCTAAATTATCAGCACTTTTCCAAGGCCCAGGAGACACTGCTCTGTCGATGTTTTCTTACTCGATGTTTTGGGAGTAATTTACAAGTTCCCAAGTCTTAGAAGCCTTTCTTGACTCTTCCATACGTGGCTTAAGTCATAATACCACATGTTGCCTAAATCTATCATAATATATGTGGGGAGCTTTAAGGGAAAAAGGGAAAAATTAGTGTTTGGTTGATTAAAACCTTGCATTTTCCTGGCTATGTAGATACAAATCAAGTTGTTAACTTGTTTTCCTTGGGTGGCTCACAGCTCTGTTGAAATGATACAAATGTACCTACTCCAGGCACCTTGTGTTCCAAAAACAATATGCAAAAGTTTTTTTTAAAGCAATCTGGAAAGTTCTTGTTTGTTTCATCTTTGCGTTCATGCCCTTTTGGATGTTGAAGGACTTTGTGTTCTCCCAGCAGGTCAAAGGAATGGATTTGGGCCTCATGAGACAGGAGAAAAGAGATGGGAGAAATGATTAATATGTTAGAGTTCTTCCCAAATGACTAAATCCAGATTTTCTCACTGGAGTATATCCCTGTGTAGGGATTTCTAAAGCTATAACTGTTTAAAGAGATTGAAGTTGGGTGTGATTCCTTTAGGTTTTCTCTCTGCCTAGAGAAGTGGAAGGCGCTCATGAATTAAGAAGTAGATCGAGAAAGTAGAAATGTGGGTCAAGAGGCATAGCACCATCCTTAAGTGAAAAAGCTAAGGAACAGCCCCTTCCCGAGTTCACCCCCCAGTACTTGCCAAAAAAAGTAGTTATGCACCTACAGATGTTTGTAGCAGAATAGCTAGCAGAGCAGCTAGCTAGCGCACAGGCCTGCACAGATCCTTCAGGAGTGAAATGATACAAATGTATATACTTCAGGTATTTTTCTTGTTCCAAAAGCCACCTGCAAGGTTATTTTTGGAACAAACATTGAAAGTTATTTTTCTTTTCTTTTTTTTTGTGTGCCAGTCCTGGGGCTTGCACTTAAGGTCTGGACATTGTTCCTGAGCTCTGTTGCTCAAGGCTAGCCACTTGAGGGCTAGCATTTGAGCCACAGCTCCACTTTCAGCTTTTTTGGTGCTTAATTGGAGATAAGAGTCTCAAGGACTTTCTTGCCTGGGATGGCCTCAAACCACAAGCCTCAGATCTTAGCCTCCTGAGTAGCTACCATGAGCCAATGACACCCAGCACGTTGTTTTTCCTTTGAGATAATATGCTTAGGAATTTGGAATTCCCCTAGCTGGCTCTGCATGATTGACAGGGATCTCAAAAGACTGAAGGAAGCTGAAAAAAATTCCTCTGGCCTAGTGACATGGCAGTCATCCTAATGTCGTAATGCAACACATTCCTCATGTTTGTGATGATTCTGGTGCAAATAAACTTCCTGTGTTGCCAGTCAGATAAAAGTACAGGCCTTTTACAATGATGTACAGTACATAGTTGATAATGGTAGTAAAGTTCTATAATGCTGGTTTATGTACTTATTATATCATAAGCTTTATCATTATTTGAAAGTGGACTCCCATTAAAAGAAGTTGATTGTGCCATGGTCCCCAGTAGCTAGCTGCCTTGTACAACCATTTCTCTCATCTCTTGATTGTATCAAGAGCGCAAGTCCAGTGATGGTCCAAACCATCTAGGTTTCTGTAAGGACCCTCTAGGATGTTTGTATAACAATGGAATTGCCTGTCAGTGCATTTCTTTTTACAGGCTTGAGCTACCTGCCCAGGTCATCTTTTTTTTTGTGTGTGTGTGGTTGTTTAGTGGAGATAAGAGTCTTACAGACTTTCCTGCACCAGCTGGCTTCGAACTGCAATCCTCAGATGTAAGCCCCTAGGATTATAGGCTTGGCTATTAAAGATAATTTTGAGGGAGTGTTCTACATATTAAGCATCTAGATCACTGGAAGCATATTGTCCAATTTCAGAAACAAGATTTTTTTAGGGGGGGAGGTATGGGTCATAGGGCTTGAACTCTGGGCTGTCCCTGAGCTGTTCAGCTCAAAGCTAGTGCTCTACTACTTGAGTCACAGCACCACTTGCGGTTTTCTGGTGGTTAATTGGGGATAAGAGTCTCACAGACTTTCCTGCCCGAGCTGGCTTTGAACCGTGATTTTTAGATCTCAGCCTCCTGATTAGCTAGGATTACAGGCATGAGCCACCAGCACCTGGCAACATTTTATCAGCAAATTTTGAACACAAAATTCCATACAATCTCATGTAAGGCCATAAAAAGGTGTGGGTGCACTGAGCACAAGACCTCATGACATCACTCCTTGTACAGATACATTTTACACAGGACACACAAACATTTAAGTTCGTGCTTCAGTCAATAATAAAAGCTTATAGTCAGGTCAATGCCACATAGTAATGGACAGCACAAAATGTGGCTATGGAAAATTAAAATTCAAAGCTTATAAATGATGCCCAGGAATAATGTATTAACATTATTCAAAGGTTGAATATGTCCATAATTTTATGGTTTATCTTTTAAAATTGGTTGTTGGAATGTGACACATTTTGGAGGAGTAATTTGCCATGTAGTAATGATGGCAAATACAGTAAGCAAACATTCTGAAGTAATGAACATTGAATATATTAAAGGAGCTACTGGGAGAGATTCAAAGAATGTGTTTATAATTTGGAAATTTCAGTATAGTTTTTTAAAAAGCTTGTTTCATAGTTTAAGTCAGAAAAGGGAAGCTTATTTCCCTACATCCAAAAGATTAAGGTGCATATTTTTCTCACGAAGTAGTATACTTCACCAGAACAGTACACTGTGTGCTATTTTGGCCCCTTGAGAAACATGACATGTCCAAATTTGCTAGAAAGAGATAATGATCGCTTTTAGTCACATCTCACAGAAAGATCATCTGGATATTAGTCTAGAGAGAAAATGGCAGTTGGGGTTAGGAGAAGAAATGCTTCAGTTTAAGATCAGAAATGGGCAATGGATGAGTTATGGAACTGGTGGACTCCAAGAGTATTTCCTCTACATTTCCCACACTGTTTACAACACAGCCCTACAGTGTGGTTTTATATTCTTAAATCAATTAAAGGTGTTACTTAGAGAGCACTAGATAGAAGTGCATAGCTGGTTGTTAAAAAATAAATCACTGCCCTCTTAATGTTAGTTCTTGCTTACTTTGATGCAATAAGCAACTGGACTGCTTTTTGAGAACCTGGCATTTTTCCAGGTGGGGAAAACATTCCATTTTCTATGATTTTTTCCCCATCTCTGGGCAATTTTATTTCTGATAACGTGAAATTGTTTTGCAATAAAGCCAGGTGAAACTGTGACGCAATGATCTACTGCAAATTGCTTTACCAAAAAGTAATGTCATTTGGTATACATCGAATCGCTTTTATAACAGGTAAAGCTCGCTCTGAGTTTTCTTCCAGCTCCCTCCATTCCCGCCCCCCATCGTGTGCACTATGTAAAAAGATTTTTTCCCCCCGGGCCTTTCAACCCTCAACTTGTGAATGGGAGGTGAATCGCAGTGGCTCGGGGCCCACGCACTCGCAGAAGGCGAGATTGAAGTGAGGGACGTGCACTGTCAAGCGTCCCCTAGCCCCGACGGCGGCTTGACGACAGAAGCCCCATGACAGCAGCCCCATCTGGCCTGGGCTGTGACCGCAAAGCCTGCCTATCGCTTTTCCTTGGTGTGGCTGGTCTACGGGGGCGGACCAGCGGCAGGGACGCGACGTGCCGGGGGCGCCGGACACTTCCCCCCCACCCCCTGGTTCCCACACCCGCTCCCGCTCCCGTGGCGCCGGAAGTGACGCGCGCTGGGCTGAAATATGGCGGCGTTGGCGCTCGACCAGGGGGAAGGTAAACACCCGCCAGGCCCCGTGTTAGCCCCCCACAGGGCGCTTGCGAGGGCCGAGGGGGCCTCCAGAGCCTGCTCTCCAAACCCGGTGCTCCCGTCCCCTCTCCCGCTAGCCAAGCCAACTAGAGAGACCAGCCTCTGCGTTCCAAAGTCAGCGCACTGGGCCCCCTGCTGGCCTGCCCCGCCTCTCTGGGCGGGCCCCGGGCGGCTCCCGCGGTCCGCAGGGGGCGCGAGGCCTGGAGCGGCCCCTGGCTCCTGGCCCCGTAAGCCCCGCCCCTTTCCACGCCCCTTTCCCGCCTTCCTCCACCCCCGGCGTGGGTGATCCTGAGGCTCCGCGCGCTTCAGGGCAGAAGCCCGGAGACGCCGTCGTTGACGTCGCCTCTGCCGGTGCTTCTCACTGCTGCCTCGCGGCTCTTCGGCTCCTCAGCTCTTCCCTTCCCTGCTCAGTGGCCCCTAGTCGGCTCTCCAGCCGAGCCCCGTCGGCGCTGCAAAGCACTCCCCCCACCCTTTAACCGTTGGTAAGGCCGGCTCGGGCCCCGACGCCGCGTCGCCTCCCGCCTAGCGCGACTATCGGGACTCCCGACTCAGTGCTGTCTTCTTTCCCAGGACTGGTTGTGAGGGGGCCGCCGGAGCGCAGACTCGCCCCGCGCCGGAGCGATCCGGCCTGGCCGGAGAGCGGCATCTTGTAGACTACCTTCCTGCCGAGGTCCGTCTCGGAGACCGTTAGCCCACCGTTCGGCCCATTGGCCCGCTTCTTCCTGATGCAGACTGCCGTCCACTAGAGGCTGGACCGGACCCCCGAGGTGAGTAGCCGCCCCTGCCCACCGGCCTGCAGAGCCCGGGCCGCTTCCGCGGCCCCGTGCAAGGCACGGATTCCGTGGCCCTCTGCACCCATCCGAGTCTTAACATTTGGTAGACGCCGGGATCTAATTTGTCTCTGAGTTTACTTAAATTGTTTGAAATCGTAATTTTTTTCCCCCCTTAGGAGGAAGAGAGAGAGGGAGCAGGGGGGGAAAAAGGGAAGAAGCATAATTCAGCCATTTTTTGCAGCACAGAGCTGCAGGTACCATGATTATTTTCCCCCTAACCCGTACCTTCCCTTTAAAAATGCTATTTGTGACGAAATAGAACTATGCAAAATTCAAGGCATTTAACATGGAATCCGAAGGTGTGTGTGGGATCCGCTGATGATTCGAGAGATTCCCGGACAAGAACCTCAGTGTCTTGTCTATGAAATTCAGTAATACCCACATCATAAGGTGCTGAGGAATATATGAGGTCATATATGTGAAAATAATCTATAGCTATAAAGTACTGTAAGAAAAAAAAAACGGAAAGACGATTTGTAAGTAACCATTGCCAGAGTGCTTAACGTTGGAGTGGCTAACTGTTGCTGCTGCTTTATTTCTATATTATAAGTAAATAAGTACAGAATAGTAAAGCAGTGCTGTGAATCGATAGATATAGAATAGTCACGTTTCTTGGCCTTCCTGTTACAAAATGTTAACTGCTTGTTTAAATAACGGTGTTCTTTAATTCAAATTTTAATGGCACTGACGGGTTTTGCTTTTCATCTTTCTCGATTGCCTAGGCCCCCTTTCTTACTTAGACTGTTTGTGTAGCCCTTATATTTGGTTAGTCTTAGATATTTTCGCAGTTCCTCTTCCTTTGTTAATCTGATTAAATTGTAATCTAGAAAATGCTTTTCAGCTCTGTATATGCTCTAATTTCAATGTGTTTTTTCCTATCTAGGGAGCAGGATGCCTGAGTATCTCTACTCATTTGAAAATTGTTTTTGAAGAGTTTATAAAATGTATTAATGTTTCTGTAATCCTTAATAGAATGAGCAATATATAGAAAAATGTCAACTCTTTTGGGACTCGCTGTAATATTTATATAATTTTCATACTTTAAGCAGCACAGTTCTTGGCACTTGGAGTCATACTTGATCTGTGATAAAGGATGTTAATTTGCAGTCTTCTGAAAAATTTTGGGGGGAACATAGGATAGTAAATATTTCTGATTTGAACATTGAATTTATTTGCTAGAATTTGTGGGTGTAACATCAGTATAGAATTATACCTGGCATATCAAAATTATATATTGTGGTTTAAAAATTGTCCACAAAAATGAAAGATATTTTTGAGAATATTTTTAGTTTACAAAGGGTTATTTATGACGCTTTTTAATGAATTTATAATTCTCTAGTCCAATACTACTTGTCTTTCAAAAATATGCTGTTGTGTTTTGTAAAAAGAATAATGCAGGGGAGGCAGGATTAAAATTGCAAAATGAAGAGCCTAAAGTGGTAGGTTCTCTATGACATATGTTTTGTTCTGAAGATGAAATATTGTAAGATATTGCTTTCTTGGAAGTTTCAAGGGTTGACCTTTCCATCTTTATTTGGGTTGTCTGAGACTAGATTCTTGGAACCAGTGTTGGCTTGGCTTCATGGATGTTCTGAAGGGCTCCACACTTGATTTAAGTATGTGCATGAAAAACTGGTATTAAATGACAACAAGTGAGTGTAAAATGAATGCTAATAATTTATATTTTAATTTTTCTTCACTTAGAGCAACATTTATCAGCAAATATGGTAAAAACACACCCTGACAAGTCAAGAGACACGGAAGAAGGAAAATAAAAGCTTTGTATTTTAGTACCTTTAACATTTTTTTCTAGAGTTTTGAACAAGACTCTTCCCCCCATGATGTTGCTGACCCTTGACAAGTATGGATTTTGCCATTGCAAATTTTTGGAGCGAATAATGTTAACTGTGAGGAGTATGATTCTTTTGCTTGCAGAGGAGTTGTGTAGATTAATTTGTTAGCATATATTTCCTCTGATTGGGAATGCGTCATTGTATAATGTATAATTGTAAAATATAATATAATTGGGAAGGCCCTGAAATCAGACATACCCCAGTTCCACGACTTATTCATAATCATAGGCTTAGAAAAGTTACTTAAAGTCTGAGGTTTTATTTTATTTTTTGTGCCAGTCTTGGAGCTTGAACTCAGGGCTTATGGGCCGACCCTGAGCTTTTGTGCTGAAGGCTAGTGTTCTAACACTTGAGTTACAGCTTCACTTTGATTTTTTAGTAGTTAATTGGAGATAAGAGTCTAGGGGACTTTCTTGCCTGGGTTGGCTTTGAACTGTGATCCTCAGATCTTAGCTTCCTGAGTAGCTAGGACTACAAGTATGAACCACCGGTGCCTGCCTTTTTTAAATTATATTTTTAATGAAGAATGGCTGCAGAACACAAAGAATTGTGAGGTTTAAATCTGTACTTCTAGGCACTTATTTATTGTGTGCCAGGCACTGTTGTAGGCGTTGCCAAGACTCAACAGTCAGTGGAGCCGGGCACTGGTGGCTCACACCTGTAATCCTAGCTACTATGGAGATTGAGATCTGAGGATCGAGGCTCAAAGCCAGCCCAGGCAGAAAAGTCTGTGCAACTCTTATCTTCAATAAATCACCAGAAAATCAGAAGTGGCGCTGTGGCTCAAGTGGTAGAGCACTAGCCTTAAGCTGAAGAGCTGAGGGACAGCGCCCAGGCCAAGTCCAAGCTCCACAACTAACAAAAAACAGTCAATGAACAAAAAATATTTTGAAGCAAAATGTTAGTAAATAACGCAGATAAACTACTTCCTTAATATACAGAGAAAAAGAAAAAAAACATGGCCAATTTTCTGTTGAATGGAGCAAAAGGTTTTTAAAAAAATTTTAAGAATGTTTGGGGAAGGGTTCAGTTGAAGTCATGAGGTTGGAAATAGTTAGGGAGTCATAGCTAACTGGATAGATTAATGTAGTTGGAGAGACAGCAAGTAGAGAGGCCTTAAGTTGGAGTGAGGCTGGCTTTCAAGGCATGGCAGTAATAAAGAGGAGAGTAAAACAGAGCTTATTGTTATTATTATTGCCATTTTACAAATCATTGGAAAGGCTTTCAGGTCACTCCCACTGTAGGTGTTTGTTGAATTGCTGTTGGTACTGAAGTGGAGAATCTTTTAAATTTTTTTTTTTCTGGGCCTTGGGCTTGCACTCAGGTCCTGGGCACTGTCCCTGAGGTTTTGTGTCCAAGGCTAGTGGTTTTTTAATTTGGGTGCTTAATTGGAGAAAAGAGTCCCATGGACTTTCCTGCCTGGGCTGGCTTCAAGCTATGATCTTGAGATCTTAGCTTTCTGAGTAGCTAGGATTACAGATGTGAGCCACATGCACATAGCGAAGTTTTGTTTTTTAAGTTTTTTTTTTTTTGGGTCCGGTCATGGGGCCTGAACTCTGGGCCTGGGTGCTGTCCCTCAGCTCTTCAGCTCAAAGCTAGTGCTCTACCACTTGAGCCACAGCGCCACTTCCAGCTTTTTATCTTTTTGCTTATGTGGTGCTGAGGAATCGAACCCAGGGCCTCAGGCATGCAAGGCAAGCGCTCTACCACTGAGCCACCTTCCCAGCCCCGTTTTTTAAGTTTTTTAAAAAAATTATTAAAACTTATTAAGGGAAGAATTCTTTTTAAGTTATCACTCAAAGGTCATATATCAAAACAAATTAAGAGATTGTATTACTTTTAGCATTTAATTTTACCATCACATAAAGTAGCTTAAATACATAGCTATTTTTTTATGCCCATACTGTGACTTGAACTCAGGGTCTGAGTGTTGTCCCTCCGCTTTTTCACTGAAGGGTGGTGCTCTTTTACTTGAGCCACAGTTCCACTTCTGGTTTTTGCTGGTTAATTGGAGATGAAAATCTCACTCAAACTTGGTCAGAATTAGAAGTTGTTTTTTTTAAATCCCTGCTCTTCTCCCCTACCCCTGTTTTTTTGTGGCACTGGAGCAAAAGGGTTGGGTGAGGTAGGGAAAACCAAGGGTCTTACCACATGCTAGGCAAGTAAGCTACATTTGTGAGCCCAGAAATTTTTGCTGGAGAAACTAGGAAAGGTGAAAAACATTCTCAGTTTTCTTGTTTTTAATGTAAAATCTTTAGAGCTCATCTGGCTGGAGCTGGGAGTGTATTTCATTGGTACGCAGCTCTTGCCTATCATGTATAAGGCCCCGGCTTCATTCCCAGAATTGCAAAAGAAAATCTAACTGGATCACTGAAGCAGATAAGAACAGATAAAAAAATTAGCCAGTGTCCTAGTTAATATCTTTGAGTTTACTTAATGATTCTGCATCATGTATTTTCAAAGATTTGCAAGAAATAAATATCTTCTAAGAGATCTAGTTTAGTTGTGTAATTCTTAGGGAGAACTAAGAACTAACAGTACAGGATTTGTGATTTCATGTTAAAATGTAACTTTAAAGATTATTCCACAGGCTGGGAATGTGGCTTAGTGCTTGCATGCATGAAGCCCTGTGTTCCATTCCTCAGTACCACGTAAATAAGAAAAGCTGGAAGTGGCGCTGTGGCTCAAGTGGTAGAGTGATAACTTTGAGCAAAAGAAGCTCAGGGACAGTGCCCAGGCCCTGAGTTCAAGCCTCAGGACTGGCAAAAAAATATTATTCCATGGTAGAGGCTTTCTCTAGAATTTTCATTGGATCCAATCTCTAAAGAAAGACTAAGGAAGGTATTTTCTATGACATCACTCTTGGACTACTACTTGTGAGGAATAAGCAGAGGAGCATTAAATTGAAATAGGTATTTTCCCTCCCTCCCTCCCTCCCTCTCTCTCTCCCCTCCCCTCCCTCCCCCTCCCCTTCTCTCTTTCTTTCTCTCTCTTTCTTTCTTTCTTTTCCATTGTGGGGCTTGAACTCTGGGCCTGGACACTGTCCCTAAGCACTCTACCACTTGAGCCATAGCACCACTTCCAGTTTTCTGGTGGTTAATTGTAGATAAGAGTCTCATAGACTTTCCTGCCCAGGCTTGCTTTGAACCCTGATCCTTAGGTCTGAGTCTCCTGAGTAGCTAGGATTACAGGCATGAGCCACCAGTGCCGGCTCAGGTTTTTTTCTTTTAAAAATGTTATTGTGTGGGGGAGGGAAGGGATAGTGGGAGAACAACAAAGGAGGGGGTAACAATGCTCAACAAGAAATGTACTCATGACCTTACTCATGTAACTAACCCCTTTGTACAGCATCTTTTCAATAAAAGAAAATAAAAAAATTGTTATAAAGGTGATCTACAGAGGGATTACAGTTTCGTAAGTCAGGTAAAGAGTACATTTCTTTCTGGACAGTGTCACCCCTTCCCTCACTCTCTCCCAGTTTTTCTCTCCTATCCCACCATGACCTGTATAGTTCATTTACAACATAGTGTATAGTTAGTACTACTGCTACATTTGTTTACCCTTAGTCCCTCCCAGGTTTTATTTTTTCATATTATTGTTTGCCAGTCCTGGGGCTTGAACGCAGCACCTGGGCACTATCCCTGAGCTTTTGCTCAAGACTAGCATTCTACCACTTGAATCACATCACCACTTCTGGCTTTTTCTGTTTATGTGGAACTGAGGACTCAAACCCAGAACTTCATGCATGCTGGGTGAGCACTCTACCGCTAAGCCACATTCCCAGCCTACATTATTTTCAAGTAGTTGTACAAAGGAATTTCAATTCAACATGTAAGTTTTCTTCTGTTATGGGATGACCAAATGCTAAACATACCTGTACACTAAAGTAAATTGCATAATAGGTGCCAAAGGAGATTGGAGGACCCAGAGCCTTACTAGTAGTTAAGTTAAATTGTCATTTGCAGTTTTGTACTGAATTATGAAAATATTTTGATGACAAGAGTTTCCAATATTAAATTTATCTTAAGACGTCTGTCTCATATTAACCTGAGTTATTTCTCAATTTGAGTAGTGTAGCTGGGGATAAAATGACTGCTAACAGCTTTATAGAAAAAAAGATTGTTTAAAAAAAGTTGTTTTTTTTTTTGTCAGTTGTAGGGCTTGAACTCAGGGCCTTGGCACTATCCTTGAGAGTTTTTGCTCAAGGCTAGCACCCTACCACTTGAGCTACAATCCACTTTCACCCTTTTGGTGGTTATTGGAGACAAAAGTTTGATGGATTTTCCTGCCTGGGCTGACTTAACTGAGATCCTCAGATCTCAGCCTCCTGAGTAGGATTACAGACATGAACCCCTGTCACCCAGCTAGAAATTTTATTTTTATACATAGCCTTGTATTTTCTCTTTAATATGCAAGAATGGCATTTTCTGCATTGGCATGATTTTTTTTTTGGTAGAACAATTTGAAGGCAAAGATAGCTTGAAATCATTTAAATGTTTCATTGAGAATAAGTACATTAACCTCTGAGAATCTAGCTATTGTACGGAATAACTTGAGGAGTTTTATATGAATTTTCAGGCAGCTGTAGGAAGAATATGAAAGCAATAAATGATTGCTTATGGCATAAACACGGAGGTTAGTTAATTTTGGCACATCTTCTGTTGTCTAGAATTTTGCCTTCAAATCAGGCTGTTAGCCTACTAGCTTAAAGGAAGCATTTAATTTCTTTGCCTTTAATTTCCTGTTCAGTCTTAGCCCCACCAACCTTCTTTCTTTACTGGTCATTAGAGAATTTGAACTGTTATAAATTTCTGTGATATAAATAGCAGTAATGATCTTCCAGAGCAGAAGTAGAAATTTGTGTGTGTGTGTGTGTGTGTGTGTGTGTGTGTGTGTGTGTTTGTGTGATGTTGTGATGTAATTCAGCCTTCAGTGGTATTTGGGGGTCCTAGGACTTCTTTACAATCTTAAAAATTGAAATACTAAAGAATTTTGGTTTATGTGGATTGTACAGACTTATATAGAGATTGAAACTAGTAAATTTAAAAATACTTATTTCTAATTCATTTTGATATAATCCCACCAAATGGTTATTTAAATCATTTTTTAAATGAAAAATTACTTCCCAAGACAATTAGGAACTTCAGGAAAGGGGTGTGGCACTGCCACAGGCTTGTAAATCTTCATGTGTAGCTTAATAAAAGACAATGGAGCCAGGCGCTGTTGGCTCATGCCTGTGATCCTAGCTACTCCAAAGGCTGGGATCTGGGGATCAAGGTTCAAAATCAGCCTGGCCAGGACAGTCCATGAGACACTTAACTCCTGTAAACTACTCAGGGAAGTCGGAAGTGGCACTGTGGCTCAAGTGGTAGAGTGCTTGCCTTGAGCAGAAGAAGCTCAGGGATAGTGCCAGGCCCATAGTTTAAATCCCAGCACCAGCAAAAAAAAAAGCAATGGAGCTGGCGTGGTCTGCTCATGCCTGTAATCCTACTTACTGAGGAGGTTGAGATCTGAGGATCACAGTTCAAAGCCAGCTCCAGCAGGGAAGCCTGTGAGACAATCTTTGTGCCAGTTCAGAGGCTTGAACTCAGGCCCTAGGTGCTGTTCCTTAACTCTTTGCTCAAGACTAGCACTCTACCACTTGAGCCACCAATCCACTTAGGTTTGTTTTGTGGGGGGGAGATGCTTAATTGGAGATGAGTCTCCTTCCTGTTTTCAGTCCTCCCTTCCTTCTTGTGCTGGTCCTGGGGCTTGACCTCTGGGCCTGGGTGCTATCCATGAGCTTTTGTTTGCTTTTTTTTTTTTAGTTCTGGGGCTTGAACTCAGGGCTTGGGCACTGTCCCTGAGCTTCTTTTGCTCAAGGCTAGCACTCTACCACTTGAGCCACAGCACCACTTCTAGCCTTTTCTGTTTATCTGAGGAATTGAACCCAGGGCTTCATGCATGCTAGGCAGACATTCTACCACTAAGCCACATTCCAAGCCCTGAGCTTTTGTTTTTTGTTTTGTTTTGGTCGGTTGTGGGGGCTGAACTCTGGGCCTGGGCGCTGTCCCTCAGCTCTTCAGCTCAAGGCTAGTGCTCTACCACTTGAGCCACAGTGCCACTTCTGGTTTTTTCTGCTTATGTGGTGCTGAGGAATGGAAGCCAGCCCCTCATGTATGCGAGGCAAGCACTCTATCACTGAGCCACCTTCCCAGCACCTGAGCTTTTGTTTTCAAGGTTAGTATTTTACCACTTGAGTCATAGCTCTACTTCTAGCTTTCTGATAGCTAATTGGAGATAAAGAGTCTCACAGATTTTCTTGTCCCTACTGGCTTTGGTCTGTGATGCTCAGATCTCAGTCTCTTAACTAGGATTACAGACGTGAACCACTGAGGTCTGAATTTTTTTAAATTTTCCTTTTTGGCGCAATTTTGGGAGCCCAGACTTGGGGTCTTGATTGCTCACATTTAGTTTTTCAAAGAATTTCAAATTGTTACTATAAAGGTGATGTACATGGAGGGGTTACAGTTACATAAGTCAGGTAAAGAGTACATTTTCTTACTTTTTTCTCCTCAAGGCTGATAATGTTCCACTTCAGCCATGCTGTCACTTCCAGCTTTTTTGTTTCCATTTTTTATTTTTCTTCATTTTAGCAAGTAAAATCACAGGCATGTGTGCTAATGGTTCACACCTCTAATTCTAGCTAATCAGGAGGCTGAGATCTGAGGATCAGGGTTCAAAGCCAGCCCAGGCAAACAAATATGAGAGACCCTAATCTCCAATTAACCAGCAAAAAGCTACTTCCAGATTTTTCTGGTTAATTGGAGATGAATCATTGATTTGTTGGCCTGGGGTTGGCTTCAAATGGAGATACTCAGATGTCAGTCCCGTCCCTCCCCAGAGTACCTAGCATAGCAGGCACAAACTACTGATATCCAGCTATACTAATGATTATGTGTCTGTGCTTGCGCTGGAACTCAGGGCCTGCGTGCTGTTTCTGAGCTTTTGTGCTCAGGATCCTCAAATTTCAGCCTTGAGTAGATGGGATTACAGGCATGAGGCACTGATGCCTTGTGATTTAGTCCAGTTTAGGTACATTCCTTTTTTGAATACTAAGAGCTAAGTATAGAATCTGTACATATTTGGGATTATAAACAATTTTTCTTTTTCTTTTGGTCGGTCATGGGGCTTGAACTCTGGGCCTGGGCGCTGTCCCTCAGCTCTTCAGCTCAAGGCGAGCGCTCTACCACTTGAGCTACAGCGCCACTTCCTAAACAATTTTTCTTAATCTGATAACCCATTTTGAGAAGGCACAGAATTTTAAAAAATATTGTTGTTGTTAAGGTATTGTACAGGATGCAGAATTTTTGAGCTTTAAGCATTTGGTATGTCAAAGCCTTTGAATGGATTTTTTTCCATTCATAATTAACTTACAGTTGTTTGAATTTCATATTGGTTTTATGATTATTCTTTAATAGGTTCTTAAAGTTGGTATAATTCTGTATTTAGAGAATCTTTATTAATAATCTTAAAAGAGTTTATATAATTTTTATGTTTTTACACTTTCTAGTTATTTTTTAAATTTATTTGTTTTTATGTTATAGTTGCTTTTGGTCTGTTTGAATTTATACCTCTCTCCTTCTAAGTCTTCCTTTTCCTCATAGTGTCTAAGGTATGGATTGTGAACAGGTTGGTTTTAGTTTAGTGTTATATTAAATTTGGTTGTTACATATCTTTTGTGTCCAATAGGATATAATGCTAGCTACAGAAGAGATATTGATTTTTTTTCAGTCACAGCATTTTTGTTAAATAGGTAAGATATTAATGTTTTTTTAACCTAGTATATCCAAATTATTATCTCAGCATATAATTGATATAAAATTCATATGAGATAGTTTTCCATTCTTCTGTGCCATGTCTTCAAATCTTTTCATCATTTTTATATTTGAAGCACATTGTAATTTGTACTACATTATCTCAAGTGATCCATAGTCCTATGGCTTCTTAAATAGCATAGATATGAATGTATATTAACTGGTTAGGGCAGAACAGCCTAAGCATCCTCTTAGTAAAGCTGAAAAATTACACTTGCATCATGAGAAATAATGGAGAAAAATGCTGTTGCAAAATGAGATCCAAGTGTTTTTGATTACCAGTACATTGTGTGATTGCTTACAGGTCTGCATTATGGTAAGCCCTGGGGAGATAGAACGTATTTTCAGAAGAGATTGAAGGGTTCTGATTCCCACCATTCTTGTGGGTGATGATGAGCCTTACAGGAGGTATGGCGCAGATGGTAGAGTACAAGACAATGAGCTCAAACATCAGATACTGAGTTTGAGTCCTGGTCGAGGACAAAAAAGAGCCTTAGGCATGAGTTAGGGGAAAGCCACCATTAGCTCGAGGCTAGATATTAAATTTACTTATTCTTTTATTTTAAGGGGGACAGTCCTGGGGCTTGAACTCAGGGCCTGGGTGCTGTTCCTGAGCTTTTTTACTCATGGCTAGTACTTTACCACTTAGGCTACAGCTCAGTTTCTGGCTTTTTGGTGGTTAAATGGAGATAGTCTCGGGGCTGGCTTTGAACCATGATCCTTATATCTCAGCTTTTTGAGTAGCTAGGCTATTACAAGTACCTGGCTTGTTTTTTAATTTTTAATTATCTTTATTATAGATTAAATATTGTATAAAATATGAATTGTAGATCATTTGTAATTCAAATACATCATTTGGCTTTGAAACTTTTTATTTTTTATTATTATTATAAAGGTTATGTACACAGGGGTTACAGTTACCTAAACTAGATAATGAGTACATTTCTTCTTTTTTTTTTTTTGGTCAGTCGTGGGGCTTGACCTCTGGGCCTGGGAGCTCTTCAGCTCAAAGAAGCTCTCTACCACTTGAGCCACAGTGCTACTACCGGTTTTCCGGTGGTTACTTGGAGATATGAGTCCCATGGAGTTTCCTGCCCTGGCTGGCTTTGAACCGCGATCCTCGGATCTCAGCTCCTGAGTAGCTAGGATTACAGGCGTGAGCCACTGGCGCCTGGCATGAGTACATTTCTTTTTGAACCGTGTCACATTTTTCTTCACAGTTATCTTACTTATTCTTGATGGTACTAGGTACTAGGGATTGAACTCAGGGTCTTTTGCTTTCTACCACTTTAGGCATGCCTCCAGGCCTTAAACTTAGGTTGTTAATGTATTTAATTACCACCCCAACTCAAAAAGATTGATTCTAGTATTCTTAACATATAGACAGGAAAACAAAATCAGGGAAGTTAGCAATTTCTCTGGGTCATATAAGTGGTATTAGTGGATATTATCTTAATGTCAAAGCTTTTGCTCTTTCCATCCACATGCAATTTTATTTTGTACATAATTAAAATAAGGGCTGGGAATGTGGCTCAGTGGTAGAGCGCTTGCCTTGCATGAATGAGGCCCTGGGTTCGATTCCTCAGCACCACATAAGCAAAAAAAAAAAATTAAAATAAGTAAAATTACAATGTGTCTGCCTTTAGATTATCTCCTTCCCTTTCCTCTACTGCTTTCCTCCCACTTCCCACCCTTTCCCAGCTCATTCTCTCTCACTGGGAATTAAGTCCAGGGTCTTGAACATACCCAGGATGTTAGCCTTTTACCTCTAACTATTTGTATGACCTTGAATTAAGTAAGTTCACCTTTTAACCTTAGTAACTGCCTGACTAACATGATATTAGTAGTGAGTTAGAGTACAGGTCTAGAGTCTCATATCCAAGGGATTAAATCCTGTTTTCTCCTATTAGTGATATGACTTTAGTGCAAAATACTTAGCCTCTCTGTGCTCTATAATGTCCTTGTCTGTAAAATGAGGGTACTAATAGTGATAGTATCTACCTCTTAGGCTGGATCATAATTAAATGAGTTAATGTATATAAAAGCATTTAGCATGGGGCATAGCCCCTACAAGTACTCTGTATTTTGTTGTTTTTTGTTTTTTTTTTGGGGTCCAGTCATGGGGCCTGAACTCTGGGCCTGGACGCTGTCCCTCAGCTCTTCAGCTTAAGGCAAGCGCTCTACCACTTGAGCCATAGCACCACTATCAGCTTTTTTTCTTTTTGCTTATGTGGTGCTGGGGAATCGAACCCAGGGCCTCAGGCATGCAAGGCAAGTGCTCTACCACTGAGCCACCTTCCCAGCCCCCAAGTACTCTGTTAGTGCTTACTATTAAGCCCTTTCACATACTTTTGTAGTAAGCCTTACCCTTTAACTTGGGAGATAGCTTTCTTTCCTCTCTAGAAAAGGCACTTTTCACCACAACCCTCTTTAAGACCACAATCATTTTTAACTAGCTATCACAAGGTAGTTTCAGAAGTTGCTATAGATCAAATAAGCTTCACAAATGCATTGGTGAAACTTTAAAAGTAGTTAGAGTTTATTTGCTTTGCATATATCTATAAGGCATATTGTATATTATCTGCAAGATACAAAGTAGAAGGGAATAAATGAGAATTTTATGACTCAACATAATGTACAGTACTCTTTTACAGATGCAGAGAGAAGGCCAAAAAGGTTTACAGAATTGTAAGGTACTTCTCTTCTAAAACTATCAGGTAGGATTCTTGGTTATAACACATGGATTTCTCTCGCAGCCCAAGAGCATCCATAGGGCTGTGTCTGGTGACCAGGAAAGAAAGTCCAAAGGATCATTCCTTGTCCTCTTTGTCTTGGCTTTCTGTCTCAGTTCTCTTTCTTTTATACTTAGCCCACATGCAGACACATGCTGTGGATGTCCACATCTGCATCTTTACCTGTCCATTCAGTGTACACCTCCTTTTCTTTCTTTCTTTTTTCCCCTTTTCTAAATTCCTCACAAAAAGATGTTCACCTTGATTTATATTTCCCACTTGAGTTTGAACTCAGGGCCTTGTTTTCTCTCTTGGATTTCTTTCTCATGGCTGGCACTCTTGGCACTTGAGCCATAACTCCAGTAGGGCATTTTTTTGCTAATTAATTGGAAAGAAGTCAACTTTGCTGCCTGAGCTGGCTTTGAACTCTGATGCTCTAGGTCTTGGCATCCTAAGTAGCTAGGATTACAGATATGAGCCACTGGTGCTCAGCTATTTTGGGGATTGTTTTGACTCAAAATTTACTCACCCCGATGTTGCACTTCATTGCCTTGTTATATTTCTACCATAGTAAGTATCTGGAACCTGGTTTTGGGTTTTTGAGTAAATACACGTTCTCATGCAGATATATTAAAAGACTTTGTGTCAGAAAAGTATAGTATCTCCTTTTTGTTTATTTTTTTTGTATTCAGGATTGAACCCTGTGCCTTGTACATGCTAAACATATATTCTACTACTGAACTACACTTCCAGCGCTTGTGTCCTTTTTAAATTTTCTTTGAGGTATAGTATTTTTCAGAAAGATGAATATTAGCTATTGGAGACTTTACCCAGACAGTGGTAACTGTTGAATAGAGATCACTTTAACATGAAGTACAAGATAAGGAATTTTAAGCCAGGCACTGGTGTCTCATGCCTGTCATCCTAGCTACCCAGGAGGCTGAGATCTGAGGATCATGGTTCAAAGCCAGTCCAGGCAGGAAACTCCATGAGACACATCCCCAATAACATACCCAAAGTGGTGCTGTGGCTCAAGTGGTAGAGCATTCACCATCAGCGAAAGAAACTCAGGGACAGTGCCCAGGCCTAGCGTTCAAGTCCCAGGACTGGAAAAGCACAAACTCAGAAGTGGAGCTGTGGCCCAAATGGTAGAGTGCTGATCTTGAGCACAAAAGCTCAGGGACAGTGCCCAGGCCCTGAGTTCAAGCCCCAGTACTGGCACCAAGAGAAAAAAAAAGATGTTAGGCATTGTGAAACTAATATTAAAGCCAAAGCAGTCTATCTCAAGTATATATATGCTATGTCCAGCCTTCTGTATTAATTCTTCATTAGATGAGACATATATTTGCAAGCCAGGGTGATAATTGGTAACTACGACTCTTAAGAAAGTAGTGGAATAAAATTTTCATCCAGTTTGTTTTCTTTAACATACAGTTTTATTGTTATTAAGGTTGTTGTATAGAAGGGTTACCATTTCATAAGTTGGGTAATGAGTACATTTTTTTTGACAGTGTCCAATCATGCCCCCAAATTACGTGGGCATTTTCCAGTTTTTCATTTTATTCTAAATTATTTTGAAGCAGGGTACCCATGACTCACGCCTGTAATCCTAGCTTCTCAGGGGAAGATCTGAGGATCATGGTTCAAGGCCAGTCTCACTCTTTTTTTTGTTGGTTATGGGACTTGAACTCTGGGCCTGGAGGCTGTCCCTGAGCTCTTTAGCTCAAGGCTAGCACTCTACCACTTGAGCCACAGCGCCACTACCGGTTTTCTGGTGGTTAATTGGACATAAGTGTCTCACAGACTTTCTTATCTGGGTTGGCTTTGAACTACAATCCTCAGATCTCAGTCTCCTGAGCAGCTAGGATTACAGGCGTGAGCCACCAGTGTCCAGTCAACCTCACTTTTTTTTGTTTGTTTGGTTGTGGGGCCTGAACTCTGGGCCTAGGCACTGTCCCTCAGCTCTTCAGCTCAAGGCTAGCATTCTGCTACTTGAACCACAGTGCCACTTCTGGCATTTTCTGCTTATGTGATGCTAAGGAATTGAACCCAGGGCCTCATGCATGCAAGGCAAGCACTGTATCACTGAGCCACCTTTCCAGCTCAAGCCTCACTCTTAATCTTCAATTGATCACCAAAAAAGCCAGAGGTAGAGCTGTGTCCTAAGTGGTAGAGTGCTAGCCTTGAGCACAAAAGCTCAGGGACAGCACCCAGGCCCCTAGTTCAAGCCATAGAACTGGCACAAAATTTTTTTGAAAAGTGGTGGTTATTATCATATTGGTAGTCTTTTACTAACTAGAATGTTTAGTTATTCAAGGCAAGACTTGCATGAGGTTCCTTTTTTTTTTTTTTGTTTTGTCCGGTCGTGGGCCTGAACTCTGGGCCTGGGCGCTGTCCCTCAGCTCTTCAGCTCAAGGCTAGCACTCTACCACTTGAGCCACAGCGCCACTTCTGGCTTTTTTCTTTTTGCTTATGTGGTGCTGAGGAATCTAACCCAGGGCCTCATGCATGCAAGGCAAGCATTCTACCACTGAGCCACCTTCCCAGCCCATGAGGTTCCTTTTGTTTTTGGCTTTTTTTTTTTTTGTCGGTCATGGGGGCTTGAAGTCTTGGCTTGGGCACTGTCCCTCAGCTCTTCAGCTCAAGGCAAGTGCTATATCGCTTGAGCCACAGTGCCACTTCCAGTTTTCTAGTGGTTTATTGGAGATAAGAGTCTCACGGACTTCCCTGCCCGGGCTGGCTTTGAACCGCCTCCTGAGTAGCTAGGATTACAGGCGTGAGGCACCGGCGCCCGGCTTTGGCATATATTTTTGTGCATGTATCTTATTTCACTTGGAAACTTGTAAGCTCATTGATTTTACTCCTCTGAAAGTAATTCAGATACACAAAATTAATAGCTTCTTCTTCTCGCCCCTCTCCTCTTTTCCTTTTCCCTCCTCCTCTTCCTCTTCTCAGGACAATTTCAAAGAGTTTCCTAGTTCATAGTTTCATAGGTGCAAACAATCTATTTCAAATTTATACTCTCAAAAAGTTGTGTTTTTTTTAAATATGCAGGCTTGCTTTGTCACTGAAATTGACCCCAAACTCTTGAAATTGAGTGAGCTTCCCGACTTGCTTTCCCAAGTAGCTGGAACTACAGGTGCATAGCATCACACTTTGCTGATAATTACATAGTTTTTTTTCCTTTTATGTGTGCCAGTTGCGGGGCTTCAACTTGGTGCCTGGGTACTTCCCTCAGCTTTTGTTCTCAAGGCTAGCACTGTACTAGTTGAGTCACAGCTCTACTTCCTGCTTTTTGGTTGGAGATGAGTCTCCCAGACATTTTTGTCTGGACTGGCTTTGAACTGTCATCCTCAGATCTCAGCCTCTCAAATAGGATTACAGATGTGAGCTTCCTTTTGTGGTACTGGGGCTTGAATTCAGGGCCTTGATTTTGTTAGGCATATACTCTACTCTTGAGTCATGCCCTAAATCCACAATTACATAGTTTTTGCCTAATGGAGTACTAACAGCAGTTTGATCTGAATTTCATCTTGTGAATATTTTGCTGTCTTTAATAAGTGAACATTTCATATGGCAGACTTGGTACAACTGAAAAGTAGGTTAAGAGACAGGATAAGGAGGCACCTAGAATAGGTCTTGATGAGATGGAGAATACAAAAGAAAACTGATGAATGGGAGGTTAGAATTAAGATTTCTATTTAGATATGTTGACTTTCAGATCACAAAGTGTGATAATCCCAAGTAGAGCTTCTACAAAGACTTGTCTCCTGTTCATCACGTATAGGACTGTCTCAGGATAGAGATTTGGACCTATTATCTAGGCATTGATGAAAGTAGATCTTAGTAGAAACTATGAGTTAAGGTAAGATCATTTAGAGAGACAATGTTTAAATGAGAACAAGGGTAAAGCCAGAATCATAGGTGATAGCAGTGTTTAAAAACGAGGCCCTGAAATGAACAGCCTAGAGTAGGAAGAGAATCAGAGTGATGTCATGGAGTAGAGAAAGATGATCCAAGGGCAAGCTATGGCCTTAAGTCATGGCATAGAAAGATCCAAGGCAGCTAGGACTTTTAAAGATTAACAAAAATTGTATGTCAGTACTAGGGTTTGAACCCAGGGCCTTGTACTTGTCAGGCCGAAGGTTTATTTACTTATTTTTCTGGTTGTAGGTTGTGAACTCAGGACCTGGATGCTGTCTCTGAGCTCTTTTTGCTGAAGGATAGCATTCTGCCACTTTGAGCCACAGCTCCATTTCTGGTTTTCTGGTGGCTTTTTGGTGATAAGAATATCACAGATCTTTTCCTTCTAGACTGGCTTTGAACCATGATCCTCAGATCTCAGCCTCCTGAGTAGCTAGGATTATAGGTGTGAGCCACCAGCCCCTGGCTGCTGCTTTCTTTTTTTGGTGTGCTGGTCTTGGAGCTTGAACTGAGGGCCTGAATGCTGTCCCTGGGCATTCTGTATGTGTGTGTGTGTGTGTGTGTGTGTGTGTGTGTGTGTGCATGCATGCATTCTCTGTGTGTGCATTCTGTGTGTGTGTTTGTGTGTGAGTGTGAGAGTGAGCAAGTCTTGGGACTTGAACTCAGGGCCTGTCCCTGAGCTTCTCTGCTCTACCACTTGAGCCATACCTCCACTTCTAGCTCTTTGGTAGTTAATTGGAGATAAGAGTCCCACAGATTTTCCTGCTTTGGCTGGCTTCAAACTGTGATCCTCAGATCTCAGCCCCTTAAGTAGTTAGGAATACAGGTATTAGCCATCGATACCTGGCTTGCTTTGGTTATTTTATTTTAATTAGTTAATTTGTTGGTCGTGGGGACTGAACTCTTGGCCTGGGTGCTGTCCTTCAGCTCTTCACCTCAAGGCTAGCACTCTACCACTTGAGCCACAGTGCTACTTCTAGCTTTTTCTGCTTATGTGGTGCTGAGGAATCGAACCCAGGGCCTCATGCATGCCAGGCAAGCATGCTATTACTGAGGCACCTTCCTAGCCCTGTTTATTTTTGTGCCAGTCTTGGGGCTTGAACTCAGGGCCTAGGTGCTGTCCCTGAACTTTTTTGCTCAAGGCTAGTGCTTTGCCATTTGAGTCCCACTTCTGGCTTTTTTTGGGGAGGTAGTTTAGTGGAGATAAGAGTCTCATAGACTTTCTTGCCTAGGCTAGCTTGGAACTGTGATAGTCAGACCTCAGCCTCTTGAGTAGGATTGCAGGCATGAGCCACTGGTGATCGTCTATGTTTTATGTTTTTGTTAGTTCTGGTTTGAACTTAGAGCCTCAAACTTGCCAGCTCTCATTCTCATTTTGATGTTTTTTTCCCCTTTTTTCCTTTTGCTGGTATTGGGGCTTGAACTCAGGCCCTCTCACTTTTTCTGCTTATGGCTGGTGCTCTAACACTTGAGCCAGGTTTCCATTTCCAGCTTTTTGCTAGTTAGTTGGAGATAAAAGTTTTGGATTTGTCTGCCCAAGCTGGCTCCAAAATGTGATTCTAAGATGTTAGCCTCCTGAGTAGCTGAGA
Organism: Dipodomys ordii; assembly: GCF_000151885.1. NCBI lineage: Eukaryota > Metazoa > Chordata > Mammalia > Rodentia > Heteromyidae > Dipodomys > Dipodomys ordii. The sequence goes on along the minus strand of NW_012267310.1, from coordinate 4,111,473 downwards.
TTACAGGTGTAAGCTATTGGCACACAGGTTTGCTGGTTATTTATTTTTTTGTCCTGGTAATGGGCTTGAACTTGGTGCCTGGACACCGTCCCTGAGCTTTTTTGCTCAAGATTAGTAGTCTACCACTTGAGCTACAGATCCACTTGGGCTTTAATTTTTTTTATCACTATAAAGGTGATGTATAGAGCAGTTACAGTTATGTATGTCAAGTAAAGAGCATCTTTTTTGTTTTGTTGTCAGCTGTGGGTTTGAACTCAGGGCCTGGGCACTGTCAGTGAGCTCTTTTTGCTCAAGGCTAGCACTCTACCACTTTGAGCCACAGTGCCACTTCTGGTTTTCTGGTAGGTAATTGTAGATAAGAGCCTCACAGACTTTTCTGCTGGCTTTGAACTTCGTTCCTCAGATCTTAGCCTCCTCAGTATCTAGGATTACAGGCGTGAGCCACCATCATCTGGCAAGAGTATATTTCTTTTTGGACATTATTATTATTATTATTATTTTTGTTGGTTGTGGGGCCTGAACTCTGGGCCCAGGCACTATACCCTCAGCTCTTCAGCTTAAGGCTAGCACTCTACCACTTTGAGCCCCAGCACTACTTCCCGCTTTTTCTGTTTATGTGGTGCTGAGGAATTGAACCCAGGGCCTCATGCATGCAAGGCAAGCACTCTACCACTGAGCCATCTTCCCAGCCCTTTTTGGACATTATTACCCCTTCCCTTGCTCTCTCCCAGTTTTTCCCTCCCATACCCACTCACAGATTGTATAGTTTATTTTCAACATAGTAGCTGCATTTGTTCACCCCTTGTGCCTCCATTTCAGTGCCCCCTTACTTTCCCAAAGACTCCACTTCAGCTTTTTGTGGTTAATTGTAGATGTCTCTTGGACTTTTCCTATCTGGCCTGGCTTCGCTGTGAGCCTCATATTTCAGCCTCCTGAGCTAGGATTACAAGCATTAGCTACCTTGCTGGTTAATTTTTGACATAATCTTGATTCCTAAACAGGCATATGACTGGGTACAATCCATCTATTTTAGGCTACCCATCCTAGCAAAGATACCAGACATGTGCCACTGTGACATTCTCCATTAACAAAGGGTCTTGTTAACTTTTCTGCCCAGGCTGGCCTACAACTGCAATCCTTAAACTCTTAAGGATCACAGATGTGTCACCATCGCCTAGCTATGTTGGTTATTTTTCAGATATGGGTTCCCATTTGTGTCTGGGCTGGCCTGGACTGTGATCCTGCTATTTACATTTTCCATGCAGCTGGGATGACAGACAATGTATGCCTGTCATCATACATACATTTCTGTCATATGCCGACACTATGCTTAGCTTTGTATTGGTTGAGAAGGAGTCTTGCAAACGTTCTGCCCAGGCTCGTTTTGTTATTTATTTATTTGTTTATTTATTGGTCAGTCGTGGGGCTTGAACTCTGGGCCTGGGCGCTGTCCCTCAGCTCTTCAGCTCAAGGGTAGCGCTCTACTACTGGAGCCACAGTGCCACTTCCGGCTCTTACTGTTTATCGAACCCAGGGCCTCATGCATGCAAGGCAAGCACTCTACCACTGAACTACCTTCCCAGCCCTACCCAGGCTAGTTTTGATTAGGCCATGTACCTAATCTTTGCCTCCTGAGTAGCTAGAATTAAGGTATGAGCCACTGTGACTGACTCTGAGCTGTTATTTTTAAAAGTCAGCAATACTGCTGGGTGTTGGTGGCTAATGCCTGTAATTCTAGCTATTCAAGAGACTGAGATCTGAGGATCGAGATTCTAAGCCAGTCCTCCGTGCAGGAAAGTCTTGAGACTCTAATCTCCAATTAACCACCAGAAAACTGGAAGTGGCGCTGTGGCTCAAGTGGTAGAGCGCTCGCATTGAGCTGATGAGCTCAGGGACAGCCCCCAGGCCCAGAGTTCAAGCCCCATGACCGACAAAAATAAAGTCAGCAATATTTTAATTTTTTTACTGTTATTATTAAGGTGTGTACAGAGGGGTTACCATTTCATAAGTCAAGTAAATAAGCACTATTTTTTTGGACAATGTCACGCCTTCCTTCACTTTTGCCCAGTTTTCCCCTGCCATTTATGCGTACAAATTGCATTAGTTCATTTTCCATAGTGTCTACTGAGTACCATGACTGCATTTGTTTACTCTTCCTCCCTCCATTTCTTTCTTTTTGTTGTTGTTGGTGGTGATGGGGCTTGAACTCTGGGCCTGGGTGCTGTCCCTGGGCTCTTCAGCTCAAGACTAGCACTCTACCTGTTGAGTCACAGTGCCACTACCGTTTTTCTGGCAGCTAATTGGAGATGAGAGTCTCTCGGACATTCCTGCCTGGGCTGGCTTTGAACCACAATCCTCAGATCTCAGCCTCCTGAGTAGCTAGGATTACAGGCGTGAGCCACCAGCGCCCAGCAAAAGCTGCTTTTTCCCTCTCAGTACCTGAGGTCCCAGCCGTATTCAGTTTACATAATGGATTCCTGGTTGGCACGTATCTGCATACCTAGTGTATTGCTTCACACACAGGTTCACTTCCTTTTAGTAAAGAAGGAAGGAGGTATCGGTAATAAGAGGGATGAGATTGGCAGGGACAGCCTCCTGAAGGAGGTAGAGTAGGTGACAGGTCAATTGTGATGGCAGTTGTTTAACCAGAGAATTCCTTTTTTTAAAAGACAAAACATTTTATTGTCAAAATGCTGTATAGAGGGGTTACAGTTACATGAGTAAGGCAATGCGTACGTTTCTTTTTTTTAAATAAGTTTTTAATTGTGAAAATACTGTACAGAGGGGTTACAATTACATGAGCAAGGTAATGAGTACATTTCCTATCAAGCATTGTTGCCTCCTCCTTTGTTTTTTTCCCTACCATCCCTTCCCTCCCATCTCCACAACTACACTCCACACCCTTAATGAATACATTTCTTGTCGAGTCTTGTTACCCCTTCCCTTTCTCACCTCCCTCTCCCCCCCCACCCATAGTTGTAAAGTTCATTTCCAATATACTGTCCTGTGGATATCCTTGTTGCAATGGGTCATCCTGTGTCCTTGTTTTTGCATTTTGTTATTCCCTTTTCTCTCCCTGAATTAGAAAAATGTATATACAAGATGCAGAGTACCAAAATCAAGTATAGTGACAAGAGGGGATATACCATAGGGGGAAGAACATACAAAGGAAACAAAAAAATGACATGAACATTACCAACAACAAAGAAAGACCTTGTGTCTGTATCTTGGGGTTCATTTCACTTAGCATCATCTTATATGGTCATGTATATAGCTTTTGAGCTTTTCTGCTCATCTGATAAAATTATCCTAGATGTATACTAATATTGCAAATGAGGGAAACCATGAGACCTATATTTCTTTGGGTCTGGCTTATTTAATATGATTTTACAAGACCACACTAAAGCCACCAGTATGACCATGTTCATCGCAGCATTATTTACCATAGACAAGATATGGAACCAACCCAGATGCCCCTCTGTAGATGAATGAATCAAGAAAATGTGGTACATATACACAATGGAATCTATGCTTCCATCAGAAAGAATGGCACCACCCTAATTGTTAGGAAACGGAAGGACTTGGCAAAAAATCAGAATTCTTAAATTCTTAGTTCATCCAAATTAGGGGCAGAAAAGAATTTAGGAGCCGGGCACTGGTGGCTCATGCCTGTAATCCTAGCTACTCGGGAGGCTGAGATCTGAGGATTGAGGTTCAAAGTCAGCCTGGGCAGGAAAATCCATGAGACTCTTTTTTTTTTTTTTGGTCGGTCATGGGGCTTGAACTCTGGGCCTGAGCATTGTCCCTCAGCTCTTCAGCTCAAGGCTAGCGCTCTACCACTTGAGCCACAGTGCCACTTCCGGCTTTTTTCTTTTTGCTTATGTGGTGCTGAGGAATCGAACCCAGGGCCTCATGCATGCAAGGCAAGCGCTCTACCACTGAGCCACCTTCCCAGCCCATATGTTTTTTAAAGATTTTCTCAATATACTGTGATAATAAATATCATTTGTTAGAATAGGTAGTTTGCTGCTACCATTTTTAATTTTTTTGTGTGAAACACTGGAACTTTAATTCAGAGCTTTTAATAACACTTCCAGCCTGACATGTTCCCTCCCTTCCCCTTCCTTCTTCTCTCCCCTTCCCTTTCGAATCTCTTTCCCTTTTCCCTTCCATTTCATTCCCCTTCTTTCCCCTTCACTGTCCTTCCTCCTTCTCTTCCTCTTCCCACTCCCTTTCCTTCCCTTTTCCTTTCTCTTTCGGTTCCTCTTCCCCTTCCCATTCTCCTCCCTCCCCTCCCCCTTTCCTTCCCCTTCTCCTCCTCCTCCCTGTTCCCTCCCCCTGCTTTCCCCCTTTGCCATGTTCCTTTCTCTTTTGCTTTGCCCTCTATCCATTTCCCATCCTGACTCTTCCACTTCCCATCCCCTTTTCCTCCCGTCCACTCCCCTTCCTCTTCCTCTCCTCCTTTCCCTCTCCTCCCTTCTGCTTCCATTTTCCTTTCCCTTTCTTTTCTCCTTTCCTTACTTACTCATTCCTCTTTCCCTTCCCTTTCATTCCCCTTTTTGTTTTCCCTTCTCTGTCCCTTCCCCTTCTTTTCCTCTTCCCTCCCCTCCTTCCCTTTCCATTCTCCTTCCTTTCCTTTTTCCCCTCCCCTTCCCCTTCTTTTTTCCTTCCCCTTTTCTCCTCTCCCTTTCCTTCCTCTTCTTTGCCCTTCCCTTTCTATCCCTTTCCTTTTCCTTTCCTGTCCTCTTCTGTTTCCTCTTCCATTCCCCTACAGTTCCCATTTCTTATCCCCTTCTCCTTCCCCTCTCTGGCCTTCTCCCTTCCTCTTTTCTCCCCTTTCCTGCTCCCCCTTCTCTTTCCCTTCTTTTCCTCCTTCCTTCTTTCCCTCCTTCCTCCTTTCCCTCCTTCCTCCTCTTCCATGTCCTGGTCTCTTCCTCTTCTACTTCATCTTCTTCCCCTTCCCTCTCTGTTCTCCTTTCCTTCCCTTTCCCTCCCCCTTCATCTGCCTTTTGCTCGCTTTCCCTTTCCTCCCTTTTCTCTCCCTTTCTCTTACCTTTTTCCCATTCCCTTTCCCTTCCCTTAACCTTCCCTTTCCCCCTTCTCTTCCCCTTCCATTCTCTTCCCTTTCCATTTCCCTTCCCGTTCCATTATCTTCTCTTGCTCTTCCTCTCCCATTTCCTTTCTCTCCCCTTCCCTTTCCTTCTCCTTTCCTTCTCCTTTCCCTTCTCCTCCTTTCCTTCTCCTTTCCCTTCTCCTCCTTTCCTTCTCCTTTCCCTTTCCCTTCCTCTTCCCCTTATCCTTATCCTGTTCTCCTTCCCTTCCCTTCCCCCCTTCCCTTGCCTTTTGTTCTCCTTCCCCTTCCCTTCTACTTCCCTTTTCTTTCCCTCCCTCTTTCCCTTCTCTCCCATTTCCTTCTTTTCTTCCCTTTCCATTTTCTTCCCTTTCCTCCCTTCTCTTCCATTCTCCCTTCTCTTTCCTTTCTCTTCTTCCCCTTCCCTTCCATTTCTCTTCCATTTCCCCTTCCCCTTTTCTCCTTTCCTCTTCTTCCTTTTCCCTTCCTTTTCAGTTTCTCTTCCCATTTCCTTTCCCTCCCCCCTTTCCCATTACCTTTTTCTTTCTTTCCCTGTACTCCTTCCCACTCCCACTCCCATTCCCTCCCTTTCCCTTCTTCTTTGCTTGCGACTAGAACTAATGGCATTGTACTCTTGCTTGTCTTTTTTTTTCAGCCTTTTGCTGAAAGTAGGGTTTGACACCCATCTGTCTAGATGGGTGTCAAACTTAATCCTCACATCTCAGCCTCCTGAGTAGCTAGGATTGCAGGTGTGAGCCACCAGCACCAGAACAGCGTAGCTTATTTCTTTTAGAGTTGGAGTCTCTTGGACTTTTCTGTACAGACTGGCTTCAGATTGTGATCTTCCAGATCTCAGAGTCCTGAGTAGGCTGGGATTACAAGTGTAAGCCACTAGTAGTGGGCTTACCATTCTTTTTTTCTTTTTTCTTTTTTTGGGTCCAGTTGTGGGCCTGAACTCCAGGCCTGGGCGCTGTCCCTCAGCTCTTCAGCTCAAGGCGAGCGCTCTACCACTTGAGCCACAGCGCCACTTCTGGCTTTTTTTCCCCTGCTTATGTGGTGCTGAGGATCGAACCCAGGGCCTCATGCATGCAAGGCAAGCGCTCTACCACTGAGCCACCTTCCCAGCCCGGGCTTACCATTCTTAATAGTCATGGCAATTAATTATAAGACTGAATCATATTTAATAATCTATTATTAGACTTGTGAATATTTTGATTTCTTTTTTTATTTGCTCTGGGGCTTGAACTCAAGGCCTGGGTGCTGTCCTTGAGCTTTTGTGCTCAAGGATAGCAGTCTACTACTTGAGCCACAATGCCAATTTTGGCTTTTTTGGTGATTAGTTGGAGATAAGAGTCTCATGGACTGGGCTGGCTATGAACCGCAATCATCAGATCTCAGCTTCTCGAGTAGCTAGGATTACAGGTGTGAGCCACTAGCACCTGGCTGAGCTGAAGCTTAATTTTTTTCTTTTTTCTTTTCTTGTCAGCCATGGGGCTTGAAGTCTGGGCCTGGGCGCTGTCCCTGAGCTCTACAGCTCAAGGCTACTGCTCTACCACTTGAGCCACAGTGCCACTTCTGGTTTTCTGAGTGGTTTATTGGAGAGAAGAGTCTTCTGGACTTTCGTGTCCAAGCTGGCTTTGAACCGCAATCCTCAGATCTCAGCCTCTAGAATAGCTAGGATTACAGGTGTGAGCCACAAGCCCCCGGCATAATTTTTTTTCTTAATATGAAGGTGATGTACAGAGGTGTTACAGTTACACAAATCAGGTAACAAGTATGTTTCTTTTTGGACAATGTCACCCTTTCTTTTGGTCTCAGTTTTTCCCTTCCATCCACACCCACAAGTTGTATAGTTTATTTTTTGCCAGTCCTGGGGCTTGAACTCAAGGTCTGGGCACTGTCCCTGAACTTCTTTTGCTCAAGGCTAGCACTCTACCACTTCAGCCACAGCACCACTTCCAGCTTTTTCTGTTTATATGGTACCGGGGAATCAAACTCAGGGCTTCAGGCATGCTAGGCAATTACTCTACCACTAAGCCACATTCCCAGCATGTAAAGTTCATTTTTAACATAGTGTCTAGTGAGTGCCTATGCTGCACTTGCTCACCCTTTGTCCCTCAATTTCTTTGTCCCCCCTTTACCCTCCCAAAGATAGGTAGATGAACAAGACAAAAAGAAAAACAGCAATGAGGAGAAATGCTCTTGTTTCCCTTTCTTGGAATTGATTTTGAAAACTATTTGTTTCCAGTCCTGGGGTTTGAACTCAGGGCCTGGGCTCTGTCATTGAGCTATTTGTGCTCTACCATTTGGGCCACAGTGCTACTTCTGCTTTCTTTGAGTAGTTTATTGGAGATAAGAGTCTCAGAAACTTTAATGCCCGTGCTGGCTTTGAACCACGACCCTCAGATCTCAGTCATCTGAGTAGCTAGGATTATAGGTGTGAGCCACCAGTGCCTGGTGAAAAATACTATTTTATATGATCAGATGCACATAGGGATTGTGCCTTTGTGTTCTTCTAAGAGTACCTTCCTTTGGTTTCACTGTGTGTGAATGTCTAGAGTCCTGTATAATTTATTAGATCTAGTTTCTGCATATGAGAGAAAACATGCTCTGAGATTGGCTTACCTCACTCAGCATGATTTGTTCTAGGTCTAGCCATTTACCTACAAATGATGTAATATTATTCTTTCTAATGGCTGTGTAAAATTTTATTGGGTATAAGTACCACATTTTTTGGATCCACTCATGAGCCACAGTTTTTTAGTAATTTATTGGAGATAATGTGTTATAGACCTTCCATTGATCCTCAGATCTCAGCCTCCTGATTAGCTAGGATTATAGGCAAGAGCCACCAGTGTCCAGTGCTTGCTCTCATGCTTGCGCTTGCGCTTGCTCATTCTCTTGCGCGCTCTCTCTCTCAAATTTAAGTAGTTGTACAAAGGAGTTGCCATTTAACAAAGCAGTTTATGAATACAGTGCATCTTTTCAACATTCTCAACCATCCCTCCCTTACGCCTTTCCTCATTCTTAGGGTGTGTGTGTGTGTGTGTGTGTGTGTGTGTGTGTGTGTGTGTGTGTGTGTGTGTATTCTGATTTTTTTGGCTGGTTCTTGGGCTTAAACTCACAGTCTAGGCTCTATGCTCAGTACTGATGCTCTACCACTTTGAGTCATAGCTCCATTTCCAGCTTTTTGATAGTTATTTGGACTTTTTTGTCAGCTGGCTTTGAATTTCCATTCTCAAATCTTAGCCTCCTCAGTAGTTTAGGATTATAGTCATGAGCCACCCATACCAGGCCTGCATTGAATTCTTTTTTTTTTTTTGGCCAGTCCTGGAGCTTGAGGTCAGGGTCTGGGCACTGTCCCTGAGCTTCCTTTGCTCAAGGCTAGCACTCTACCACTTGAGTCACAGCACCATTTCTGACTTTTTCTGTGTATGTGGTACTGAGGAATAGAACCCAGGGTTTCATGCATGCTA
>NW_012267310.1:4094226-4102166 GCF_000151885.1 Dipodomys ordii | reverse complement strand
AAGCAGAAAAAAAAAGCCGGAAGTGGCGCTGTGGCTCAAGTGGTAGAGCGCTAGCCTTGAGCTGAAGAGCTGAGGGACAGTGCCCAGGCCCAGAGTTTAGGCCCCACGACCGGACCCAAAAAATAAAAAAAAACCCAAATAGTACAATATCATTCTTTGATGAGTAAAATTCCACTGTGTATATATGCCACATTTTCTTGATCCATTCACTTATCAAGGGACATCTAGGCTGATTATATACCTTGGCTATGATGAAAGTCTCACTATGTTAAGCATTCTGGCTCCAAACTCTTGGGCTCAAACGGCCTTCCTGTCTCTGCCTCCTGAGTTCTTGAAACTACTAGAGCTCACTACTGTGCCTAGACTTAAGTAATGGTAGAAAAATTTTTTTTATGTTCAATTTGCTTTAAGTACCTATTTCCTTCAGGGAAATTTGTGGAAGTTTTCAAATGTACCTTTTGATGTAATTTCTTTTGTCTTTTTTCCCTAATTCAGTATTTGGTTGTACAATTCTTTTTTATTATTATTATGAAAGTGATATACAGAGAGTTTACAGTTTTGTAAGTTACTTAAGTCAGGTAATGAGTACATTTCTTTTGGGCCAATGTCACCCTTTCCCTTGCTCTCTCCCAATTTTTCCTTCCCGTTCCACCCACAAGTTGTGTATTTCATTTTCAATATAGTGTCTAATGAGTACCACTGCTGCATTTGTTCACCCTTTGTGTAAAAGTCTTTTTATCTTGCTAATTTTGGAACTTATTTAAATCTTTTATGTACAGTGTAAAATCAGTGGGATATGCTGCTGTTATTTGTAAGCTAGCATTTTACCATTGTTTGACAAATATATTTTTAATAGATTCTTTCTCCAAGGTAGGAAACAAATACTGTTATCCTCTGAAAAGTTGTAAATTGCCTTCTCTCAGATGGTTTGGACACTTAGGATGTAGGCAATGATGATTATGAAAAATATTAAAACCCTTAACACTGTCTTTTGCGTACATGGAAATGATTAATGCCATTTTCTCATTACTTTCTTTCCAGGTGATTCATGGCAGGGGACGTGGAAGGTTTCTGTTCCTCAATCCATGACTCCAGTGTCTCTGCTGGGTTCAGAGCACTGTATGAGGAGGGCCTGCTTCTTGATGTTACTCTGGTTATTGAAGATCACCAGTTCCAGGCCCATAAAGCACTCCTTGCCACCCAGAGTGATTACTTCAGAATTATGTTTACTGCAGACATGAGGGAACGAGATCAGGACAAAATTCATTTGAAAGGTCTAACAGCTACTGGTTTCAGCCATGTCCTTCAATTTATGTACTATGGGACTATAGAACTCAGTATGAATACTGTTCATGAGATTCTTCAGGCCGCTATGTATGTCCAACTTATAGAAGTGGTGAAGTTTTGTTGCTCTTTCCTATTAGCAAAAATCTGCCTGGAAAACTGTGCAGAAATAATGAGGCTCTTAGATGATTTTGGTGTAAACATAGAGGGAGTCAGGGAGAAGCTGGATACTTTTCTTCTGGACAACTTCGTACCACTCATGTCCAGGCCTGACTTCTTGTCCTATTTGAGCTTTGAAAAGCTCATGTCTTATTTGGATAATGATCATCTGAGCAGGTTTCCTGAGATCGAGCTGTATGAAGCTGTGCAGTCTTGGCTGCGGCATGATAGAAGGCGCTGGAGACATACTGATACCATCATTCAGAACATCAGATTTTGTTTGATGACCCCATCCAGTGTTTTTGAGAAGGTTAGTGCATTTTTAAACAAGTAAGACAATTAAGTTAATTGAGCTAAGTTAATATGTGGTTACAGTTAAGATTTTCAGATTTATTAAGGCGCAAAAAAGAATGGTTTATTCGAATAGTTGATATATATAAGAAACCTAAGTTTATTGTGATTTGTGCATTTAAGTTTTAAAAATGTGTTCTGTGGGTAAAATATGAACCAGGTAAGTGGATAGTAGAATAGTTGTATTTTAAAATTATTTAAAAAACGTTTATAAGTTTTATTTTATTTTATTTTATTTGTGAAGATACTGTACAGAGGGGTTACAATTACATGGGCAGGATAATGCGTACATTTCTTACCAAGCATTGCAGCCTCCTCCTTTTGTTTACCCTTCTAGTTTGCTTTTCTTTATATTCATAAAGAAATCTAAACTGGATCAGGCTAATTCTTAAGGTAATTTAGGAAATACATGTTGGAAACAGGATGGTAGAGATTTATAGTTCTGCATAATATACCATAGTTTCTTGTTCTTCCGAAATGTAGTAATGACACATGAAATAGCTCTGGAAAACGAATAGGCCTCAAGAGTGTTTAATTCCCATATCCTGCATGGGGAGCCAGAAATGTTTCTCTCTTCTTGCTACTTTCTATTGTTTTTGAGACATCTAGGTTGGGTCTGACATTTGTCTCCCTATTAAATTCCTTACTTTGTCACTTAAGAAAAAAACAATAGGCCGTAGTAATTATTCTCTTCCCTATTCTCACTAGCTCTGTTCTTTCTGTTTTACTGTGACTGCTAACTAAATTTAACCATTCAAATATGTTATGTTACATATCTAAAAACAACATTTTAGCATTGCTAAACAAATGGACCATAAATCCTCTATATTCACCAAACATCCCTGTACAACACTTTACCAGGGAAATAGTCCCCCCACCCAGAATGGTGTTTTCCCAAAGCAGCTTTGGTCTTTTTGCATGTAAGCATTTTCATTTTTCATATCTGAGTTTTTCACTTGTAATCCATTTTTGCCCAGAGGAAAGAACCATTTCAGTAATTGCTTAACTTAATTGGTTTCTAATCACGTGGTTACCTCTGGGGCTCTGTTTACCTCCTACATCTTTTCTTCTTTCTAGAAAGCACACAAAGCTTGGTTGGTACTCTTGATGTGAAATAGTTCTTCAGCTTCACTTACTAGGCCTGGTGATAAAAATGTATGTGCAAATGAGAGTTCTTTATGCAATTTGAAAAATAAACAAATTTGTATATATTTTTTGCTTGCCCCGGAGCTTGAACTCTGGGCCTGGGTTCTGTCCCTGAGCTGCTTCGTTGCTCAAAGCTATCACTCCACCACTTGAATCACAATGCCACTTTTGGCTTTTTCTGAGTTGGTTTATTGGAGATAAGAGTCTCACAGACTTTTCTACATGGGTTGGCTTTGAACCATTGTCCTCAGATCTCAGCCTCCTGAGTAGCTAGGATTATAGGCATGAGCCATCAGTTCCAGCTTGAGTTTGTATTTTAGAATGTCATTTAGAAGCTAGTTATGCCCCCCCCCCACAATGTCATTATCTTATTCTTTAGAGAACTTAGTTTTATGGAATTTTATCTTTATTCTGAGATTATATTGATATGACAGAATTAGTTGAAGCTAGATAACCTAACTTCTTTTTTGTCCAGTGAGAATCAGCCCCACATCAACTATGTCTCTTAATATTTTGATTTTTTTTCTTACAATTGTTTCTATTGTTCTTTTCCCTGGGGAATCCTGTTTTGTTCTCATATATGAAATACAAATGATTTCCTACTAAAACAGAAGCCCACTAAATTCAGTTTAGATGGAAGTACTTGTGACATAGAAAATAAAATTTTCCCTATTGAAGGGCAGTATGACATATAACTGATAACAGTAATTGACTTGTGAATGCTGAGCTTCTGAGCTTTTTTTTTTTTTTAAACATTCTAACAACTATCAGTTTAAGATAGAGAGTGGTGGTGAAGGCTAAAAGTTAATACTAGTTGTAAAAGACATAAGTTAAACCTGTTGATGACTTCCTTTGTCATTTGCAATATATAGAATACTTATTAACATTGACCAGGTATTTGGAGTTATCAGAAAAAAACTTCCTTCTAAAATTAATTCCTTAGGAAAACTTAAAACCCAGCCACATCTGGCAGTGGCTCATGCCTATAACTCTGATTATTCAGGAGGCTGAAATCTGCAGATTGTGTTTCAAAGCCCACCTCAGGCAAGAAAGTCCGTGAGACTCTTAAATTAACTACCTAAAAAGCTGGAAGTGGAACTGTGGCTCAAGTGGCAGAGTGCTATCCTTGAGCATAAAAGCTCAGGCACAGTGCCCAGGCCCTGAGTTTCATCCCTAGGACAGACAGACAGACAGACAGACAGACACACACACACACACACACACACACACACACACACAGACTTTTTTTGCTAATATAAATCTCACTTTTGCTTTAGTTACACTACTGAGTTAAGTAGGAAGTAAGTAGTGACTTTTGCTTTACTGTGTGGCATTTAAGTTCATCAAAAGAATTTGTAATTTTCTAAAATGTTGAGAAACACCATTAGGCAGATTGGAGACCTCATCTCTAGAAATAAAACTAGAAATCAAACTAATACAGAAGATTTGATTGGCAAAAGAATTTAGAGAATTTTACACCACAATAAATAATTGAAAATAGAATCCATCTTTTTTTTTTTTAAATACTGGGTGTACTGAAAGTCTCAAACCAGGCCTCTTTAGGATCCATATACATTCAGGGCGTAGAGAGGGGGCTTAGAAATGCAGACATGTCACTTCTCTGCTTCTCTTTTTTCGGTAAGAAAGTTATATGGGGAAACGTGTAGATGAGATTGATTTTTCTTTAGTATTTTGGCGTTGTATATGTTTGTGTGCGTGCACTGGTAATGGGACTTGAACTCAGGGTCTTACACTTTTGCTTAGCTTTTTTGCTTACAGCTTTGCTACTTGAGCCACATCTCATTTCCATTTTTGTTTCGTTTTTTCCTGTTTAATTGAAGATAGGAGCATAAGATTTCTAAATTTTGTTGGAACTTAGTAAAATGGAATGTTGATGTCTACTTTTTATTTTTAGCCTTAACATGAATAAACTTTCTATTATGAGATTTTCTAAATACACAAAAAAGCCACAAGATTAATGGAGCACTCAAAAACATACCATGTTGTTTAATTAGTATTTAACATTTTGCTATATTTGCTAGATAGGTAGAGGCTACATAGCCTTTCTATGTAAAGGTTTTTTTGTTTGTTTGTTTTGGTTTGTTTTTTTCTGGTTGGTTGTGGGGCTTGAACTCAAGGCGCTGTCCCTGAGTTTTTTCACTCAGAGTTAGCACTGTACCACTTTGAGCCACAATGGTACTTTCAGTTTTCTGGTGGTTAGAGGAAGAGTCTCACAGGGGCCAGGCGCCAGTGGCTCACACCTGTAATCCTACCTATTCAGGAGACTGAGATCTGATGATTATGGTTTGAAGACAACCCAGACAGGAAAGTCTGTGAGACTTTCATCTCCAATTCATCACAGAAAAAGCCGGAAATGGCACTGTAGCTCAACTGGTACTAGCCTTCAGGAACATAGGACCAGTGCTAAGACCCAGGGTTCAAACCTCAGTACAGGCAAAAAAAAAAAGTCTCAGTGTCTCACGGGCTCTTTGAACCATGATCCTCAGATCTCAGCATCCTGAGTAGCTAGGATTATAGGCATGAGCCACTGGTACCACTAGCATGATTCTTTTTAAGAATAAGGACTCTTTCCTACCTAAGTATAATACTGTTCCCCTGCCTAGGAACACTAACACTAAGACCCATTATCAAATAGCTAATCCATATTCAAGTTTTCAGTTAATCTCCATAATACACTGGATTCTAATCAAGGCTTATGTATGGCTTTTGGCTATCATGTCTATGTGTTGGCATTAACTTAATTATTCTCTTTACTTTCTGTTAACACATCCTTGTGTTTTTTTTTCTCCCTGGGCTGGCTTTGAACTTCACTCCTCAGATCTGAGTCTTATAAGTGGCTAGGATTACAGGCATGAGCCACTGGCGCCTGGCTTGGATTATATTTTTATTGCATAACACTGTCTAAAGTTCAGGAAGTCGTTTATTAAAAACTCTCTGAATACACATATGGTAGACAGCCTTTTTCACATACTTAGCCCCTCTTTCCAGACTTCCAGCCTTTAGAAATGTTACGTGCAGGGGTTGGAGGTGTGTCTTGGTTGGTAGAGCGCCAGCCAATGAGTGAAAGCATCAGGTACAGAGATCAAGTCTTGGTCTCTGATCTAAAAAAAGAAAGAAAAGAAAGAAATGTGATGTGCAGTTAATGTTAAAGATCTCACCACCGCATGATTCTTTGGCATGCTTGATGAAGGTAAGTGTTAATAAGCATAGCATGTTTTTGTCAGGATCTTTTCCTTGGCCTCTGGAAAACACAAAGCAAGTATTCAAAGCTTGAGGAAGGAATCTATGGGGATTTTTAAATCTTTCTGTGGTAAACTATCAGATCTGAGCAGAGGCTTCATAAAGAGGGGAAAAAGGTATTCTGTGTCTCCCCACAGAAGAGCTCCCACTGATTCCAGGAACCTGAAACATGCCCTTTGCTAGTACCTAATCCTGTAGTCTTCTTCTGAAATTTTTAGCCAGTTGCAAACATTGCCTTAACTTTATACTCATTACTCTATGGGACCACCACGAAAGAATCCAAGGCTTCCAGATATAGATAGATAGATAGATAGATAGATCTATATCTATAGATCTCTATCTATAGATCTATATCTATAGAGCTATACAGATATAGCTCTCTATCTATAGATCTCTATAGATATAGATATAAATCTATATAATTTGATGTGTATGTATAAACATATACATATATATGTGTATGTGTATGTATATATATATATATATATATACACACTTAGGCTATATATTGGTAGTGTCTAAATATTATCCTTATTTTATGAATTCCTGAATAAGTGCCAGTGTCCACACTAGAACTCAAGTCTGCTTGCTTCTCAGTTCAGGGATTTCCTGTTACAGCTGCTAGACTAGAGAAAGGAAGGATTTTAAGATGCAGAAAGAATGCTGTTCACTTGTTGGGTTATTTAGAAGTTGTTGTAGAGTTATGACAATTCTAATGTGTTTGGATGAACAAAACATAGCATAAGAAATTGAATGGCACTAAAAGAATATAAAATTAAAAGCTGGGTGCTAATGGTTCACACCTGTAATCCTAGCTACTCAGGAGGCTGAGACCTGGGGATCACCGTTCAAAGCCAGTGTAGGCAGAAAAGTCAGACTCTTATCTCCAATTAATCATCAGAGAAAAGGAAGTGGTACTATGGCTTAAAGTGGTAGAGTGCTAGCCTTCAACAAAAAAGTTCTGAAACAGCACCTTGGCCCTTATTAGTTCAAGCCCCATAACTGAAAATATATAATCAAGGAAATCTGAAAGTTTAAAACATTTTTTTTTGCTACTAGTTCTAAGGCTTGAATTCAGGGCCTGAGCACTCTCCCTGAGTTTTTTGCACAAGGCTAGTGCTCTACCACTTGAGCCACATTTCCATTTCTGTCTAGTTTTGGTAGTTAATTGGAGATAAGAGTATCATGAACTGTCCTTCCTGGGCTGGCAATGAACTGCAATCCTCAGATCTCAGCCTCTTGAGTAGCTAGGAGGATTACAGGTGTAAGCAATTGGTGCCCTGCTTCAGATCTTGGCCTTTTGACATAGTTGGCATTCTAATGGTTTGTTTTTAGTGGTTTCCATCTTAAATCTAGACTATAATTTTAATTTTTATTTAAGCAAATATCTATGTGTTTTTATTAGTTCTGATGGTCTTTGTATCTGTTCATAGCAATAGAGCTCAAACCTGCTACTTGTCATTCTACATTTCAGTGCAGATTTAAGTGGTAAAAACTATATTTTCTTTGTTCTTTTAGCTTAAAACCACTGCTTTATTGAAAACATTTCATGAAGCAAATATATTTTGCATAATCATGAAAAAGATGAGTTTTGGGGGGTGGTACTAGAGTTTGAACTTTGTTTCATACTTGCTAGGCAGGCACTCTACTGCTGAGCCATGCATGCTCTGACTCTGAAGTTCTGATTCTTAGCCAAATTGTTAAAATTATTGAGTAAAACACCCATTTGTTGATTTTTT
>NW_012267310.1:4049222-4093221 GCF_000151885.1 Dipodomys ordii | reverse complement strand
AGAGTGCTAGCCTTGAGCTGAAGAGCTGAGGGACAGCGCCCGGGCCCAGAGTTCAGGCCCCATGACCGGACCCAAAAAAGAAAAAAAGATTTTATCCAACAACCAAATTGTTAACTGCACTGTTAGCATAGGTTAGCCAAAAACTTTTGTAAAGAATTTGTTTGTATCTGATGTCTTGGAATATAGCCAGATAAATTAAGAGAATAAGTGGAAACTTCCCTCTATAACCCTCACAATTTTAGAAGCACATGGGAAATATAAATAGTGCTGTAGTAGACACTAAACATATTTTTTTAAAAGAAAATGTGAAAATTGACTAGATATCAAATCGTATTTATGCAGCTATAACTTGAAATTGCTTAAATTAACAATCAGTTCACTTGCCCCTTGGAGTGAAAGCAGAGATGAGCAGGTTTTCTGTTGGAAACTAGGTCAATGGGCTAAGTGTACTTTCTCAGTTAGCTTAATGTCTTTCTCTGCATCATCTCCTTTTTGCCAGCTCCTCTTCCAAGACCCCATGGACCTAGATGATTGTAATTAACATGTGTGCAGTTCTTTAAAAAATCACCTAAGGTGTTTTTCTCCTCTGATATTGCGTGCCTTTTATGCACAGCTGTGGAGTGTTGCTCTTAAATTTTCTACTTTTTACTTGCATTCACTTGAAGCTAACAGATTTTGAAAGAGTGCTAGGAATCTAAGTGTTGACTATTGCTAGAGCCCTGGGAAAGACAGTATCTTAGGGAATGTATTTAGCCAGGAACCTATTGAAAAAACACTTGCAGAATTCAGTCTTACTTGCTGGTTTTTTGAAAGTAAAACCCTAGGAGAATTGGAGATTGAAAATGGAAGGCATGGCGTGGAGACAGCTATGTTGGCATGTAACAAACAGGGAACCTCTTTATTAATTACGGAGGAAAGAGGAAAACAAGTGATAAGCAAAATATGAAGAGGAGACTGGAGGTATAGAGTGCTTTCTTTGGCACATAGAAAGACTGAGGTTCATCTTAGTAGAGGCTCAGGGAAGTCTAGAAATGACAGGGGAAAAAGGAGCTGGCCTAATCTGGCCAGCCCCCTAGCTGCTTGGGAGGCTGAGAACAGAGGATTAAGGTTTGAGGCCAGCTGGTCGTACCCTGGAGACCTCTTATCAGTAGGTGGGCTCATTGGTAATCACTTGTCATCCCAGACACTGGGGAGGCTGAGATCAGGAGGAACACAGTATCTGGCCAGCCTTGGTACTAAAGAGTTTGTGAAACTCAGGTTTCAAAGAAAGAAAGCTGGCTGTGAAGGCATGCACCTGTCATCTCAGCCATTATGGGAAGCTTAAATTGGCAGAAAGTGATGTAGGAGTGTGCCTGAGAAAAAAGGGTAGCCCCTATGAATTAGTGCAAAAAAGGTCTTCAGATACCAGTTTGGCTCAGCAGTAGAGTGCCTGAATAGCAGATGCAAGGTCTTGAGTTCAAAACCCCATTACCACCAAAAAAACAAAAACAAAACCCTCAACAGGACAAAAGGAGTTTTTAGTTTTGTTGTTGTTGTGTTTTAATTTTTGCTGATTCTGGGGCCTAGCTCTGTGTGTGTGTGTGTGCGTGTGTGCGCGCGCCTGGGCACTGTCCCTGATTTTGTGTGTGTGTGTGTGTGTGTGTGTGTGCGTGTGCGTGCGCGTGCGTGTGCGCGCGCCTAGGCACTGTCCCTGAGTTTCTTTGGCTCAAGGCTAGCATTTTACTACTTGAGCCACAGTGCCACTTCTGGCTTTTTTTTCTGTTTATGTGGTACTAAGGAATTGAACCCAGGGCTTCATGCATGCTAGGCAAATACTCTACCCCTAAGCTACATTTCCAGCCCCTCTCTGAGCTTTTTATGCTCAAGGCTAGCACTCTGCCACTTGAGCCACTTATGGCTTTTTTTGGAGGGAGGGTGATTAGCTGGCAGTAAGGGTCTCCCAGACATTCCTGACTATCCTGGCTGTGAACCACAGTCCTCAGATCTCAGCCTTTTGAGTAATTAGGTTTATAGTTGTAAGCCACTGGAGCTAGGCAGCTTTCAAGTTTTAATTTTCAAATTTATTATCTAAAAACTGCCATGTGTCATAAGTAAGCACTGCTCATTCAGAAGTTAGTTTTAGGTTTTAACCTTTTCTATGGCCTATTCTACCATATTTATAAGTGAAATGTTTACATAGATTTTTTTTCCATAGATAGGAAAAAATCTTCCTAAATTGTAAATCCTCAAACTTAGTTTATGCTCTCTAATTATTAGTAAAACCAGATAAAAAGCATGTTTTTTTTAATACACTATTTTAGCTGGGTGCTGGTAGCTCACTCCTGTAATCCTAGCTACTCAGGAGACTGAGATCATGAGGATCAATGGTTCAAAGCCAGCCTGGGCAGGAAAGTCCATGAGACTCTTATCTCCAATTACCACCAGAAAATCAGAAGTGGTGCTGTGGCTCCAGTGGTAGAGCACTAGCTTTGAGCTGAAGAGCTGAGGGACAGAGCCCAGGCCCAGAGTTCAAGCCCCATGACTGCCAAAAAAAAACCCCAAAAAACAAAACCCCAAACAAAAAGTTCTTCAGACTGTTGCTGTTTGAAAGATTATGGATAAATTCTTAATAATGTTTGTCTTTGCTTTGGACATCAGTGATGGTGACTCATGGCTTGTAATACTAGCTACTTAGGAGGCTTAGCTGAGCCCAGGCAGAAAAGTCCAAGAGACTCTTATCTCCAATGAATCATCAAACAAGTAAAAAATGAGCTAGAGATGTGGTTGAAATGGTAAGAGTGCCAACTGTGAGTGAAAAAGCCAAGTGAGAGTTCAAGACCCAGCACTAGCATAAAAAATTATCTAAGCCCTTTGGTATTTGACTTTATAGTCAGCCCTTCAATCTGTGGATTCTGCATCCACAAATTCAGCCAATCTTGGGTTGAAAATATTTCCCTCCAATTATGTCATTTTTCCCCCTAAACAATTATAGTGAAGCACTATTTAAATAAACATTTACATTATGTTAAGCATTGCCAGCGAATTAGAGATTGTTTAGCATATACAGGAATATGTGTGAAGGATAAATGCATATAATATTTTACAAAAAAGGGCCTAGAACCATCCTCCTCACATACCAAGGGCTCATTAATGATAGCAACACTGAAAGGTTTTGTGCTTAGCATGTACTGATTTTTCATAGCTTTATCCTGGTCATTAACTAGATCTTTGAGGGAAAATGGATTAATTAAAGGTGTATTGAACCGAGACCCCCCTTTTTTTAAATAACGGAGACTCGAACTCAGGGCCTCGTGTTTGCTGAGTTAGGCAAGCATTCTACTATATGAACTATGTCCTTATTCCCTTTGCATAAAAATGTCATCTATTAGGGTAGTTTTACAATGCAGTGTGTAAAGATTGCCCCCACAAAAGCAAGACTGTTCAAAAAGTAAAAGCAAAAAGTGTTGTAGGCTTGTATTACCTTATCGATAGACTAACTGCCTAGCAAGTACAAGGCCTGAGTTCAGCCCCTAGTACTGCCCTCCTCCTCCAAATGACCTGAAAGTAGAAGAGGGGCTATTTAAGAACTGGAAAGGTAGTGATGGGGAGAGAAGGGTAGGTGAACATGATTAGTGCATGCTCTATTCATATATGGAAATGTCAGTGTGAATCCCATTGATTTGAAATGTAACAAATATAAGAATGTGGAATATTTCAAAAAAGACTGCCCCACGTTTTCCTGAAAATAAAAAAATTTGTTAGGGCTGGGAATGTGGCTTAGTGGTAGAATGCTTGCCTGACATGCATGAAGCCCTGAGTTCGATTCCTCAGCACCTCATAAAACAAAAAAGCGGGAAGTGACACTGTGGCTCAAGTGGTAGAATGCTAGCCTTGAGCAAAAGAAACTCAGGTACAGTGCCCAAGCCTTGAGTTTAAACCCCAGGACTGGCAAAAAAATTTTCATTAAATGTAGCAGTCGGTATCAAAGATAGAATTTGTTATAGCTAATGCTAAAGCCCTATGATAGTAACTGGTTTGTTTCTGGATATTTCTTCTGACAGTCAAGATCTAGTCTAGTCTTCTATGTGATATTTTCTTGTCATTTTGAGAATTAGGTTAGCTTTTTTTTTTTTTTTTTGGGTGGTGGTGGTGGTGGTATTGGTATTGGTGGTATTGAAGCCTGAATTCAGAGTTTAAAGCTCTTGACTGGATGTCTTGCTGGTTAACTGGAAATAAGAGTCTCACAAATTTGTCTACTAGGCTGGTTTTAAACTATGATCCTCAGTCAGATCTCAGCCTCTCTTGAGTAGGTAGGATTACAGGCTCTTGGTATATGTTCCATTTTAATTCTCTCAATTAGGGTAGTATAGACAAATCTTTTTTTTTTTGTCTGTTGTGGGGCTTGAACTCTGGGCCTGGGTGCTGTTCCTCAGCTCAAGGTGAGTGCTCTACTACTTGAGCCACAGTGCCACTTCCGTTTTTCTGAGTGGTTTATTGGAGATAAGAGTCTCATGGACTTTCCCACCCGAGATGGCTTTGAACCATGATCCTCAGATCTCAGCCTAGGATTACAGGTATGAGCCACTGATGCCCGGCTGGTTTTTAACATTTTGACAGTGAATGGAGGAACAGAATTTTTTTCTTTTTAATAAAATTTGATGAGCCTTAATTTCAAATACGTCATGAAAAATGTAACAAGTCAAACTTAAACTAGAAATACCAATTCATTTAGGAACTCAGAAATGATGTATCATGAGTAGCCGTATAGTTATGCTGTGTAAATTCTTCTCAGTGGCTTTTCTGTGCTTCTAAGACAAAAGCCCAGGCTATGGTAGCCCTATTTCTGCACAGTGAGCTAGTTATTCTATCTTTGTCTTTACAGGGACCACATTCAGAATTAGTCATTTTTAAAATTTCCTCTTTGCTCACCAAAAGCATGTGTTTGCACACAATTATGTTAAATTAGAAGAAGTTTGGAGGATGAAATAGCCGATTTAAAATTTTAGACTACTGTTTTAAAAGATGTAATGTGTACTTTTTAGCATTTTATTTTCAGAATAAGACAAAACACTTTTCATAAAACCATTTTTAAAGTATCAAAGCAAGAAAAGTGATCATCTTTCCTAGTTTTAAAACAAGACAGCCTTTTTATTCCTGTGAAAGAAGGAAAGTAATTTAGAACATGAAAGAAATGTCATTCTTTCCCTATCTTTCTTTTGAGAGCACCTGATATACACAGTTGAGCTGTTACATGAGGAATGAATGATGGGAAAATGCCTTTCCTGAGAAAAGATGAGCCATATGTTTCTTTTTGGATAGCTCCCTTCATTAATGCATTTTTTTTGATGCAACCGGAAGTTGAACCCAGGGCCTCATCCTTGCTAGGCAAACTGCTACTTGAGCTACACCCCAGCCCCAGTAATACATTTTAGATTATTCCTTCCACATGGAAGGTTTCAGACTTATACTCTGTTTTAAAGCAGAGTATGTGTGTAATTAATTACTTTAGGATTATCAGACAGGAATTAATTCCATTTCTAGGCTTACATTAGGCTTACTGATACTGTGCAGTTTTAGAGGAAAATCACAGCAATAAATAGCTTCGGGAAAAAGACAAGGCAGATCTAGTACTAGCCATGGCAGAGAGAAATTGGAGCTAAATTTCTTTTGCTGGGAGATCTTTAAATCAGCTATCTTAAAAGGCATGACTTCTATTATCCAGTATTTAGAGGTGAAACAAATTGGCTAAAGATATGTAGCTTTGATTTGGACTTTAAAATAGAGATGAAGTGACTCCTTTAAGCCTAGGTTTCAAAGAAATGCAATGAATGGAGAGAGTACAAAGAAACCAGAAGACTGGGTATGAAATGGAAGTCTAGAAAATGACTCCACAAGCAGTTAAGCTGGGCCATTTCGATGTGATCTGCAAGCACAGGGTTCGAAAGTGGAAGGTCATGACCAGTCATCAAGCCTAGCCCTCTATAGGACACTGGGATCTTTCCATTGCTCTGAGTCGGTGGCCACACCTAGACTGCCTCCAGTGGAATGAGGCTTATTTACTCCAGAGGTCAATAATCCTTCACCTGGGGGAAATATGAACCCATAACCTTTTTACTGATTACAAAAGAAGATATGATCCCTATAAAAACCCCGAATACTGACCTGTATATACTCACTAAAGGACAAGTTACCAGGAGCTCACTGGAATCTGTGTGTAGTACACAGATTTTCCCCCCTACCTATGAATATAATGTATTTTTCTGCTCTTTTTTCCTTGTTTAACATTTTGAACATCTGTGTCAGTGCATGTGGCTTAGCCTCATGCTCTTTTAAATGACTGTATATAGTAAGTATATGCCAGACTTTCAATTAATGTCTTATTGATAATTTTAGTTACTCCTGGTTTTGGTGCTCTTAGAAATAATAATGTAATGACCCCCCCCATTATCTTGACAGTACTAATTATAGTGCTTTTTCTTGGTCTAACTCTTCCCCCTAGTTTGCAGTTACTGATATTGAAAACAGTTGCCATTTTTTCTCCAGTCTTCTATTGGGTTGAAACCTTCTTCATCCTTGGGTCCCTTTCTGTTTTCTACATGTGGTCCACTTTGTCAGTGACTATTTTAAATTGTACTGATGGGACTGAACACTTAAGAGTTTTTTTTTTCCTGAATGAGAAGGCAAGAGTGTCTATTCTTTTAATTCAGTCCATAATTTTATTAGCTCCTAAGGCTGCCATATTATGTCCTTTGTTCATACTGAAGATGGAGTCAATTAAAGCTTTACAGTTGAAGTTTTAAGACCCCTCAGCATCTAATAAAAAGCGGATTTCCTGTCATCTCACTCCACCTTCCAAATGCATTAACACACAATTATTACTGCCACAATTCTTAGTGGCTCATGAGTCCCTGGTGTTTCTATACTCTTTATGATTAGATTTTGTTGATTACTGCTGACAGTTACAGGTTCTCTCATTCTCTACCAGTGCTGTTACATCATCAGAAAATAAGCAGGAAAGGAAGTCAGTATTGGCATTACCTGCTGCCTCCTAATGTATATCACTTTCCTTTCCCCCTTTCTTTCTTTTTTTCCTTCCTTCCTTCCTTCCTTCCTTCCTTCCTTCCTTTCTTCCTTCCTTCCTTCCTTTCTTTCCTTCTTTCTTTCTTTCTTTCTTTGTTTCTTTCTTTCTTTCTTTCTTTCTTTCTTTCTTTCTTTCTTTCTTTCTTTCTTTCTTTCTTTCTTTCTTTCTTTTCTTTCTTTCATGTTGGTCCTGGGTTTTGAACTCAGGGCCTGGGTGCTGTCTCTTAACTTTTTGCTCAAAGCTAATGCTCTACCATTTGAGCCCCACAGCTCCACTTCCAACTTTTTGGTGATTAATTGGAGGTAAGAATTTCACAGACATTCCTGCCTGGGCTGGCTTTGAACCACCATCCTTAGATTTCAGCCTCCTGAGTAGCTAGAATTAGAGGTGTGAGGCACCAGTGCCTGGCTTCATTTTTCTTATTTTTAAGTTCTTTTTTTTGGGCAATCCAGTATTCACCTCAGGCTAACAAATCTGTTGTTGGAAAATCTGTCTGGCTTTTAGTGCTCTCCCCTTCGCTGTGTTTCCATGCAGATTACAGAAGGCAATTACGTAGCCTTATCTATGATGCCTTTCAGGATCTCAGGACATGATTTGTGAGATCAAATGATGTGAACTTGGTGAAAATAACTACCATCTTGGATTTAAATTTCTTCTCAGTTGTATTTGATCTTCAGATTGGGAGGTATAGGACATTCTTAGGAATAGAAATAAAATAGGAGTAAGGCTATTTATTTTTCTTTGTTCTTTGTTCATATTACACGAGCCACTCCATGGGGGAAACTTCACTTTTTTCTCTACTTTTTACTTTAACCTCTAAAACAACATTTACTGAGTATTTAGTATTTTATAAAGTCACAGTTTATCCTGAGGTGTTAGAGCTCCATTTTACTCTTTATAATACTTGTTTTATGCGGCAGGTTTTTTTTTTTAACCATCTGTTCTTAAAGTGGTTTTAAACATCTGAATTCCAGAAAGCTCTTTGCAGCACATCATATTTTAAAGACACTTTTCCCTTTTCTCCTCTCATCAGTGCATTTTGCAATTATACAATTAGCATTATGCTTTTGAGAGCCTCCAAGTCTTCTCAAGCTTCCTTACACAGTTTCTGATCTTGGAATTGATCCTAATTTTCCTTTGAAAAACTTGAAATCTGCCTATCCAATATGTGCATATTTCTCCTTCCTTTCTTGATCTCCAAACAACATGGCTGCTTTTTTTCCAAGGCTTCCTTCTATTTATACATTACCAATTATGTTTTAATAGTGAGGATTAGGTCCAAAGTAATGCTTCCTCTCGTTTCATTTTTTAAAAGATTAACTGTTAATGCTTACCAAGAACATGTTATCAGATGCATTTAAACTGAGTGACATTTTTCACAGATGTCACAGTAATAAAAACTAATAACAGTTAATGTTTATTTGCACACTGCAACATGATAGACACCAAACTAAATCTTTGCATATGAACTATCTCACTTGTCCCCTATTATAGCATTTAGGAGATATAGATGCAATTGGTATTCAAGTGATACTAGAAGAGGAAATGAGTTTAAAAAATGTTGAATTCTATGTCCAAGATTACACAGCTTGTCAGTGCCAAAGTACGAAATTTTCTAAATCAAATTCTTAATCACCGAACTGGATGGCTTCACATGATGCTTAATTACTATGTTGGACAAGATGCTATTACTTGAAAACCTGTGTAGTTCCCAGACCACTTGCTGTGCACAGTAGGCACTTAAATATTTAATTCAAGGTTTATCATTCTTGTTGATTTTTATAGTATGGGCTTTTAGTTCCTAATTGTCAATAAGAAAAATATATTCCAGGCACTGGTGGCTTACACCTGTAAGCCTAGCTGCTCAGGAGGCTGAGATCTGAGAATTACAGTTCAAAGCCAGCCTGGTTAGGAAAGTCCATGCGATCCTTATCTCCTATTAACCACCAAAATGTAGGAGGTGGAACCATGGCTCAAGTGGTAGAATGCTAACCTTGGGCAAATAAAAAATAAAAAGCCAATACCAGTACTTGGTGTGTGTGTGTGCGCACGCACGCACGCACGCGCGCGCGCACACACACACACGAAAAGGATAAGAAAGGTAATTGCAATACTACATCAAACAATTCATAGAAGAATGGGAAAAGAAAATATGAAAAGATTCTCATTAGTGAAATAGATTATTTTGAAATAGAGTTTTGATGCTTTAGATTTTTTTTGGTGCAAGGGATCATACCCAAGGCCCCCTGATAGGCAAGCACTATACCACTGACTAGCCCCTTGAAACCCAGTTTTAATTTTTCTTTTTTTTGTGACAGTCCTGGGGCTTGAACTCAGGGTCTGAGTGCTGTCCCTGAGATTTTGTACTCAAGGCTAGCACTCTACCACTTGAGCTGTAGCTTGACTTCTGGCTTTTTTTTTTATAGTGTTTAATTGGATATAAGAACCTTACAGAGTTTCCTGCCTGAGCTGGCTCTGAACTGCAATCCTCAGATCTCAGCCTTCTGAGTAGCTATGATTATAAGCTTGAGCAACCAGCACCCAGCTTTGAGACCCATTTTTAAGTGATAAGAAGTCTTTTTCTCTTTGTAAATGTGATATATGAAAGAGAATACAAAAATGTATGTGAAATTCCAGGAGAATCACTAACACAAGAAAGCATATATAAAATTTAATTGTAATGTCAGAATACTATTGTACTTTGGAAACTGAAAATATTGTCTCCATCATTTTATACTAATTATGATATTAGTAGCTATATCTTGTTCTTTTTTATTTTTTATTACCTTTAAGTGGTTGTACAAAGAAGTTCCCATTCTACAAAACAGTATATGAATACAAAGTGTCTGACAACATTGTCACCCACCGCTCCTAACCCATCCCTTCTCTCACTTTTCTTTTAACTGATACTAGGTGATTACATAAATTTCACAGTATTGTGGAATAGTGGTACTTAGTTAAAGTTAACCTTCACAAGGCAAATTGTCATTATCATGATCTATAAAGTTTGAATTCTATGAGCTTTGACTATACAATTATTTCTTCCACATCAGGTGATATCTACATTTCTTTCCTTTTGCTTAGTGTAAGCTGTTTGCTCTTTCCCTCGCATCACTGTCTTTGAGTTGCTTAGTTCATTATAAACTATATCCAGTGCAGCTGATGGGCCCCTCTGTTTTATGATTTCCTGTTAGGATTCTTTTTTTTAATGAGATATTGAAGCTCAGTTTCTTCCTTTAGTTTTCCATATTACTGTTTTTTCTCAAGTCTAGCATTCCAGCACTTGAGCCACAGGTCCATTTCTGTCTTTTTGGTGCTTAATTGAAGAGAAGAGGCTCATAGACTTCACTGCCAGGTTGGCTTTGAACTGTGATTGTCAGACCTCAGTCTCCTACATAGCTAGGATTGCAGACATAAGTCACCAATGCCTGGCTCACTTTAACTTTTTAAATTAGTAGTAAAGGGTAAAAGCTAAGATCTTTTTCATAGTTTCCTTTATTATTTGTTTTATTGAACTTGTTATAATTACTCCTTTTTTTGGCTGGTTTCTTTCACAGTTGTTATTTTGTTAGGCAGAACTGAGCTGGGTGCTCAATCATTGTGACCCATATGATTGATTTCTTTTGTTATAGAGGAGGAGTCATTAGGCTCTTTCATTGGGCATGTTAAGTAGTTTAGTAATTGAGTATGTTATTTATGGATTTTTATAAAGAATAATGGATCTGGGTAAGGTGGCAAAGTATGTGTAATCCCAGTACTCAGGAGTTTGAGGTAAGAGGATCTGGAGTCCATAGTAAGACCCTGTCTCAGAAAACAACAACCAAAAAGAACAACGGAAGCTGTATTTTAATATACTGGGAGTTGGCATGGGTTTGCTGTGAAACCTTTGCTCAAGGTTCAAACCCAGACCTATGAGGTTTTTGTTTTAAGACAGAGTCTTACTGTATAGTCCAGGCTGGTATCTCATTCTCTCTTACTCCTCTCCTCTTCCCTCCTCTCCCCTTCCCTCTCTTCCCTTCTTCTCCTCTCCTCTTCTTCCCTCCTCTCTCTTCCCTCCTCCTTTCTCCTCTCTCCCCTTTTCCCTCCCATCTCCCCTCCCTTTTCCCCTCTCCCTTTTTCCCCTCTCCCTGCTCTCTTTTCTCTCTCCTGTCTCTTCTCTCCTCTCTGCCAGTCATGGGGCTTTTGAACTCAAGGCCTGAGTACTGTCTCTGAGCTTTGTTGTGTTCAAAGCTATTGCTCTATGTCTTTATCACTTGAGCCATAGCTCTACTTATGGGTGTTTTGGTAGTTCCTTGGAAAGTTAATTGGAGATAAGAGTCTCATTGCTATCCTGCTATGGCTGGCTTTGAGCCCTGATCCTCAGATCTCAGCTTTCTTAGAAGCTAGGATTATAGATGTTAGCCCCTGGCGCCCAGCTCAGGCTGGTCTCTTAGCTGGCAATCCTCCTGCTTTGCTCTCAGACTGCTAAGATTACAGCCTTGCACTGCCATGTCCTGTTGTCCTATCAGTCTTAGTTTATGAGGTAGCTTGAGCAAGTCACTTAGTAGTGTAAGCCTCCATTTTCCTATGAGAAAATCAGGGGTTTTTATTGTTCTCAGGAGGAATAGTTTACCATGTGAGGCACATGTAAAGCATCCAGTGCAGTAACAGTGTTCGTTTTTTCTTTTCCATAGTTGGGCAAGGGGTTTTCTCCTTTTCTGTGTTGTTTACTCCTTTGCTAGTCTGGAGAAAATCATGGACCCTTCACAAAATAATAATTTCAGAGGCTTAAAAGATAGTGCCTGGGATTACAAAGAAACTAGTTATTGAATACAGCTACCAGATATTTCATGCTGCTATCTCAAATACTTGTTTGGACTTAGATGAGGGATTAAAGATAAACATAAGATTAATTAAAGATAAACATAAGAAGGAAAACGAGGAGAGAAAGCTTATAGGTACATATCCGTGGTTTTCAAATTATGAGGTGGGATTTCTCTGCTAATCTCCAACTTCCCCTCCTTTCTTGAAATATTTGAGTGTTCGGGGTCAGTTTGATAAGATATATACGTACAATGCTGCAACACTCAAATGTACTGTACAGCTGCCTCAATATTCTGACAAATCTGTTTGTGTTTTCATTTCTTCCAATACATACTTAAGTTCTTTGAGGAAATGGACCATATCTTATTGTTATTTTAATATTTTCCCACAGTGCTTAACACAACACTTGATCATGCTTCATAAGATCTTGATAGTCATCATCATTACATAGTTCCAGCACCAAAAAAACAAAGTTTGACCTATTGTCTACTGAATTATTTCCTGTAGGAATTGTTGCTATCAGACTAAAACTAAAAACCTACTGGATTTTTGCATATATTTCAAATTTTCACTAACTCAGTTATTTTTTACTAACTCCCCAAATTATTCATTCCTGGTGGTTTTGTGGTATTAATAGTGGTTAAGAGAACTAACTACAGAATGGCTTCCTGAACTTTGAAGCCCTGAATTTGACCTCCTGTTCCCCACTTGTATTGTAGGGCCTGACATATATAACAGGTGATTAGTATATTTTCTTCTGTTTGGAAATAAACTTGTACCTGAAAAAAATTGCTTGGCTTATTTATGAAACCTTGGAAATGTACTTAAACAAAAACAATTAAGCTTGGTAGCAAATAGAACATAGGTTATTTTATGAAGGAAAGCAGCTTTAGTAAAGGGTCCTAAAATAGTGTATTAATTATTATATTGAGGTTTGATATTTTGTTTGCTATTGGTGCTTTTTCCTTCTGATTAAATTCTTCTACTCATATTCTTAGGTTAAAACATCAGAATTTTATCGATACTCCCGACAGCTGCGCTACGAAGTTGACCAGGCACTGAATTACTTTCAGAACATTCACCAGCAGCCCCTATTGGACATAAAATCAAGCCGCATTCGTTCTGCCAAACCTCAAACTACAGTATTCCGGGGCATGATTGGACATAGCATGGTAAACAGTAAGATACTCCTACTGAAGAAGCCACGAGTCTGGTGGGAGCTGGAAGGCCCACAAGTACCTCTACGGCCAGACTGTCTTGCCATCGTCAATAACTTTGTGTTCCTGTTAGGTGGGGAAGAACTGGGCCCTGATGGTGAATTCCATGCTTCTTCCAAAGTGTTCAGGTATGACCCAAGACAAAATTCTTGGCTGCGGATGGCAGATATGTCTGTACCACGTTCAGAATTTGCAGTTGGTGTTATTGGGAAGTTCATTTATGCTGTAGCTGGCCGAACCAGAGATGAGACTTTCTATTCAACTGAGAGATATGACATTACCAATGATAAGTGGGAATTTGTGGATCCCTATCCAGTTAACAAATACGGACATGAGGGGACTGTGCTAAACAACAAGTTATTTATCACTGGCGGAATCACCTCATCTTCAACTTCTAAACAAGTATGTGTGTTTGACCCCAGCAAAGAAGGAACCATAGAACAGCGAACCAGGAGAACTCAAGTAGTTACCAATTGCTGGGAGAACAAGAGCAAGATGAATTATGCCAGATGCTTTCACAAGATGATTTCTTACAATGGCAAGCTTTATGTCTTCGGTGGCGTCTGCGTGATCTTGAGGGCCTCTTTTGAATCTCAGGGCTGCCCATCCACAGAAGTATACAACCCAGAGACTGATCAGTGGACCATCTTGGCATCCATGCCAATTGGTAGAAGTGGCCATGGCGTGACTGTGCTAGATAAACAAATAATGGTTCTTGGAGGCCTTTGCTATAACGGTCATTACAGCGATTCCATTCTTACTTTTGATCCGGATGAAAACAAGTGGAAGGAAGATGAGTACCCTAGGATGCCCTGCAAGCTAGACGGTTTACAAGTGTGCAACCTACATTTCCCGGACTATGTACTGGATGAGGTCAGGCGTTGCAACTAATGATGTCCATCTCCCTAAAAGCAAAAGTGAAACGAAGCATTTGTTTGTGATACAGTAGTTACTTAAAAACGTATAAAGAAAAAAAAAACCTCACCAGTTTTACTATTAAAGCCATTGGTCTAATGTAAGAAGTTTTCATTCTGTGCTAGCATATTTTTTTTAAGTTTTCAGTGGCCTCAGACTCATGCAATAAGTTAATTCTAAGCGCTAGCTCTTGAAACTACTTCCAGAAGCAGTTTAATAGAATGCTCCACTTATCTAGGAAGTTGATTTTCTGCTTTAAACATTTTTTTCATATGTTAGTGTAGGAATCTTCTAAGAGAAGACCCAATAAGTGTACTGGATGTGATTTCAGTCCCTATCTGAAACCTTTTTGAACAGTACTTTCAGTGTATTTCAGTCTGTTACATGTTTTGGTTTTATTATTTAAAAGTTTAAAACTCTTGACTTTTTTGCATGGCTTTTTGCTGAAAATGCAAAAATATAAATTTTCTACAAAATGACCTTTTATATTCAGAACACTATTTCTAAGCTGCCTTCTCTTACCTGCATTGTGTTAGTGAAAGCATCTCCATACTCGCATCCATCCTATAAATATATAAGGTGTGGTTAGGCTTCTATATTTTTAAGCTTGTGTACTTGCACTCCGTTTGCCATACTTGTCGAATTTTTGTATGTAATGTCTTTTCATGTATTAACGTTTTTTAGAAAGGTAAATTAACTGGAGTCCTCATTTGGTATCAAAGTAGCCTGTCTTCAAGTCCATATTGATTCAGTAATATTTGGACTCCTTATATTCCTGAAATGTATGGATTTATAAAAACTAACATTTTTATTTTCTAAAGTTAAATGTTAATGTTCTTTGTGGATGTATGTCTTTTCTTTCTGAAAATGTTTTCTCTTTGCAGTCTGTTTATTGTTGCCCTGTTTTAGTGAGAAATGGCGTGGTTTATGACAAGCTCTGACCCTGCAGCGTGCAAGCACTTTTAAAGAGAAGTAGGTAATACCACACTCCTAAATAAAGGCCCCTTTAAAGTAAGTGCAACTCCCATTTTTTTTTTTTTACGTCCAGTCAGGCTGCTGCATTTGTTATTGAATGGAAGGTGGCAACTCTCAGAAAGTTTGAGCTCAGTTTTGACTTAGAGGTAAGAAACTTAATTACAATGTTAATGATTATATCTACTTGTTTATTTTGTACAAAGTAGTGGCACTAAGGATGTCAGCTCTCAGCTTTCGTTTAATTTTCTGGAAGCTACTGGCATGAAGGTCGATAGTAATCACAAAGTTCCTGATGGATCAACATAGCTGTTGAAAAGCATTTATAAATGTTTTAGAATTAGCTGCACCTTTCAACTCTTTAAATGCAAAAGAAGAAGTGTAGTTGACAAAATTAAGCAAGAATGACTTGGGAGTGGATGATTTAAATTGATTCTACTTTCTCATGAGAGGTCTATCTCTGATACAGACTAGATCTACCCTGGCAAATTTTGCCAGATCTTAGAATTTTGGTGCAATAGTGCAATGCCTTCTATATGGCTGCTGTTGTATAAATGTTGTACTTTCACTTTTTTTTTTCTGCTGCCACCACTGAACATAGAAGCGTGAAGTTGTGGAAATGTGAAGATTTTGTCAGTTCAGTTAGACATAGTAGGACACAAAACCTGATTTCAAATCTCCAAAACGGAGGCATTTAAGTTTAAGAAACAGCCAGGTTACAGAAGTAACTTTTTTGGGTCTAGAATCCAAGAGCCCAAGTTGCTATTATACAGTTGGCATTGGTTTCAGGAATTAAGTTAATATTAGTGGGGCCTACATTTTTCATTTAGCGATCTTTCATTCACTTAAAATTTATAAAAATGGATCAATATCTTGTCTTTCTTATGTTTTCAAAATAATAATCTTTTGAACAGAGAATTAAAGTTAGCCACGTAATTCTTTTCAAATATATCAGTTCACTTAGGATCTTGTATGTGTGCTCTATTGTTTTTAAGAAAATAATGTCTTCATTATTTTCCTTGTTGATGTCTTTTGTGGGAAAAGTCCAGGAAAGAGCTATCAGCCACAGTTACTGCATCAAAGGCTTTACACTCCAGTCGTGGTTCTCTTTAATTGCTTAGATATAAAAATCTAGCCCTAGTTAGGGTAACAACATCTGAGCAAATAATTGGATGTTCTTGGTCTCTTGGTCTTCCATTTTAAAGATACAAGGCCAAGGTCAGAGTTCATGTTTCATAAAATTCATGGAATATTAACTTGAACTAACTAGGTTCAGCTTCACGTAAGTCATGTCTGACCTGATGTTAGCTGTAATTACTTTTGAGCTTTAAGAATAGTTGCTGTTTGCTTTGGTTCTGAATGTATGAAAAAAACTCTTCGGTTTATGTGTAGTCATAATTTAGTTTATAAATCCATGATTAACTTACATTCCCTTTTAAAAGTATAGTTTTAATTGCTTCAAGAGATTTATTTTTGTTATACTAAACTATGGACTTTTTTTCCTAGATTTTTTTTCAAGCGTGCTTTTTGTGTACTTTATTTTAAATTGTTTTGTGTTTGTTGTGTGTGCTCAAAATAGTATTTAAAAAAAAACTCAATATGAGATTTGAAAACTCCAGTGTAACTGTTGTGATCTTTCTCTGTTGCTTTCACTTTACATTTTAAATGCCAGACTACATAAAAATAGCTGATGTTCATTAATTGCTTCTTAGTACCGTTTGTTCTCTTCCATGTCTTTGACCTTCTAAGTTTTGATTTAAAAAAAAAATCATCCTTGCACAGCCGTTTTATAAAATGCAAGATTGTCCCAGTGAAGGTCTTGTATCGGAAGAAATGCTACTGGTGGTTCCAAAACCAAGCTTAATTGATAGGCGGATTAGCTGTTGTGTGTCCTCCTTGCTGTGCCCTGTATGAGTGTTAACTCCAATTGTGAAATACTGACTGAGCCCGTCACTTACCTTTTGTAAAGCAGCACTTTTGGACACCTCATTTCGGAAGCCTGCTCAAGTCATAGTAAAGGACACACATTTGTGTGGGGAAAAGTGGTCAAATGGAGAGTTTTGTCTTAATTACATGAAACTAAGCTTTAAAATATTTTGTAACAAATTATTTGAGCTGCATATTCTAAACATGTCAAACGTTCAGTGGACTATTTTTATATATGTATATGTGGGTGTAGGTCATAACATTTCAGTTTATAATATAAATTGTTATTTCAGTTTATAAGCTATCTCTCAGAAGAGACTAGCTCTTTTGAGAATACATAATTTAAAAGTTTTAGACTAAAGTAAAACAGCATAGATAATAGTGTATATTAGATATAATTGAGGGCTATACGGCAGTGAGACTGCTAGTGCCAGTTTTCTTGTTTGCCTACTATATGTTTTTGATTTTTTTTTGTATTCTGAACATTTTTAGAGATCATACATTTATTCAATCACATTTAGAGTCGGTTTGGGAATAAATATCTTCTAAAAAGAGATTTATCTTAAAAATTAAAGTCCTGAAATATTAGTTTATTGAGAGTTTATAAAGTCAAATATCCAATAGGCATAGACAAGAATAGATGAATTCCCGGAAATCCTTTCAGTATACCAATATAACTTCAATATTACTCAAGTAACATTGAGAAAATGCCATTAGCTTTGTTCCCTCTTCAATTTTTTGGATTTTTTGGTTTTACATCTTTGGGAACAACTGCATCCAAAAATTTAATCAGTATACCAGTAAGAATTAGATATTGCTTTCCAAAAGAATGTTCCTAAGAGGTGATTGGAGAGGTTATTTTCTACCTAACTTGTATGTGCCCTGTACCTCTTGGGCATACTTTGTCTATAGAAAAATATTTTGACCTTTAGGTATATTTTGGCCCAGTACTCAAATAACCGTAGGGCCAATATAAAAACAAATCTTAGAATAATTTAATGTTTGCCTTTTATACCTGTTTTGAAAGCCTTTACATTTTTTGTCAGGTGATTTTTTTTCCCAAGCCGTGGATATAATCTATTCAAACATGTTTATGCTATCCATTCTGTTTTTAAATTGAAAAAAATGTTAAAAGTGTTTATGAAGAAAAGTTTAAATAAAATATTTTTAATCTTTAAAATATATGTCTTTATTATCATTTACTGTCTTTTTTTTGTCGGCCATAGGACTTGAACTTAGGGCCTGGGTACTATCGCTGAGCTTTTTCATAAAGGCTAGATCTGCCACTTTGAGCCACAGTGCTACTTCCGGTTTTTTGGTGATTAATTGGTGATGAGTCTCATGGATTTTTCTGCCTTGGTTGGCTTCAAAACAGTAATCCTCATATCTCAGTCTCCTGAGTAACCTAGCAGGATTCCCAAGCGCCAGGCTAGCTTTCTAAGCCTTTCTCCCCTCACTTCCAATACCTATGTTCTGTTGTGATCTTTCAGTGGGTTCATCTCCAGCTTCATTTCTTTCCCTTTCCCTGCCCATCAGACTCCGTTTATTTTTACAAAGCCCAACTAGAATGCCCCCTTTCTCTCCTCTCCCATTTCTGTTCCTTGAATTAGCTTGTTTCTTCTACACTCAACATATTGTAACTCTTACTTGTTTTGCATAACAGTTGAGTATAAGTCTCCCTGGCTAGATCATAGAGCTTTCCTTGAGTGAGGGGACCTTAACTCTGTCTATTCCAGCTAGTCTGGTCCTTGGTTTACAGTGGAACCTGAGCTAAATATTGATTGCAGCATATGATCAATACTATGTAAGTTACCGACAAGGCCTGTAGGGGTTCAGGTGAGGGAGAGGGAGCAGTTGTCTAGGGTGTTTGGTTCTGCTTTCTTCTCCATCTATACAATTCCCACCCAATCTCATCCACACCTACAACTTCACCTATTCACCTATAATTTTATTCAAATACCTGCCAAACCTACATTTCTTTACCTGTTTCCATCCAGAGAACTCATATTTGTTATGTTGGAATGTCAAACCGAACAAGTAAAAGCCTGAATACACAAATTACTTCTTTCTCCCAATCCTGTTGCTTGGTATGGCTCCATCATTGCCTTTGATTGTTCAAATCAGGAATCTTGGACTGCTGGTCTCAACATGTGAGTTCACCCAGCTCTGTCACTTTTAATTTTTAGCTGCCCTCTCCTTTACAGTCATACCTCCCTAGTTTAGGCCCTCCTCATTCTTGCTAGACTCCTGGAGCTTGCTTTCAGATCTGCCTACACGATCATTTTCTACACAGCTGCCAGAGAGAGCTTTTGATAGGTAAATCTGATACTGAGAGTCAGCAGTCTTTAATAATTTGTCTTTACCCTCAGAGTAAGATCCCAAATCCCTAACATGCTACACGTAGCCCTTCATTTTTTGTTCCCTTTGTACCTGTTTTTCCCCTCCTCTGTGCTCTCCCCCCTTTCTTCTGTTACTGTTTCTGTCTCTATTTTTTCTTTCTTTTTTGCCAGTATTGGGGCTTGAACTCAGCCTGGTTGTCCCTGAGCTTCTTTTCTAGACTTGAACCACAGCACACTTCTGGCTTTTCCTGTTTATATGGTACTGAGGAATTGAACACAGGGCTTTTTGCATGCTAGGCAATCACTTTACCACTAGGCCACATCTCTACTAGAGATGGAACCCAGGGCTTTACACTTGTTACACAAGTGTTCGACCAGAGAGCAACACACCAAAACACTGTTCAGTCTCATGCCTATACTCAGGCAAGTTTGGTATGGTTCTCAATAGGCCATGTTCTGTCAGGACTCACTGCCTCTTTTCCTCTCCTGGCTTACCCTTTCTTGGCCATCAAGAACTAGTCAGGACACCAAGATCTCTGTCAAGTCTTTAATCTTTCCTCTTGGTCTTACATTAGTCCTTCATGGATGCCTAGATGCCCATCTCCTCTGACACCTGATTATGTATCTTCTCCATCCTACCCTTTGCTGTCTTATTACCTTCCAAGAATCTTATTTAATGTCTGGTATGTGGTAAGTTGTCCTTAACAAAAACAACCCTGGAACTGAGATACCAGCAAAAATTTTTTATTAGTTCAATTGCCAAAATGGACTTCCTTCTCACTACTCATTTCCACACACGCTGCTCCCCATGCATGGAAGGCTGATGCATTCAGCTATCACTTTTGTCAGCAAATTCTTCCCTTAACCTCTCAGTAATTTTGATCCAAGCTGGAAATACCAAGTAAAACAGTCCAAAAGGTGTTTGCAGAACATTAATCCCATGTTATCCCATTAATCCCATGTGTTGGTAGGGGGGACTGAGGAAAATATTCAGTGGTCACAATAACCTTGGGGAACACTGCATACTATTTTCTTACAGAATCTCGACAAACTGGCATATTCAAGGCTCTATAAAGTTCTGTTGACTTATTTTGCTTGTGCTTACTTTATTGTGAACCAAAGTTAAACACAGAGCTCGTTTTTCCCCCCTCTGGAAAATGGGTGGTCTTTGAACTCTCTTGGCTAAGGAATAACTAAAAACAAACAAGCTCAGAGGACCACTAATCCACTCTGGCCTACAAATGGGACTTCGTCCTGCAAATCCAGTTAGATTCCAGGTTGAAGTCATTTTTGTCAAGGTGACATTACCTTGGGGATTTCACACCACAAGGAAGGTCCCACTTCTCCCCCTAGGAGTAAGATACATTTAAATAGTGCATTTATAAAACCTTGTATGGGTGAAGGAACAGGACTTCCAGAATGACTGAACAAGGAGCTTAGCCAATCCTCTCCCTACAAAGCAATTATAAACTGCTTTGTCCAAAAAAAGACATTTTGAAAATTGATCAAAGGTGTGCAACAAAGTGAGATTTGTTCAGGGAATATGAGTATCAACGAGAAGCATGGAAATCACATGTTTGAGTCTGAGGCTGCTCCCTTTCCAAGTTCTCTCATCCCTATCTCCACCTCAGAAATTCTACCAGGGCCACAAGTAGACTTTTATCTGTGTGTCCAACATTATCTGTGTGTCCAACAGTACAGCTAGCCTGAGATCTCAGTAGGGATTGGAGCTAATCATAACCTTCAGACAAAGCAACTAGCAACTGAACAGGAGAGATGGCCACAGAGGCAGGCCTTGGTAAGATCCAATGTTACTCAGGGAAGTCTGGGATGCTGTGCTCATGTGCAGGAAGAATGGAAGGGAAAACTGGAAAGTCCTAGCAAGCTACTTGTCCCTGCCTGGCTGGATAAGACTTGAAAACAAAAAGCTAGAATGGATTTGGGAACTGCTCAAGCTTATAAGCGCATGCATTCTCCAGGCTCAAGGTGTTTAACCACAACTTTTTACCAATCATTGGCTGATCACTACGGATGCCAGTTTGAGGCTGATGTCTAGGAATCTAGGCTTCAAAATACAGAAGAGCTAGTTATGTATGGTAGAGTGTAACTTGTAAACCTGGCCACTTGGGAGGCGGAGGCAAGAGAACTTCATGAGCTCAGGAATGCCAGGCTAGATGGGCAGCATACTAAGACTCTCATCTCAAAAATGAAAACAATTTTAAAAACAGGACAGAGACATCAGTGGTTGCATACAGTAGAGAGGGAAAGGAACAGATACTACAGAACGTGCAGGCAAGTCTCAAGAATCTACGGGGAGAATTGAGAATCCAGAACTACTAGAAGGAGCAGGAAAGTGACCCCTATACAGGCAAATGACCCCTATACAGGAAAATAAACTCAATGGAAACTGGCTCCGAGGAATCAGTGTTGCTGAAGTAAGTGTAGTTAGTTTTGTATCCTCTGTCTTCACATAAAAGTTGATTCGAATGTCATTAATATTTCTTTGAAATTAGTGTTTTTAGTGATCACTTTGTGTTCCATAATATGGTTATACCATGATTTTTACATGCCCCTAATTGTGAAACACACTACATTTCTTTAGTGTATAATACATATACATTGCTATATAATTGGTAGTAAATGTGTATAACTATATATCTGCTGGAACTGAGGCGCAAAACTCAAGGCCTCTTAATGGATAGCTGCCTCTTGGGCCAATTGCATTCTCATGGTCTGAATGGTGACTGCTAAACAGATACAGGTAGATAGTGTCTGCTATATTTGTTATCAACTAGAAATGATCAGGACAATCATATCTTGACGAAATTTAGGCCCACAAAGTTTGCAGCCTTAACAAAACTGTAGAAATCATGACGGGAACAGTACCTTCTAAGATGTTAAAACATTTAAAAACTTCATTGGGACACCACAGTCATGTGCTCAAGCCTGGGTTCCCAGGTGATGGTGGGGGTGGGGTGGGGGGTAGAAATGGAAGGAGGGGGGTGCCTAGTTAGAGGAAGTAGACAACCCGGTCTTGTGTTTTGGGCGACTGTATCATATCCTGGGCCCTTCTCATTGTTTTCTCTGCCTGCTGTTTGTCATGAGGTGAAGAAGTTCCTTCCCCACAGGCTCCTGTTGCATTGAAGTTCTGTCCAAGTGTATGGGGACCAAGAAACCATGGACTGAACTCTGAAACCATGACCCCAAATACTGTGAACCAAAGAAATGATTGCTCCTTTAAAAAATTCACTAGGGCCAGGTGTTGGTGGCTCATGCCATAATTGAGATTCAGACCTAGCCTGGGCAGGCAAGTCTGTGAGCATCTTATCTCCAATTAATCATCAAAAAGCCAGAAATGGAACCGTGGCTCAAGTGGTAGAGCACTAGATTTGAGCAAAAAAAGCTCAAGGTCAGTTCCCCAGGACTGGCCAAAAAAAATTCTTAGGACAAAAATTTTCAACAATCATTGTGGTAATATGTGAATCAGAATTCTCAAGATGAAAATAATTTGGCTAAAGCAATAGACACACTAGTAAACTAAATGATGATTAACCCCCAAAATAATTTTTATTTATTTATTTATTTATTTTTGTTGGTTGTTAGGCCTGAACTCTGGGCCTGGGCGTTGTCCCTCAGCTCTTCAGCTCAAGGCTAGCGCTCTACCACTTGAGCCACAGCGCCACTTCTGGCTTTTTCTGCTTCTGTGGTGCTGAGGAATCAAACCCAGAGCCTCATGCATGCAAGACAAGCACTGAGCCACCTTCCCAGCCCCCAAAATAAATTTTAAAAAGCAAAAAAGACATGAAAGCAATACTAAGAATAGTTTATCTTCATTATGTAGAACATAGATATTATGAAAAGTGGATTTGAGTTTGCTCAGAAATTCATTTTTCACAAACTATCCCTGTTGGAGCTGGGTGTGGTGTTGCATGCCTGTAATCCTAGCAGACAAGAGGCTGAGGCCAGAGACTCTCAAGTTCAAGGTTAGCCTGGCTCCCTATCAAAACTCTTGTCTCAAAACATTTTTTTCATCCATGTTGGTATAATTCAGATTAAAATGTTTATACTCACAAAAATGAAGTCAGTGTCCTCAGGCTCAAAACAAAGGGGTGGTTGAAACATCCTGTTCTTGAGTTGCTAGAGGCCAAAAATGAAGAGGAATTGTGCCAGGGGAAATTTCATGGGTAAATGCGGAGTGGAAAAGCATATGGAATGCTTTGGGAATGATAAATTCCTCACTGACAGAGCTATGGGGGCAGATGTCAGGGAAAAAGAAACATACTCATGAATATTCTGTGGATCTGCTTTGTTAAAAGAGGATAAGAGAAAATGGATTTTACAGTCTCCTGGTGAACTGTCTCACAACTTCTCACTAAAATATCCCATGACCTTATAGGAAAAGAATAAAACCCCATTAAGATAGTGAGAGATTGACAGCATAATGTAAAATTGTGAACACCCTTGAAAGTAATGGAAGGTAAACGGAGTTAGGCTGAGTCAAACAGATTCATACCTCACCTTGTAGAATGTTTCAGGAAAGAGAACCGGAGGATGAGTTTTGTGTTTGTTTGTTTGTTTTAAATAAATGTGTTGTTCTTGTTAACCAAATATGTTCTTTAACCCTTTTGTAGCCCAAAGATAGGACATTCACCTCCCAGCACCAGTAGCTACACTGGAAAGCGGGCAGCTTCACTCTTGAGTTTTGTCCATTTCTGTCCTCTCCATCCCACTGACCGTTTTTTTTTTTTTTTTTTTTTTTTTTGTCGGCCGTGGGCCCTGAACTCTGGGCCTGGACGCTGTCCCTCAGCTCTTCAGCTCAAGGCAAACACTCTACCACTTGAGCCATAGTGCCACTTCCGGTTTTCTGGTGGTTAATTGGAGATAATCTCACAGACTTTCCTGCCCAGGCTGGCTTTGCACCGTGCTCCTCAGATCTCAGCCTCCTGAGTAGCTAGGATTACAGGCGTGAGCCATTGGCACCCGCCCCCCCTTTTTTTAAGTACTTGGATTTGAACTTGGGGTTTTGCACTTGCTAGGCTGGTGTTCTATTGCTGAGCCATGCCTCCAGCCCTGTTTGCTGCTGCTGCTGCTGCTGCTCATGATAATATTTTTGCTGGTACCATGGCTTCAACTCTGGCCCTCAAATTCCCATTCTGCTTGCTTGCTTGGAGGGTGTTCTACCATGCCTCCAGTTCAACTTTTTGTTGTTTATGTTTTTTGGAAGATGGCATGTTGTGCAGTTACTGCTCAGATTGACTTTGAACCTGGATCCTCCAGATCTCAGTCTCCCAAGTAGCTAGCATTACAGGTGTTTGTCACCCGCACCCTGGCCTTGTTGTTATTTTTGTTTGTTTTTGCTAGGCCTGGGGCTTGAACTCAGTGCCTGGGCACTTCCCCTGATCCTCTTTGTGCTAACGGCTAGTGCCCTACCACTTGACACAGTACAACTTCCAGCTTTTTTTGCGTAGTTAATTGGAGATATGAGTCTCATGAACTTTACTGCCTGGGCTGGCTTTAAACTGTGATGCTCAGATCTCAGCCTCCTGAGTAGGTAAGATTACAGGGGTGAGCCATTGGAGCTCACCGGTCATGGGGTCCGGTCGTGGGGCCTGAACTCTGGGTCTGGGCACTGTCCCTCAGCTCTTCAGCTCAAGGCTAGTGCTCTACCACTTGAGCCACAGCGCCACTTCCGGCTTTTTTCTTTTTGCTTATGTGGTGCTGAGGAATCGAACCCAGGGCCTCATGCATGCAAGGCAAGCGCTCTACCACTGAGCCACCTTCCCAGCCCAGAGCCTGGCATATTTTTAAGATAGAATTTCACTTCCTACCCACATAGACTCCTGAAGTCCAATCCACCTACTTGAGGCTTCTGGCAGTTGCTGAGATCAAAGGCATGCACCACTGTGTCCAGCTACACTCCTTAGATATGGAGTCTTGAGGACTAATCTGCCTGAGCTGGTCTCAGACTGTAATCTTCCTCATCTCAGATGACCAAATAGCTACAATTACAGATGTGAGCCACCATTGTCTCACCACTGTGTTTTTACATTGAGAGTGAGCGAACAATCCTAGAAATCTGTGGGTGGAGGCAAGGTAACACTGGTACTGGTTGCTACGTCCTCCCACTGATCATTAAGGTGATTACAGAGATAAGGAGAACCATTCCGTTGATGAACTCTAGCTACCAGTACCAAAGAGGAGAGGAAGAAGATAATAAGAGATGGCAAAGTACAGTACACAAAAGCTGATTATAAGCTCAAATGGGGACTAGAAGTGCCTGTCAATGTGGAACAACTCAGAAGACAGGAATATTGAAAATATACCTGAAAATTATTTACTTTCAGAGCCAGAAGGAAAAGCCAAACTAGGGGCTGGAGGGATAGCTCAGTGGTAGAGTACCTGCTTACCAAGCATGAGGCCCTGAGCTCAATCCCCAGTACCACCAACCAAATGAAAAAATAAAAAGGAAAGGAAAAGCTAAATTATTAGATGTCTTCAAAAGATTGCTAATGGCTGGAGGTATGGGATAATGGCAGGGTATCTGCCTAACCACCATGAGGCCCTGAGTTCAAACCTGAGTAACTCTGAAAAGGAAATAATCCAAAAAGGCTGATAATCCTAACCTCTATGTATGAGAAGCAAAAGACAAATGAGAAAACAAAAGCAAAAAGGTAGAGAACTCAGACTGTAAGAAAATTGCAAGGGCTGGGAAGGTGGCTTAGTGGTAGAGTGCTTGCCTAGCATGCATGAGGCCCTGGGTTCAATTCCTCAGTACCACCTACACAGAACAAGCTGGAAGTAGCTTTGTAGCTCAAGTGGTAAAGTGCTAGCCTTGAGCACAGAGAGGCTCAGGGACAGAGCCCAGGTCACATTTCATGGCAGAGAGAGAGGGAGGTGGGAAGAAAAGAAAATTTCAAGCTAGGTATGGTGGCTTACACCTGTAACCCAAACTACTCAGAAGGCCGGAATTTCAGAACCAGAACTAGCCTGGGCAGACAAATCTTTGAGGGTCTTATCTCTAACCAGCAATAAAAAAGCTGGAATTGGAGACATGGCTCAAATGGTCTATAGTCTAGAGCAGAAAAAAATTGGAATGAGGCGCTGGGAAGATGGCTCAGTGGTAGAGCGCTTGCTTTGCATGCCTGAGGCCCTGGGTTCGATTCCTCAGCACCACATAAGCAAAAATGAAAAAAGCCAGAAGTGGCGCTGTGGCTCAAGTGGTAGAGCGTTAGCCTTGAGCTGAAGAGCTGAGGGACAGCGCCCAAGCCCAGAGTTCAGGCCCCACGACCGGACCCAAAAAAAAAAAATTGGAATGAGAACATGAAAACTTGAGTTCAGGTTCAGTACTAGCACCCAAAATAAACAAATATCCAAGGGCAAAAGCAGAGCCAAAACCCATATTTCAGTCTGTAAAGAACAGGAAGGATAC
This sequence comes from Dipodomys ordii, assembly GCF_000151885.1. NCBI lineage: Eukaryota > Metazoa > Chordata > Mammalia > Rodentia > Heteromyidae > Dipodomys > Dipodomys ordii. The sequence continues at coordinate 4,066,560 of NW_012267310.1, read as the reverse complement.
TATAGAAAATTCAACTGATTGACATTTTGACTCACCTGAGCAGGAAAGTGCATGAAATTCTTTCTTTCTTTCTTTTTTTTGGAGGGAGGGTCCGGTCGTGGGGCCTGAACTCTGGGCCTGGGCACTGTCCCTCAGCTCTTCAGCTCAAGGCTAGCGCTCTACCACTTGAGCCACAGCACCACTTCTGGCTTTTTGCTTATGTGGTGCTAAGGAATCGAACCCAGGGCCTCAGGCATGCAAGGCAAGCGCTCTACCACTGAGCCACCTTCCCAGCCCCGTGCATGAAATTCTTATGCCCAATTCACCACCAACAAACTGCAAGAGGAGGTGTGGCTCAAGCAGTAGAGCATCGACCTTCAGTGGAAAACTAAAGGACAGTGCCCATGTCTAAGTTCAAGTCTTAGCAGCAAAAAAAGAAAAATAAGGAAAAAAAAACGAGAGACATTCTTGAGATTCTTTCCCAGAACACAGATAAATGACGAGGAAATTCAGTTCTTTATCGGGTGCTATTGAACACCAACTGTGGACTAGTCACATGTAGAAGCAGGGTATAAAGGAAGCTGTCACATGGTCATTTCAGAGTGGGCAAACAGCCATTAAACCCGTAAACACAGATAATATGTAATTGCACATTGTGATGGCTACCACAAATGGAAACTAGAACTCGAAAGATAGACCAGAAGAAGTCAGTTCTATTAGATGCTTAGGGAAGGTCTCTGTAAAGAAAAACTGAGCCTGCACTCTGAGCATGGCTTCTCACATTTGGATGTGTGGCTGAAGTCCTGGAGGGAGAGGGGAGTACTGTAAAATGCCAATCCCAATCCAGCGTCCAGGATGGAGTCTGCGCTGCCAGCAAGCACGATGCTCTTAATGCCCTTGGTACCCTGGTTTGAGATCCCAGCCGCAGGGGGTTCTGAGATCCCTCAGAGCTCCACTCCACACAGAGTGACACACACTGGTGTGTGACACATTGCATGTGCCAGACCATGGGGGCCTGGGAATGGCCGGACGCTCTCCATCAATCAGGTGGTCTGGAGAGAGGGGCCGGGCTTCTGGCCATCGATGTCTTCGATTCCTCCCTCAATTGAGCCTCATCAAGCTCAGGAAGGTTAGGCGCAGCGCAAGGCTTAGTTAACTGCTCTTGTGTGGATAGGAGAATTCGGCCAGGGCCAAGTCCTGAGGCCCTCCAACATTCTGGGGTGGGAGAGAATGCGCAGAGACGTGAGAGATGGGGACCAGAGAAGAACGCACCAGTACAGAACAGGACTTGCTGTTCTAGCCAAGCGAGGCAACAGTGACAGATATTCTAGGGGGGAAAAATGACTTTTCTAAGCTTGAGAAAGATTCGTATCTTCAGAAGGGAAGAACTTGCCACATTTGGGGGAGAATAAACTCTACACATAGACACGCTTGGCAACAATTCTTTACTACAAGGGGGGGAAAATCCTGCAAGCAGCAAGACAGGAGATTATTCTCCTTTTTCGGGCCCTGCATTGAACTTTGTGCTTGTCGTTGCTTCGTGAAAATTCTCTTACCCATACCTCACAGAAATCCAACAAAGTGCCAGCTTTGAAGTTTCCTGGTGTCAGGAGCTCAATGTGTGAAGCTGGTGTTGTATGGACGCATTTGCTCTCCGGACACGGCCTGCTTCATCCACATGACAGCCCCACTCTCAAGCAGCCGAGAAGTTATGAGGATCATGATTTAAGGCCAGCCTAGGCAAAAGAAGTTAGTGAAATCCTCCATAATAGACTGAGTGTGGTTGTAAAAGCCTATGATCTCAGCGACATAGAAGGCATAGATGAAGAATCACAGTCTGAGATGGGCCCCAGGCAGCAAGGCGCAGGAGGACCCTATCTGAAAATACCTTTTTCTTTTTTGTTTGTTGTGGAGCTTGAACTCTGGGCCTGGGTGCTGTCCCCGAGCTCTTCAGCTCAAGGCTAGTGCTCTACCACTTGAGCCACAGCACCATTTCTGGTTTTCTGGTGGTATATTGGAGATAAGAGTCTCATGGACTGGCTTTGAACTGTGGTACTCAGTTCTCAGCCTCCTGAGTAGCTAGGATTACAGGCATGAGCCACTGGCACCCAGAACTTGATCAATAACTTTTGAAGCATAAAAAGGATTGGGGCAGATCTCAAGTGGTAGAGCACCTGCCTAGCAAGTATGAAACTCCAGTACCACCCCTTCCTAGGGTGGAAAGAGAGACAAAGAGAGTCAGACAGAGACAGAGTGAGACAGAGACAGAGAAGAGTAAGACAGTTGGCTAAGGATGAGGCGACTATGATTGGAAATCAAAAGGTTGGAGAAATAAAAAGAAGGGGCCATAGTTTAGTCAACAAATGCTAAGGACAGGGAAGGCCCATGAGTCCCGCAGTTACACAGATAATGGCAGTCAAGGTCAGAGCAGTCAAATGACTTGCAGATCAAATCTAGCAAATGGGGAGCTAGCATCCTAACCAGACGCACCCCGGAGTTCTTAACTGCTCTGCTCCAAGTAAACACAGCCAAACTTCACTGTTGCACTAGCTTTCAGATGAAGGATGGAGATAGATGAAAAATTTAGCTAGACTTTTTGGAGAAAAAGATTGATAACTGATGATCTATTGATCAAAGTGTCTTTCATCTCTCGCCAAGCACCTGTGGCTCACGCCTGTAATCCCAGCTACTCAGGAGGCTGAGATCTGAGGTTCGTGGTTCAAAGCTAGTCTAGGCAAGAAAGTCTAAGAGACACTTATCTCCAATTAACCACCAGAAAATTAGAAGTGAAGCTATGGCACAAAGTGGTAGAGTGCTAGCCTTGAGCGAGAGAGCTCAGGGACAGAGCCCAGGCCCTGAGTTCAAGCCCCACAATCGATTAAAAAAAAAGTGTCTTCTATAATTCTGCAGTAGCTAACCAATATCATCCACACACAGACCAACATCATTCTATGTGATTTATTTATATGTATACAGAGTCATACACCCTACTAACATCCCTAACAGGAATTCTTTTTTTTTTTTTTCCGGTTGTGGGGCTTGAACTCTGGGCCTGGGCGATGTCCCTCAGCTCTTCACCTCAAGGTGACCGCTCTACCACTTGAGCCACAGCACCACTTCTGGTTTTCTAGTGGTTTATTGGAGATAAGAGTCTTACGGATTTTTCTGCCCGGGCTGGCTTTAAACCATGATCCTCAGATCTCAGCCTCCTGAATAGCTAGGATTACAGGTGTGAGCCACTGGTGCCCAGCTAGGAATTCTTATTAGCAATTTACAAATAAGAACACTGAAGCCCAGGAAGGTTAGGTAACTTATCTAAGAGCCATGATGGATTTTGGGCAGCCTGACCTCTTGAGCTCCTGCTGTGAGCTAGGGTGAAAAGATATAACATGATGTGCATGTCTTGAAAAAGGATCTGGTTAAACTATACACAAAAGCTCAAGTGTGGTGGCTCAAGTCTGGTTTTAGGGAAGCCCAGGCAGGAAAGGCGGTACAGATCCCGAGACTGCAGTTCAAGGCAAGTTGATGAGATTCTTTGTCAACCAAATGGCCAGGCACAGTGGTGTACACCTGTCATCAACACAAGAAAGCACAAATAGGAAGATCACAGTATACACTATATATAGAATCTAGAGTAAGATCACATCTTGAAAATCACCAAGAAAAACTGGTACTGGTTGAGTGGATCAAGTGGTAGAATGTATGCTTAGCAAATGCAAGGCCCAAATAATTCACATGTAGAAAACTCATGTGAAAACTACAAAGGCAATTTTTAAAAGCCTACATAGTTCATCTCTATCCACATCTAAGACTTGGATAACAAAGAGGGAAGAAAATAAATCTGAGCTCAATTTGGCTGAATCACAAAGAACTTAAGGTTACTATTTCATGTTTAACATTCTGACAAGCAATTCAGGCCACAGAATGCTTTTGATAAATGATTGTTGTCCTAAGACTGGGGGCGAGGCTCTGTGGTGGAGTCTGTGCTTAGCATATGAGAGCTAAGCACATGGCTTTAATTGCCAGCACCCAAAATATTGTTGCTGTTCTGCTTAAATATTTTATTTAACAGCTTTCCAAATAGTTTGTATGGATAACCTCTCTAAAGGAAAACAAAAAGTTTTTTTTAAGGTAAACAATAAAGGATCCTTTTTTGGTATAGCTATGAACTCACACATTCAATCTTCACTTTTTCGTCAGTCCTGGGGCTTGAACTCAGGGCCTGGGCATGGTCTCTGAGCTTTTCTGCTCAAGGCTAGCACTCTACCACTTAGAGCCAGAGCTCTACTTCCGATTTTCTGATAAGAGTCTCATGGACTTTCATGCTCAGGTTGGCTTTGAATCATGATCCTCAGATCTCAGCCTCCTGAGTAGCTAGGATTACAGGTGTGAGCCACCAGTACCCAGCCCTGCAATCTTCTTTATTGTTTCTCAGTCCACTGCAATTATCTATGAAGTAGATGTTCATGTTGTCTCATCTGTAGCCAGTGGGAACTTAATTTTGTTTGGTTCCTGAGTTGTTTTGATATTATCTAGTAGTTTTTCATAGCTTTCTTGCTATCAAAACACCTTGTATGGGCTGGGAATGTGGCTCAGTGGTAGAGCACTTGCTGAGCATGCAGGAAGCGCTGGGTTCGATTCCTCAGTACCACATACACAGAAAAAGCTGGAAGTGGTGCTGTGGCTCAAGTGTAGAGTGCAAGCCTTGAACAAAGAAACTCAGGGACAGTGCCCAGGCCCTGAGTTCAAGACCCAGGACTGGGAAAAAAACCCACCTTGTATGAGCCTAGTGAATCATGTTTGTAATCCTAGCTACTTGGGTGGCTGAATAGAAAAGTTTGCAAGATCCCTTCTTATCTAAGAGCTGGGTAGGTGATGCATGACTGTCATGTCAAACTAGGATGGGAAATTTAACATAGGTATATTGCCACCAGGAATGTGTCTAGGCAGGAAACAAGGCCCTATCAAAAGCCATTATGTAGCCAGCAAAAACAGTGCCGCAGATGTGGCTCAGTGGTAGAGCACCTGCCTAGCCAGGTGCTTGAGGCCTTGAGTTCAAATCCTGGTACTATCAAAAAGAACCCAACTTGTATGTATTCTTCACCAGACTCAGAATGTTTAAAGATCATACTAGATCAAAAGGGAGTAGATATAGCCTCCAAAGCAATGAAGAATTAAGAATTAAGCAAAGAAAATACTCCTAATAGAAAATATTCATGAGATAAAAAGGCAAAGCTAAAGATGAAATAAACTAAATGTAGTAGTGATGATAAATACAAATGAGCTATTCTCCCACATTTAAATTCGGAAATTCCCAGATTAGATTAGAAATCAATTTTATGTTATTTAAAAATAAGAACTTACAGGACTGGGAAGGTGGCTCAGTGGTAGAGCGCTTGCCTTGCATGCTTGAGGCCCTGGGTTCAATTCCTCAGCACCACATAAGCAGGGGGGGAAAAGCCGGAAGTGGCGCTGTGGCTCAAGTGGTAGAGCGCTAGCCTTGAGCTGAAGAGCTGAGGGACAGCGCCCAGGCCCAGAGTTCAGGCCCCATGACCAACCAAAAACAAAAAAGAATTTAAAAGCTGAACTATGTAACTTGAGGGGATGGGTAGAGCTGGGACAGATGGGGGAGGTTGATGGAAGGGGCGACAGTGCTCAAGATGCATCGTACTTATAATCTGACTTGTTGAACTAAAACACCTTTGTACAGCCACTTATAATCAAAGTTTTAATTAAAAAGAAAAATAATCATTAGACAATGGCATAGGATTGTCAGTGTCAGAGAATGGGGAAAAGAGACACTGGTGGCTCACACCTATAATTGTAGCAACTCAGAAGACTGAGATGTGAGGACTTAGGTTCGAAGCCAGCCCAGGTAGAGAAACCCAAAGGACTCTTGTCTCTAATAAATCAGTAAAATGACACGAGTGGAGGTGTGGATCAGATGATAGAATTTCAACTGTGCACAGAAAAGCCAAGTGAGAGCACAAGCCAGCATGAAAGAAAATAATACCAAATAAAAAGGCAAACATGTACAGAGGTTCTGAGTGCTTATGGACAGTGCCCAGGCCTTGAGTTCAAGATCCAGGACTAGCACCAAAAGAAAACAAGCAAACAAACGGATTTTCCCAGACCTTGGTGACTCACACCTGTAATCCAAACTACTCAGCAGCTTGAGATCTGAGGATTACAGTTCGAAGCCAGCCCAAACAGGAAAGTCTGTGAGACTTTCATCTCCAATTAACCACCAGAAAACTAGAAGTGGTGCTGTGGCTCAAAGTGGTAGAGCATTAGCCTTGAGCGCAAAAGCTAAGGAACAGCACCAGGCCCTGAATTCAAGCCCTATGCTCTCCTCCCCGCCCCCCAAAAAAGTTGATTCTAATGCTGTACGAATAATAACAAAGAAGATGAAGGTGAAGGGTGAATGGCGAGGCTCAGTGGCACTGTGTGTGTGTGTGTGTGTGTGTGTGTGTGTGTGTGTGTACATTTAGCATGCACAAGACACTAGGCCCAGTCCCCCAGCACCAGAAAATAAAGCACTCTTCCCTCAAAAGAAAAACTAACGGAGGTCAAGTGCTAAAGAAGATTCCTAAGAACTGACGTGGATGTTTCATTGCAGAGAAGGAACACTGTGCAGCAAGAGCATGAAGGTCAGGCTACACTTCACAGCAGATCACTCCCAGTGAGGGGTTTGCACACCCTAGGTGCAGGTCTCTGCCATCTCCTTTATCTATAAGAACCAGGTCCTGTGTCTCTTGGGTCAGGAGCTGCTAATATGTGCAGAAAACACTTTGGAACTGGAAAGGTTGACACCAAGTCTTCATTAAAGTTGTTTGGGGGTTGCTGGGTGCCAGGGCATATCTCTGCCCCATAAGCATTGGATCTCCAGGGAGGAGGGGGAGATGGATGGGGAGAGGTAGCCCAGAAATTCTGGATTCAACATTTCAATCTCACCATGCTGACAGGCTGGGTCAAACTGGGCTGAAACTCTTCAGGGTCATGGTTAATAAGAGACACTATTAATCAATATGCTTCATGCTTTGACCAGGAGTTACTGTCAAGAAGACTGCTAAACAAACAGCTTAGGTTAACTATAGACCTGCTGTGATTAACCCTTCCATCCCAAGAGCCAAAACCCTGCATCTTGATAATTTCCAAAAGGCCAACACTGTGTAAACTCCAGTTTGGGGCCAAAACTCAAAAATGAATGAATATATCAGCTGCTATGCCTGAAATCCCTGCTACTTAGGCTGAGATCTGAGGATCAAGGTTCAAAGCCAGCCTAGGCAGGAAAGGCCATGAGACTCTTATCTAAATTAACTACTAAAATCTATGACTCAAGTGGTAGAGTGCTAGCCTTGAGCAAAAAAGCTCAGAGCACTGGGTGCTGGTGGATCATGCCTTTTTGGACATTGTCACCCCTTCCCTCAGTCTCTCCTAGTTTTTCCTTCCTAACCCCACCCACAATTACTGCTGCATTTGTTCACCCTTTATACCTCCATTTCTGTGTCTCCCCTTACACTCCCGAAGACATATAAATGAATAAACAGAACCAAAAGAGCAAAACAGGGAAAAAAAGCTCTTGTTTCCATTTCCTAGAGTTTATTTTGGTAAATATTACTTTATATGATCAGATGCACAGAAGCATTGAGCTTTTTCTCCTGAGTAGCCTCCTTCCGTTTCACTCTCTCTGAATGCTTAGAAACCCATATAATCCATTATATCTTGGTATATTTTAGGTCTAGCTTTCTCATATGAGAGAAAGCATAAGCCATTTATCTCTCTGAGCTTGGCTTACCAAATCATGATTTGTTCTAGGTCGATTCTAGGTTCCATCCATTTCCCTGCAAATGACATAATATTATTCTTTTTTTTGCCAGTACTGGAGCTTGAACTCAGGGCCTTGGCACTGTCCCTGAGCTCCTTTTGCTCAAGGCTAGTGCTTTACCACTTGAGCCATAGCACCACTTCCGGCTTTTTCTGTTGATGTGGTAGTTCAGGACTTCACATACACTAGGCAAGCACTCTACCAGTAAGTCACATCCCCAGCCTCATAATATTATTATTTCTAATGGCTGTGTAAAATTCTATTGTGTATATGTACCACATTTTTTCAATTCACTCAGCTATTGAAGGGAAGGGCATCTGGGCTGTTTCTACAACGTGGCTATTGTGAATAGTGCAGCAGTAAACATGGGTGTGCAAGTGTCTTTATGGTGTTCTGGCTTGTGATGTTCAGGGTAAATGCCCAGGAGTGGTGTAGCTGGGTTGTAGGGAAGATCTTAGTTCAGGTTTTTTGTTTTTTATGGAGGGGGTCCGGTCGTGGGGCCTGAACTCTGGGCCTGGGTGCTGTCCCTCAGCTCTTCAGCTCAAGGCTAGCGCTCTACCACTTGAACCACAACACCGGCATTTTTTCTTTTTGCTTATGTGGTGCTGGGGAATTGAACCCACGGCGTCATGCATGCAAGGCAAGCGCTTTACCACTGAGCCATCTTCCCAGCCCTTAGTTTAGGTTTTTTAGGAACCTCCAGACTGCTGTCCAGAGTGGTTGCACATCCCCACCAACAGTGAAGTAGGCTTTTTTCCCCCCAATTCCCACCAACATTTGTTGTTTGAATTGCAATGTTGGCCAATCTAACTGGGGTGAGATGGAATCTCATATTTGTTTTGATTTGCATTTATTTTATGGCCAGGGATATTGAGCATTTCCTCATGTGTTTCTTTGCCATGTTTACCTTATGTTCTGAGAAGTCTCTTGGAGGTATTTTTAAAATATTGTAACAATACAACTCTAATGCAAATATGTAAGGAAGTTAATATCCACTTTCAGTAAGGATATGGGGGTAGCAGGATGCTAAATTTTCTGCTCTTTGAGAACAAAGCCCAAAGAACTTAGGTGTATCTTGATGTCAATCAAAATTACTGCTAAGAAATGACATATTTGGCATTTCATTCTGAAGAAATAACTAGAAATATGAGCTGACCAAATTGTTTATTGAAGCACAGTGGCTAATAGTGTAGAGTAGAAAACAATCAAAATGAATAGTAATACTTGGACTGTTTCAGTAAGATACCCATATGCAGTTATTCAAAATAATTTTGTAGAGGCCTATTTCACAGTAAGTTCTAATAGTTGTGTATCACATATCCTTTCCCCTTTGCTGACAGAATCCAGATACTGCTTAGAGCAGCAATGTCCATTGCTCCACAAACAAAATTATAACAATCCTGATCCTATTCTACCAGCTTCCTTTGCAGCTAAGAATGTCTACAAGATCTAGTAAAACAAGTTTAGTGAGATCAGCTAGCTAGAGGCCTTGAGTATCCTGGTTTAGGCTACACACCCTCCCCCCCCCCCCCCCCCCCACCAAATTCATCAGAAAAGTATTTAGGGTTGGGGGAAGCTGGCAAGCTCACAGTGGTAAAAAAAAAAAACAATTTCAAGATTCTAACTTTTCTCTTGCAAGCACAAATTTTGTCATTTGCAGAAATATAGTAAGTGACCTTCCTTGAAGCAATCGATGCACTCATTTTGTTCGTTTTCAAGAAAGATGTCTGTTGAATACTTCAGTCTGAAAAACTATGATTTGTATGTACTTCTTTCAAATAAACATGGTGCTCCCCAAAACTGTAGCTAATTCAAAATTCAATTAAAAAACATCAACCAAATGCTTCTCTTGGTAATCAAGGATAGGTTGGGTTTTCTATTATCAGAAGCCCACCGTGTTGCTAAATGTGATGGATTCTGTGATGTGCTACCCAGGTCCCCCTCCAGGCGTCAGCTAGGTACTCACACTCACAAGCTGCACATCCAGCTGGAGATTAGACTGTCATGGACTTCCCTGCGTAAGCTGGCTTTGAACTGTGATCCTCAGATCTCAGCCTCCTGTGTAGCTAGGATTACATGCATGAGCCACCGCAATCGTTTTAATTGGATTCCTATATCCAGCTACAGAGCTCACATAATACCTAAGGGAGATGAAACAGGTCTTTCTTTGTCTAATACATAAAGGCAGGAGAGGAAAGAGCAATACCACCAGGAAGTTCAATTGGAAAACAGCCTAGCCTGTAGATGGAGCTGGTAGAAGTAAATTGTACTGCCCAAGGAATGCTGAGCTGGTGTGGCCAGATTAAACCTCAAAGTCTGTGGCCCAAAATAACTTTAATGCCAGAAATAGAGTTCAAAGTGGTCCTTGGTCTTTTTACGCCTACAGATAACTGCCAGAAATAAACAACTAATTTTTTTCCTTTGAAGATACACACTCATTTTACCCCCTTTTGGAGATAATACATTTGACAGACTTCAAAGAGCTACTATAAAGTTAGACATTCACAATTAGAAAAGTCAGAAAACCTATGAGAAAGCAGGCCATTATTAATAAGAGTCAGCAGAAATATCAAACTTCAGGAACAGGCATCCACACACAAATGATAGGTAGTGGGATTTTCAGATATAGAACATACAATAAGGATGTTTATTGTACAGAAAGAAAGATGACGTTGCTAGAATGAGGAGCCAGGAGACTGTCAAAACTGACCAGGAGTGCAATATCCAGAATATAAGAGCAACTTAAATAATTCAATAGCAAAAAAATAACCCTATTAAAAGTGAACAGTAGACCTAAATACACAGTTCTCAGAAAAAAATGTACAAATGTCTAATAAATATGTGAAAAATGTATCACTAATCATCAGAGAAATGCAAATCAAAACTATAATGAAAATGGCAACTGTAAAAAAGAAAAATACTTGTAAGAATGTGGAGAAAAGGGAAGCCGCACACACTGTTGGTAGGGCTGAAAATGAGTACAACCATTATGGACAGCAAGATGGAAGTTCCCTAAAAAATTAATACATGGTCCAGCAATTCTAATTTGAGTCTCTATCCAAAGAAAATGAAATCAATATGTCAAAAACACAACTTCACAACCATGTTTATTGCAGTATTATTCACCATAGCCAAGAAATGAAAAGAACCTAAATGCTGATGGACGGATAGAGGAAATACGGTACGCATGTGCAATGGAATAGTATTCAGCTAACAAACGATGAAATCCTGTCATCTGCAACAACACAGATGGACCTGGAGGCTTTCGTGTTAAGTGAAATAAGCCAGGCACAAAAAGAGAAACAATGTATATTTGGAATCTAAACTAGTTAATCATCTAGAAGAGTACAGTGGTGCTTTCCAGGGAGAATGGGGCGGGGCGGGGGGTGGGGAGAAAGGAGAAAAGGGTTAATCAATAGGTATTCATTTTTTACTTGTGGAATCCAGCATTTGGCTTAAGACTGGAGAATTTTACTCCAGGCAGGAAAGAAATAAAGGAAAGATTAAAAAAAAACCATAAAATTTAATTTAAAATTTCTATCATACTGCTTTGATCATTATCATTGTTGGTCTCTTCATCTCAGTCTGACCAAAACACCATGAAGTATTATTAGTTTCACACTAGTGTAACTGATAGAAAAATGGAGTTGTGTCAGAAAGAAATATATATATATATATATAGTATAAATATATATTATATTTAGTCATGTATTTATATTGATTTATATAATATAAATATATTTTTATTAAATATAAATAATTCAGGCCTCATTTTACCTATTCTTCTTATTCAGAGGGACACATTTCTTGATATTTTAGCAGTCATGTCCCTTTCTGAAAAGCTAACTAGAAGCAAAAATAATGCTATATCTAATAATCATCAGAACAAGAATCAATGTCAATAAATCCAACCAAACAACAGTCAAATAACTATAATTTTAAAAAATACAATCGAGGCAAAAAGCAATTTTTTAAAATGGGTACAATATAAAAGTTGGAACCCAGACTATTTGAACAAAATATTTGATATAGAAGTAGAGCTGAAGTATAGTAAATGTCTTGGTGGGCATAGGAATAGATGTAAATAAGTTTTAAATTGTTCGTAGTTATAAATATGGAATTAAAATTAGAAATTAAGCAAATTAAGGAAAATAATAGTGGGTAAAAATGGGATACAAACCTGACAAGCGACTACAGAAATAAACATGGAGATGAAGCCGGGCTTGGTGGTTCACCCCTGCAATCCTATCTATTCTGAAGGTGGACATTTGGATGATGGAAATTTGAGACTCACCTGGGGAAAAGGTTAGCGAGACCTCATATCAATCAATAAAAAGACAGGTGTGGTGCTGTGTGCCTGCCATCCTATGTACATTGGATGTATAAAAAGGAAGATCATGGTCCAGGCTGGCCCAGGCAGAAAAGTGAGACTCCATTAGAAAAATAATGAAAGCCAAGAAGAACTGGGGTATGACTCAGCTGATATATCAGCTGCCTAGTCTAGCAAACGGCCTCGAGTTTAAACCACAGTACTACCACCAAAAAAAGGGGAGGGGAAGAATAGAGATGAATGAGTACTGGCTTCTCTTGGCAAAAAATCAAAACAGGTAAAGGTGACAAAACCAAGAACCCATAGGAAGCAGAGAACATGCAATAAAATGATATGAATAAGATCAAGGGTAAGTTGGCACAATAAGTATAATGGGTTGGAAGTGGCGCTGTGGCTCAAGTGGTAGAGCGCTCGCCTTGAGCTGAAGAGCTGAGGGACAGCACCCAGGCCCAGAGTTCAAGCCCCATGACTAACCAAAAAAAATAAGTATAATGGGTTCAATTTCTTCTTTTCCTCTTACTTCTTCTCCTTTTGAAACGGAAGCTTGCCTGGAACTCGATACGTATAGCCCAGGAATGCATGATCCTCCTTGGTGATACCACTTCAGCGGGGAGATTACAAGTATATACCACCATGCCTGGCTCACGTTTCTTTCTTTTCCTTAACTCAGAAGTTTGAACTCAGGACCTTCCACTTACTAGGAAAGCAAGCCCTCCACCACTGAGCCATACCCCCAGCTCTTAAATTGATTCTTTAAAAGAGAAAAGACCTTGATGTTAGGCAAAGAAAATATAATACAGCTACAGTTCATTTATCAGCCACATACAACGACAAGCAAAGGTTAAAAATAAATTTGGAGCAAGCTCTATTGAGCAAATTCTGTCCTCCCAAAAAAGCATTGTGGAAATTTTAATAAGAGACAAAGTGGAATTCAAGACAGCAAACATTTAATAAGATAAAGAGGGATCTTTGGCTGCTATATAATGTAAAATTCATGAACCTTTATATATTCTCGTCGGTAGCAAAACAGACAGAAGATCAGACAGAAACACAAGGGAGAGCAAAGGAAGAAACAGAAAGGTCCAGTCCTGTGATCGTCTTTCCACCCCAATGGGCAGAACAAACTCTTTTTGTTCTTTCTGCTTCAAGGTCCTTCTATTATGAATTTCATCATGATGGGTAATTTCCATTTTGCCAGAAATGATTTCTACATACCATTGTGTTTACTGAGCCATTTTTGTGTGTATGTATATATGTGTGTGTGTGTGTGTGTGTGTGTGTGTGTGTGTGTGTATAAACAATATATCATGCTAGCCTTACAAATGCTAGGAAAGTGTTCTACCATTGAGCTAAGTACCCAGGCTACAAAGTGTGTGTGCTCTAGTGCTGGACTGGAGCTTGAATTTAGGGCCTTGTACTTTCCATTGGCATTTTTGCTCATGGATGGCATTCTGCTACTTGAGCCACAATTCTACCTCCTACTGTTTTTGCTAGTTAGAAATCTCATGTCTCATGGATTTGTCTGCTCAGGATGCCTTTGAACCTTGACCCTTAGATCTCAGCCTCCTGAGTAGCTAGGACTACAGGAGTAAGCTACCATCATCCAGTAAGAATATATATATATATATATATATATATATATATATATATATATTTATTTTTTTTACTTGGCCATAGGGCTTGAACTCAGGATAAGGGCACTGTCCCTCAGCTCTTTTTGCTCAAGGCTTGCACTCTTATCAGTTTGAGACACAGCTCCAATTCCAATTTCCTGGTATTTAACTGGAGATAAGAATCAGGTGGACTTTCTGTCCGGGCTGGCTTTGATTCATGATCCTCAGATCTCAGCCTCCTGAGTAGCTAGGATTACAAGAGTGAGCCACCTGCACCTGGCTACAGAAGTTTTGTGTTTTAAAGTATTTATATCATTTGTGTATGGGGGGGGGGTCATGGGGCATGAACTCAGGGCCTGAGCACTGTCCTTGAACTTTTATTGCTCTAAGCTAGCCCTCTACCGCTTTGAGCCACAGTGTCGCTTCCACTTTTCTGGTGGTTAATTGGAGATAAGAGCCTCACAGACTTTCCTGAGTGGGTTGGCTTCCAACTGCAATCCTCAGATCTCAGCCTCCTGAATCGGTAGGATTACAAGTGTGAGCTGCTGGCACCTGGCTTGACTTATTTCTAAATGTGGCTTAAAGATTCTTTGATGAATGAGGTTTTCCCAGGTTAGCAAACTGTGGGAAAAGCCAAGCAAGGACTCTGCTTGTCCTGCAAATACACCTACATCAGTCAGATTAGTGTGCCCAGTGAAGTGAGATCAAAAAGGCTAGCAAAGTACATGGGCCAGGTCCATTCCCTTCCCAGCCCACGCCCATTCGTTAGCAGCAAGAATAATGAGGTATTGCGCTGTGAAACAGGCTTGCCCAGTAAAAGGAACTATTCTAACTCCACTCAGGCCTTAAGTTCTTTTCTACCAGCCTACGCTTTTATTACCTGGAACATTGTCCTCTCTGTCTCTGCCTTTCCACCCCCGCCCCCTGACTTAAGTCAGTTTGTTCTGCCATTGTAGATCAGATCTGTTGCTTTTGCCCAGGCCAGCCTTGGGCGATGATCCTATTTCTATCTCCCACCTTCCAAGTAGCTGGGACTAAAGGCAGGCCCTACCATGCCCAATTTTTTTTTTCATCACTGGATTTTGTATTCAGGGCCTTGGGCTTGCTAAGCTGGTGCTTTACCACATAAGCCCACACCTCCATCCCTGATTGGTTCCCTGGTTAACTTTTTAGATAGGGTCTCAAAAACTTTTGTGCCCAGGCTGGCCTTAAATCTCAGTCCTGCTCTCAGCCGCCTAAGTAGCTAGGATTACAGGTGTAAGCCATTGGTGCACAGCCCAGCTTGTTTTAGAGATAGGTGGTCACTATATTTTGGTGCGGGGTGAGGGGTGGGGTGTGTCAGGGCTGATATTGAAGCACAAGGCTCTATCTTCTCCCAAGTAGCTCAGATTACAGACATAAACCCCCATACGCCTAGCCTCTTGTCCTTTGCTTCTTCGTACCACATAAACTCCTAGAATTAAAACAAACATTTTCTTTGGAATATTTATAAACTTACAGCAAGTGGCAAAATAGTAATATGTGTCTCATGTGCTCTTTCCCTCGCTTCCTCTAGGGTGATATTGTATATAGTAAAAATAAAGTATCAAACCCAAGAAATTGACACTGGCACATTGTTATTAACTATACTATAGACAGCCAGTTTTCAACACTTTTCTGTGTTGGTTTTGGGGCTTGAACTCAAGGCCTGAACACTGTCCCTGAGCTTTTATGCTTAAGGTTAGAATTTTACCAGTAGAGCCACACCTCCACTTTCAGCTTTTTTGGGGGGTTCATTGGAGATAAGAGTCTCACTGATTTTCTTGCCCAGGCTAGCTTCGAACCACGATCCTCAGATCTCACCCTCCTTTAGTAGCTAGGATTACAGATGTGAGCCACTGGCACCCACCTAGTTTTCACCATGTTCATTTGTGTGGGACCATATGTGGTATACATTTGATCTCAGGTGTAGATTTCTGTACAGAGCACCATGGTCACAATACAAACTGACAGGAGAGGGGGAGGGGAGGGGTGCCATTGTCCAAAAGAAATGTACTCATTTCCTGACTTAGCTAACTGTAACCCCGCTATACATCACCTTTATAATAACAATACAAAATAAGACTTTTTTTTAAAGATACAGAACTGTTCCATTGCCACGAAGGGACGTTCTCTCACTACTTGTATTTGCATGAAGTCCCTATCCGAGCCTTCTGTTCTTGTTGCCTAGCAACCACTAATTTGTTCTCCACCTCTACAGTTTTGTTATTTCAAGCATATTATATAGAAGGAATCAAACAGCATATAACCTTTTTGAGGATGACTTTGTTTTTGCTGACAATAATGCTCTTGAGGTCCATGCAAATTGTTGGAAGTATTAATATTTCATTTCTTTCTGTTCTTAAATTGTATTTTTGGTTTGGTTTGGTTTTGTTTTTTGGTTGGTCAAGGGCTTTAACTCAGGTCTAGGCACTATCCCTGAGATTTT
Organism: Dipodomys ordii; assembly: GCF_000151885.1. Classification (NCBI taxonomy): domain Eukaryota; kingdom Metazoa; phylum Chordata; class Mammalia; order Rodentia; family Heteromyidae; genus Dipodomys; species Dipodomys ordii. The sequence goes on along the minus strand of NW_012267310.1, from coordinate 4,050,343 downwards.
TTGCTCAAAGCTAGCACTCTACCATTTTGAACCACAGCTCCACTTCCGGTTTTCTGGTGGTTTATTGGAGATAAGAGTCTCATGGACTTTTCCTGCCTGGGCTGGCTTTGAACCATGATCCTCAGTTCTCACCCTCCAGAGTAGTTGGATTACAGGTATGAGTCACCAGTGCCTGACCTTAAATTGTATATCTAGGTATATACCAAAGTTGGTTCAACCATTGTCCACTGAAGTACATTTGGGTTGTGACTAGTATTTTGCTATTACAAATGAAACTGCTATGAACATTCGTACACAAGTTTTTTTCTGGACATAAATTTTCTTCTATGAGTGATCTAGTTCCTCTACAGCCTCCCCAACATTTGGTATTATTATCATTTTTTATTTTAGCCATTCTGGTTGATGGTGATATTTCATGGTGGTTTTAATTTGGCTAATGATACTGAACATCTTTTCCTTTGCTCTGTCCTGGGCCTTAGCCTTGTTTGACATGCATGCTAAGGGCTGGCACGCTACCACTTTTTATTTGACTGGAGATGGAGACTTGAGGTCAGAGGCAGGACTGGCTTCAAACTATGATCTTCCAGGTCTCAGTCTCCTATATAGCTAGGATTATACGAATGAGCCACTGGTACCTGGCTGAACATCTTTTTTTTTTTTTAAGTCCGTCATGGGGCTTGAACTCTGGGCCTAGGGACTGTCCCTCAGCTCTTCAGCTCAAGGCTAGCGCTCTATCAATTGAGCAACAGTGCCATTTCTAGCTTTTTCTGCTTATGTGGTGCTGAGGAATCGAACCCAGGGCCTCATGCATACCAGGCAAGAACTCCACCACTGAGCCACCTTCCCAGCCCTTGTGCATCTTCTTATGTGTTTATTTACACATAAATAAATTTCACTCCAGTAAAATTTCTGAAATTTCTCTTTCTTTTCCTTTCTTATTTTCCTATCCTTCCTTCTTTTTCTGTCTTTCCCTTCCACCCTCCTTCCCTTTCTCCTTCTTTCTTCTTTCTTTCTTCCTTCCTTCCTTCCTTCCTTCCTTCTTTCCTTCTTTCCTTCCTTCCTTCCTTCCTTCCTTCCTTCCTTCCTTTCTGTCTGTCTCTTTTCGGTCTTTCTTCCTTCTT
>NW_012267310.1:4040622-4048151 GCF_000151885.1 Dipodomys ordii | reverse complement strand
TCCCCTGAGGTTTTTTTTACTCAAGGCTAGGAATCTACCACTTACTTGAACCCATAGCTCCACTTCTGGCTTTTTTTCTTTATTTTTTTGTTTTTTGATGGTTAAATAGAGATGAGTCTCAAAGACTTTCCTGTCTGAACTGGCTTCGAATCACTATTCTCAGATCTCAGCCTTTTGAGTAGCCTAGGACCTTCTGATCTATTTTTAATTACTTTTTTTGCTCTGTTTAGTTTCATTTTTCGGTGTTTAGGGTGCTTGTTTGTGTTTGCCTGTGGCTGTCTCCTGGGCCAAATGCCATTTGTTCTTTATAGAATTGCCTTTGCACCTTTGTAAAACAAAATCCATTTAGAGTATTTGTTTTGGTCCATTTCTCAGTTCTATTGAAATTGTGTCTGCTCCTCCACCAATACCATGGCACATTGATTACTGTTGTTGCAGTATGCTAATGTCAGGTAGAGTATTCTTATTTCATTCCTTTTTCAAAATTGTCTTAGTTATTCTAGTGCCTTTGTCTACATCTTCACAAAAGTCCTGCTGGGCTTCTGATAGGAATTGTGTTAAATCTGTGTGTCAGCGTTACTGTTCAGAGTGTGCCAAATTGTGAATGTAGAATGTCTTTCAATTTATTTAAATCTCAATTCCTTTCAACAGCATTTAAAACCTTTCAGCAAACAGATCCTAGACATGTTTTGTTCAATTTATACAAAGGTTTTTTTTGCAATATTATTTTTAAATTATTCAAATGTTACATAGATTTTTCAGGATTACAAATTACTTCTTTTTATTATTTAGTTATTGTTATTATAAAGATGATGAACAGAGGGGCTACAGTTATGTAAGTCAGGTAAAGAGTATATTTCTTTTTGGACTATGTCAGCCTACATAGGAATTGTTTTATCCAGTCCTGGGGCTTGAACTGGGGCTTGGGTGCTGTTCCTGAGCATTTGTGCTCAGGGCTAGCACTCTCCCACTTGAGCCACAGCTCCACATCGGGCTTTTTAGCAGTTTACTGGAGATTTGAGTCTCATGGAGTTTGCTGCTTGGGCTGGCCTTCAATCTGTGATCCTCAGATCTCAGCCTCCTGAGTAGTTAGGATTACAGGCTACTGGTGCCTAGCTTACACATAGTTATTTGAAAGTAGTGATTTTTAAATGGCCTCATACTTTTAATTTTTTCAATGAAATTTCCACGTTCTTTGCTAATATACAGACATTAGACTGATTTTTTGTGAATTTTTCTTGTACCCTGCAACCTTGCTGAACTCATTAGTTCTTTTTTTTGGGAGGAGGGTCCGGTCATGGGGCCTGAACTCTGGGCCTGGGTACTGTCCCTCAGCTCATCAGCTCAAGGCTAGTGCTCTACCACTTGAGCCACAGCGCCACTTCCGGCTTTTTTCTTTTTGTTTATGTGGTGCTGAGGAATCGAACCCAGGGCCTCAGGCATACAAGGCAAGCGCTCTACCACTGAGCCACCTTCCCAGCCCGTGAACTCATTAGTTCTACAAGTTTTTTGTTTTTGTTTGTTGTAGATTTGGTGGGGGGAGGTTGTATGTAATCATGTCATCTGCAAACAGGAATAGTTTTTCTTCTTTGTTTTTAATCTGTATGCATCTTATCTCCATTTCTTTATTTATTACAGCTTTTAGGACTCAATATTACATTGAATAAGAGTTGTTATTGGATAATTTTGGGGCCAAGCATCAATCTTGCACTATTAAATCTGATGTTAGCTATAGGGCTACAGACATGCACACACGCGCATGCGCATACACATAGGTTTTTTTTTTCTCCTAATCAGGTTGAGGACATTCTATATTTCTAATTTTCTGAAAGTGTTTATCATTCATGTATATTCAATTCTGTCAAAGTATTTTTCTCTGTCAATTATATTATCATGTGATTATTCTGTTGATATGGCTGAAGTATTATATTGAGTTTTGAATATCAAACTATTATATCTTAGAATACCACCAATTCATCATGGTATATATCATTATTTTGATATATATTGATGACTTGGATTTGCTAAGAACTTTTAAATAGCTTTGCATCTAAGTTCATGCATAATCTGTTCTCTGCTTTTTTTTTTCTTTCTGCTTTTGATATTAGAGGTAATATTGTCCTCATAAAATGACTTGGGAAATGTTACTTATGCTTCATTTTCTGGAACAGTTTCTGTAGGATTGATGTTAAAACTAATACAAGTTATGTGTGTATGTACAGTTGTGGGGCTTGAACTCTGGGCCTGGGTGCTGTCCCTAAGATTTTGTGCTCAAGGCTAGCGCTCTACCACTCTATTTCTGGCCTTTTGTAGTTAATTGGAGGTAAGTGTCTCACAGACTTTCCTGCCTGGGCTGGCTTTGAGCCACGATCCTCTGATCTCAGCCTCCTGAGTAGCTAGGATTACAAACGTGAGTCTCTAAAGCCTGTCTAAAACTAATATAATTTGAAAGCTGAAAGATACCCTTGAAATGATTGAGGACTGACTGGAATCTTGATTTGACTATGGAGACCCCAGTTTTTCCTCTCCAGGTAGCCCAAACCAATTGTAGATTTTATAGAAATAGGAAAGGGAAAGGAATGAAATCGGTCTTCTTGACACAGAGTATAAAAAAGACAATACATTCAGAAGTACCTCAAAAACCAGTTCCTAACAAAGGTGACATTTGCTCTCTTCATTGCACTAGAAAACTAGGACATGACAATAAATTCAACTAATAAAAGATGAAACCAAAACAGTAAGGGCTGGTGAGTCTTATTAGCTTGGTTTCCCCAGGAGCTGAACCGAAGGCAAGGATTTCAGCCCAACTAGACTATAGAGAGAGCATGAAAATAAAACAAAGCAAAACACTTCAGCAGGAGAATGGGGAGATTGCAGGGCAAGTAAAACAAAGAAGGCAAGGCAGCCAATTAAAACATGGCTTATGAAATGAGTTCCCATTTGTGGCTGCCTGAAACAATTAATTGTGCTAGGGAAATTCTGGCAACTAGTGTAACACACACACACACACACACACACACACACACACACACACACCAGCTATTCACAAGGGTGGAAGACGTTGGGACACCTACAACTTGTCAACTTCTCTCAAGCATTGAGTGACATTGACTCCAGGGCTATTCTGTAATCTTTTTGGCCTGATTGCAACAGACAAGCTGGAAGAGAATGTCCTAAACAAAGAAGCCCAGAAGATTGCAAGTTGGAAATCAGGCAATTCAGGAAATCATAGCATGCCTATAGCATCTGCTATAGCAGGGTAGGGAAATTACGTGTGTGTGTACTCACGCGCGTGTGTGCACGCGTGTGAGTGCCCACGTGCCAGTGATGGGGCTTGAATTCTGGACCTGGTCATTTTCCTTTAGCTCCCTCTTCTCAAGAGTGGTGCTCTACCACTTGAACCACACTTCCACTTTCTGACTTTTTGCTAGTAACAGGGGGTAAGAGTTTCTCAGGCCAGCCGTGGGTAGCTCATGCCTGTAATCTTAGCTACCAGGAGGATGAGATCTGAGAATCACGGTTCAAAGCCAGCCCAGGTAGGAAAATCCATGAGAGTCTTATTTCCAATTAACCACTAGAAAACTGGAGGTGGCACAGTGGTCCAACGTGGTAGAGCCCCAGCCTTGAACAAGAAAGCTGAGGGACAGTGCCCAGGCCCTGAGTTCAAGCCCCATGACTGAAAAATAAGAGTCTCTCAGATTTGTCTGCCCAAGTTGGCCTCAAACCACCATCCTTAGATATTAATCTCCTAAGTAGGAGAGAAATTGGTGCCAATTGGGAAACTGCTTTTTGAACACAGTGACAGAAACAATCTCCTAGAGATCTATAACCTTAGAAAAAAGTAGGAATATTATGATTTAATTTTTTTTTTGTCGGTCCTGGGTCTTGGACTCTGGGCCTGGGCACTGTCCTTCAGCTTTCTTGTTTAAGGCTGGGGCTCTACCAGCTCTTTAGCTCAAGGTTGAGCCACACCACCACTTCTGGTTTTCTGGTGGTTTATTAGAGATAAAGAGTCTCATGGACTTTCTTGTCTGGGCTGGCTTTGAACCGTGATCCTCAGATCTCAGCCTCCTGAGTAGCTAGGATTACAGGTGTGAGCCACCGGCGCCCAGCTCTTATGATTTATTTCAAACTTAATTGAACTATAGAAATATATTCCACTGAAAAATGTTGTCAGAAATAATGTTGCCAGCTGGGTGCTAGTGGCTCATGCCTGTAATCCTAGCTAATCAGGAGGCTGATAGGGCCCAGGCACTGACTTCTAGCCCCAGGACTGGCAGAAAACAATGTAGCTGCCAGACACAGCATCTGTAGTCCCAGATATTCAGCAGGCAGAGAAAAGAGAAATATTAGAGCCTAGGAGTTCAAAGCCAGCCTGGGCAACAAAGTAAGACCTTATCTCTCTCTCTCTCTCTCTCTCTCTCTCTCTCTCTATCTCTGTCTATCTGTCTGTATGCTTGCCTGCCTCCCTGCATGCCTACCTCACTGTCTGTCTATCTATATCTCTGTATATATGGATGAATATGTATATGAACATATATATATATACACATATATTCTTTTGATTCTGTGCCTTCAAAAGTAATTTGTGAAGGCAAAGAGAGACTTACATGACATAGTCTTTACACTGAGCATTTTGATCACTTTAAATTAATGCAAATCTAAATATCATCATCTGATCCTATTCACTATAATACATTAAAAGAAATAACATTGCTGGGTACTGATGGCTAATGCCTATAATCCTAGCTACTCAGGAGGCTGACATCTGAGGATTGTGGTTTGAAGCCAGCCCAGGCAGGAAAGTCCATGAGACCCTTATCTCAATTAACCACCAGAAAATCATACGTGACACCGTGGCTCAAGCAGTAGAGTGCTCGCCTAGAGCTGACGAGCTCAGGCACAGCGCCCAGGCCCAGAGTTCAAGCCCCATGACCGACAAAAAAAAAAAAATCCATGATGAAATGGTATGTTTTGTTATTTTTTTCATTGTGATCCATAGATACCATATCTTGGTATTTTCACTTTCAGAAGCATCTCATATCTCTGCACATGTTGGAGAATATAATTTGACAGGTTAATTTGAATGCCAAAGATTGTCATAATTTAATATTACCAGGGAGAAATGAATATTCACTTTTCCAAAAATACAGAAGGAAATGATTTACTCTTGGAGAACTTAAGAAATGATACACATGAATATTTTAAACTTAATGTCATTTCTATGAATCATAGCTGAATATTGTAAATTTATAGACTAGTGTTGAAAATGTTTAGATTTGGGGAAATCTTCGATATTTTTCCCCTTCGATATTTTTCTTCTTGGACCATGAATCTGAGCTTTTCACCTTACTTCTGAGCAAAGGTTCAATAGGAGTAGGTAAAGTAAGTTTGTGTACTACTAAAACATCATTAATTTTTATAAAGTTACTACATGTATTTTTGTCAGTGCAATATTCAAAAAAGCCAGGAAAATGTTAAATTAAGGCATACTTAAAATAATTTTGCTAAGTGTTGTTCATGAAAACAAGCCCTTGATATTTGACTTTAAGTAAATCAGTGTTTCTTCGAGTTGTCAATATTATTCTATAAATAATTAGCATTCTTTAGGGAAACTTTATTGCTGGTTCACCATAGAGAAAAGCTGTAGAATCTTATTATTCAGTGTCCTTTTTAAACATAAGGTTCTGATTATTTTGAAATCTGCAATGCCTTGAAATTTCTTCCTCTTCTCTTTTAAAATCTTTGACGACTGAGTTCCTGAAAATTATTCCTATGAAATTTGTACTCATTTTCAGTGGTAATTGCCTAATAGTCTTAACAACCAGTCTTGAAAAATAGACAGGAAAATAGCTTCTATACAAGTGGTTTTAGAGTGAATAGCTTTTTATGGAGCTGGGCGCCAGTGGCTCACGCCTGTAATCCTAGCTACACAGGAGCTTGGGATCTGAGGATCATGGTTCAAAGCCAGCCTGGGTAGGAAAGTCATGAAACACTTATCTCTAATTAACAACCAAACAGCCAGAAGTGGAGCTGCGGTTCAACTGGTAGAGTGCTAGCCTTGAGCACAAAAGTTCAGGGACAGTGCTTAGGATCTAAGTTAAAGCCCAAGGACTGGTTCAAAGAAAAAAAAAAAGAAGGAAAATATGGCCTTACTGCCTTATTAGGAGTCTTATATATTTCACACATAAAGACTAAAGGTTTTTGGAGTTATCTCCTGAGTTGGAGACTACTGTGGTTTGAAGGTCCATATGTTAAAGGCTTGTTTTCCAGCCTGTGACACTACTGGAAGGCGGTAGAACCTCAAAGCAGTGGGGCCAGTGGAAGGAAGTTAGGTTATTAGTGTATGGCATTGAAGGGGCTATTGGAATTTTGACCCCGGTCTCCTTCTATCTTTTTTTTTTTTTGCTTCTCTTACCATGAACTGAACATTATTATTATTATTTTTGGGGGGGGGGAGTCCGGTCATGGGGCCTGAACTCTGGGCCTGGGCGCTGTCCCTCAGCTCTTCAGCTCAAGGCTAGTGCTCTACCACTTGAGTCACAGCGCCACTTCCGGCTTTTTTTCCTGCTTATGTGGTGCTGAGGAATCGAACCCAGGGCCTCAGGCATGCAAGGCAAGCGCTCTACCACTGAGCCACCTTCCCAGCCCCTGAACATTATTTTTTTGTCACTGAAGGCTCCAACAGATGGGGTCAAGTGACCTTTGAAACTGTGAGCTAAAATAAATTCTTCTTCCTTATAAGTTGATTACTTTACGTATTTTGTGATAGGGACAAAAATATGACTAACAGAGATCAGGCTCATGTTATAGCTTGAACTGTAGTATTTTGTTCTTCAAGAAGATTCTATCATGATGTCCAAGATGATCAAAGTTTCTTAAAGTAATTCATATTCCATCCTTTTCATGTATGTAATAAATAGTCAATATAAATATGCTGAGTTAGTGTTTTAGTTGTTGCTTTTACAATTACTAATAACTAATGAATTTCTAGACCCAATTACCAACTTAGAGAAAATAAAGAACAGAGGAAGATGTTAGTTAGTTCACCCAAAACTGTGATGAATTTTGAGTCATTAACCTATGTGTTTAATATAGTTTACATAAAAGTTTTTTAGCTTAGTTTTTTTAAACAATGGCTTTACAAAATTGCTGAAAATTTAACAATGAGTTTGAGCAAGCTAGGTATGAACTGTTCAGCATATGTGTAATAATTCTGCTTTCTTGTGTTTTCAATTTTAGTTGTTTTGTGTGTGTGTGTGTGTGTAAGTCCTGGAGCTTGAACTCATGGCCTGGGCACTGTCCCTGATCCTCTTTTACTCAAAGCTAGTCTCTACTACTTGAGCCACAGCTCCACTTCCACGTTTTTTTTTGGTAGTTTATTGGAGTTAAAAGTCTCAGAGGGGCTGTGAAAGTGGCTCAGTGGTAGAGCTGTTGTCTTGCATGCATGAGGCCCTGGGTTCGATTCCTCAGCACCACATAAGCAAAAAGAAAAAAGCTGGAAGTGGCGCTGTGGCTCAAGTGGTAGA
>NW_012267310.1:4021217-4026697 GCF_000151885.1 Dipodomys ordii | reverse complement strand
AATCTCATGGAGTCTCCTGCCCTGGCTGGCTTTGAACTGTGATCCTCAGATCTCTGCCTCCTAGTAGCTAGGATTACAGGCGTGAGCCACTGGCTCATGGTATCTAGTTTGTAGATACCTAATAGAAGTCACTGAATCACAATAAAGTCTTGTCAGTAAACAAAAAAGTGACACCTAACTGCACATTGATGGCTTATATCTATAATTCTAGTTACTCAGTAGACTAAAATCTGGAAGACTGAGGTTTGAGACCAGCCTAGCAGGAAAAGTTGCTAGACTCCATCTCCAAAATAACCAGCAAAAAGCAGAGCATGGCACAATTGGTAGAGCACCAGCTTAGCAAGCCTGAGATCCTGAGTTCAAATCCTAGTTCTGCCCCCCAAATATTTGCACCTCTGGTAATACAAAAGAGCTTACAAATATGTCATGCATTTGGTTAAAAGGATATTTTTATCTGTCCTTTATACACAAGTAAGCATTTTGATAAACATTTTTGATTTTCTGTCAATTAGCTCTATGCCATCATAATCGTTAGATTAAATTAGGTAGCCAAAGAAGAGAACACCATGCGGTAATGAGGTAGGATAGAGAAGTTTATTCCGAACTGCTGCCCAGCTGTGCATGGTTGGAGACGCATGGCCAAAGAGGTGCAGAGCTGCTTAGCTGGGGTTATCAAGGTAAGGGGTGGAGGAGAGGGTGTGGCTAGATGAGGGAAGGTGTGGCCACACTGGCAGGGAGGGGGGGTAACTGCCTCCAGGTGTGCCAGTTACCTAGGTAGTGCAGGTATTGAGCGCAGACTTAGGAGCAGGGAGGTGCCATGGCCCCGGGCGGACCTTACAATAATGAACTCCGATGAACACTCAGGTCTTGATACCACTTAAATAACTTATTTTCTTCTTGTTCTGATTCGTCTGAAGTGGATCTTTCAACTTTCACAATATCAAAAGATGGCGTGGAGAAGACTGTCGTCCCTATTACTATTGGTTTTTCACTTGGTTTGACTGTTTTTTGCACCTAGGCGGAATGATAAATAAAAGCAGAAAGTGCTTTATATTTGGCTTATATTACTATATATATGTAAGTATATATTTTGGCTAAGTATGGCCTGTTCAGATATTGGTTAAAATGTAAAAATTGAATAAAATTCATTAACTCATCTTTTTTTTTTTTTGCCAGTCCTGGGCTTGAACTCTGGGCGGGGGCACTGTCCCTAAGCTTCTTTTCCTCAAGGCAAGCATTCTACCACTTGAGTCACAGCTTACTTCTGGCTATTTTGTAGTTAATTGGAGATAAGGGTCTCACTGACTTTCCTGCCTGGGCTGGCTTCAAACCTTGATCCTCAGATCTTAGCCTCCTTCGTAGGTAGGATTAGAGTTGTGAGCCATTGGTGCCTGACTTTTATGGTTATTTTTCAGATAGGGTCTTGTGTTTTTACCTAGCACTGGCCTTGGACCATGATCCTCCTACTTTGTGCCTCTGTATATAGACAGGATTACAGGTATAAGCCACCATACCTGGCTTGTTTGTTCTGGCTGGCCTCAAACTGAAATTCTCACAAGTAGGTAGGTGAGAAATTATAGTCACGTGCTAACACACCTGGTCCTTTAAGAATTTTTTTAAAAATATGTGTTACAGTACTATCAAAGGTATACAGTATACCAAAGGTGTTTCAGCCTTGAACTTGTGGATTTGAAAAACCCTACTTATGAAAATAGAATTAGAGGTATTTAAACATATTGTTCAAAACAATGGCTTTAATGAAAGTGAAACTTACAGTCTTTGCATACATCTTTGCTTCCTTATCCTTTACATAACCTTTTTTCATTTTGTCAACTCTCATTTGAGCCAGTTTAGGATAACGAGTGGTTAGTTTCACATCAGCTGTCTGCTGATATGGACGATATAAACTACAGACTCTTGACAAGGATGAGCAGCTAGAAGACAGGGAGAAAGTACATGCAACAAAGCAGACATGAAAGCAAGTTCCAAAGTGGATTAAATCAAATGCTCGCTAGCAAATATATCATACACCTTGAACAACATTGCTTGTGAGCTTTTAGGTTAAAGTTCTCATTCCTGCTTGAGTTGGCATTGTTCTTTATCTGGCATTTGAGGCATATAGATGATAATGAAAGAGCTAAACCCTGGAATCAATTGAAAATAAGCTTTTCAGGAAAATACTGTGTAATGGCCATTATAATCTTATTTTTTATTTTATATTTTTTGGGGGGGTCCAGTTGTGGGGTCTGAACTCTGAGACTGGGCACTGTCCCTCAGCTCTTCAGCTCAAGGCTAGTGTTCTACCACTTGAGCCACAGCACCACTTCCGGCTTTTTTCTTTTTGCTTATGTGGTGCTGAGGAATTGAACCCAGGGCCTCATGCATTGCAAGGCAAGCGCTCTACCACTGAGCCACTTTCCCAGACCTATAATCTTATTTTTTAATATCATACACTAACATCAAAAATCTTTTATGCAAGGTACTGGTGGCTCATGCTTGTAACTGTAGCTACTCAAGAGGCTGAAATCTAAGGACTATGGTTCAAAGCCAACCTAGGCAGGAAAGTCTTGAAGACTCTTATCTCCAGTTAATCACCTAAAAGCTGGAAGACGAGCTGTGACTCAAGTGGTAGAGCACAAACTTTGAGTAAATAAGCTAAGGGACAGGGCTCAGGCCCTGAGTTCAAGCCCTAATACTGGTACACATACACACACACACACACACACACACACACGCACATACACACACAAAGTATTTTGTAATAGTTGAAAAAAAGCGATTTTTAAAAATCAGCGTTGGGATCAGACACAATTGATGTTATGCCCACAATCCCATTACCACTGCGGGGCATATCAGCCCAACTTCCACCTGTCAGCATCTGCATTGTTCAGGCCTTCAAATCAAGAGCCATGAGCAGAGAAGGCTGACATTACCCAAGAAGTCACATGGCCTCCTAAGCAGCTCTTACCCAGTGCTTCAGCACCTTGACTCCTTTGGTCCTATGGCATAGCTCTGCCTTGTACGTGCTACATTGGCTCTGACACTTTGGGGGGATGTTAAGCTCATTACCTTCAGTGTAACTCACTTGAAAACACACACACACACACACACACACTTGGCTGTGTTCCCTTCTGTTTTGCTGCTCAGACTCCTTCTCACGAATGGATCCCAGATACTCAAACTCAAATCATTATCTAAAGGGTTTGCTTGTGGGAAATCCCAAATGAAAACTGCATTCAAAAATACCTTGATGATTTTTTTTGTCAGTTGTGGGGCTTGAACTGTGGGCTTGGGTGCTGTCCCTGAGCTGTACAGATCAATGCTAGCACTCTACCTCTTGAGCCGCAGCAACACTTCCGGTTTTCTGGTGGTTCATTAGAGATAAGAGCCTCATGGATTTTCCTGCCCGGGCTGGCTTTGAACCTTGAACCTCAGATCTCATTCTCCTGAATAGCTAGGATTACAGGCACGATCCAATGGCACCCGGCTTATTTAGTTCTTTTATAAAATTAATTTTGTTTATTGTTATTAGAAAGGTGGGGGCTGGGAAGGTGGCTCAGTGGTAGAGCGCTTGCCTTGCTTGCATGAGGCTCTGGTTTTGATTCCTCAGCACCACATAATCAGAAAAAAAAAAAGAAAGGTGATATACAGAGGGGTTACAATTTTATAAGTCAGGTGAGGAGTACCTTTCTTTTTGGACTATGTCACCCCTTCTCTCACTCTCTCCCAGTTTTCTTCTCCCATCCCTGCCCACAATTCATATAGTTCATTTTCAACATAATGTCTAGGCAGTAGCACTGCTGCATTGGTTCACCCCATGTCCCTCCATTTCTCTGCCCCCTTTTCCCCCAAAGACAGGTAATGGACTAACAAGACAAAAAAATCCCTTGTTTCCATTTCCTGGAGTTCATTTTGATAAATAATATTTTATATGATCAGAGGCACACCTTTGTATTCTTCCCCTAAGAGTTTCTTCCTTTGGTCTCACTGTGTGTGACTGTCTAGCTTATTTGGTTCTTACATGACTCATTCTGGGACAATCAGTAACATGAATCCAAATAGCTGGAAACCCAGGGCTATAAATGGTGGCAAAGAGAGTTATATCATTTATTTGACCTTGGTGGTAAAAGGGTTAAGTTCTATACTAGATGATTATATGTTTGAGTTAGAAAAAAATCTGTTTTACAATTACAGACTGAGCCCTAAACCAGGCCATCTGTCTGGCAAACGTATATCTTGCATCATAAAATAACTGAGTTAAATTATGTTATTGGGTCAGTACTTCTTATCTCTGTTCTTCAAGAACTCTAGCATATTTGCTTGACAGCGGGTCATCAGTATCTTTTTCATGGTCTAAAGGAGTATTTTTCATTTTAAATATGCATATGAGAATAATTACCAAGTACTTTTCTCTTTTATCATTGCTTGTTCTTAAGAAAGCCAGCTTCATTTGTAAATAAAATGGGCTATGAGAGTCGTACTAATGGAAAGGAACAGGAATGGAACTGGCAGTCACAGTCTGCCTGGGTTATTCCAGATTGAAACATATCTATTTTGCTGCAACCTACACCTTCAAAACGTGCATCGGTTCACATGCTATAAAGAAGGGAATTGTCCCTTTAATTTATATGCAATTTATCCTAGGCCAGGGGAGCCAGAACAGCAAGAATGTAATTAGACTTCAGCAGAAAAGCAAAAAGCCCTGGGCTCTGTGCTGCATAGGCAGTGGGAGCCCTTTAAGTTATATTTATGAAAATAAATATTAACATCCGCACCCAGGGCTCTCTCACTAACCACACCCCATCCACCCTTACCACCTCCCCCACCCCGGTACCGGATGGCTCTTGCTTTTTGCAGGTTGCACTGCTTCTCACATCCACTTAAAAGTAGTTGAATAATAGGGAGGTAGGGAGAAGAAGGAAAGAGAGATCAATAGAGAGGGTCTATCTGACTAGGGTATAATATACACGTGTGTGATATGCCACAGTGAAACTCCTTTGTACAGTTGATATTCACTCAAAATTGAATAGCAGCAATATAACACAGGATCTATGAGAGGGTTGGGTACCACTGGGGGTGGGGAGGGGAAGGAAAGCAAATATGGCTAAAGTGCTTTATACTCATGTATGAAATGGCACAATGACATGTGTTGAAATTGTTTTAAGAAGTGGGAAGGGAATTAAAAGGAGAGTGATAGAGGGGTAAGTTTGATCAGGGTGGGCATGTATGAAATAGCACAATGAAACTCCTTTGTACAGTTAACATATGTCATAAGGAACGCAAATGTTTTTTCTTTCTTGCTATTGTGTCTAACATATTTATAAGATGATTTCTGTGTTGCTTTGTATGTCCCTCCCCCACGGTATAACCCCTGCTTTCACTGTATATGATGTTGGTATAATTTGTGGAGGGGAAGGGAAAAACAAATCGTTTAAATAGGGATACAGGTGGACCCATTGCAACAATGAGATGTACAAGTC
>NW_012267310.1:3955489-4021167 GCF_000151885.1 Dipodomys ordii | reverse complement strand
GATTCCTCAGCACCACATAAGCAAAAAGAAAAAAGCTGGAAGTGGCGCTGTGGCTCAAGTGGTAGAGTGCTAGCCTTGAGCTGAAGAGCTGAGGGGCAGCGCCCACGCCCAGAGTTCAGGCCCCATGACCAGACACCCCTGCCCCACCCCCCAAAAAAAGTCTCACAGACTTGCCTGCCTGAGATGGCTTCAAATTGTGATTTTCAGATCTCAGCCTCCTGAGTAGATAGGATTGCAGGTGTGAGCCATCAGCTCCTGGCTAAGTTTTAGTTCTATAAAAATCAAATACACACATGCACAGACTTTTAAAAGTGCAATACTTCTATAATGATGATGGCTGTAAAAGTTACTACATCGAGCCTGATCCTTCGGGGTAATCATTTGAAATGTTTTAATTAATTCTTGTGGTATTCACCTCCATATGTCTAAATTTAAACTTGAGTTTTGACATCGCTGGAAATGTGCCTCTCCCATCAAGTGTTGAAATTCTAACCCCCAATATGATGGTAAGTGAAAAAAAGCTGGAGATGGCACTGTGGCTCAAGTGGTAGAGCGCTAGCCTTGAGCACAGAGAGGCTCAGGGACAACACCCAGACGCAGAGCTCAAGCCCCAGGACTGGCAAAAGAAATGTGCTAAAAAGGATTCCTGAGAGCTTATATTGTCCTCTTCTAGTACGTAACTACATGGTGGGGATAGCCAACGGAGAGTCAGGAAGCAGGCTTTCCTTACCAGACACTGAATGTACCTGGTGTCTTGATCTTGAACTTGCAATTTCCACAACTGTATGTAATCAACTTCAGTTTGTTTATAAGACACCTACTCTCTGATATTTTGTTGTGGTGACCCAAATCAACCAAGATAGGCATCATCTATGGCTTCTCATTATGAGAGAAAAGAATTAAACTTTTTCATTCCAAACTCAATTCCACAATGACACTCACACACATTTCCCCTCTCCAGTCTTCCCGTGTGGCTATATGCTATTTTTGCCTCTATCGGTGCATGGGAATGTTATTTAATGCTCATATATATATATAATATGTTAGGATGACTTTTCCTTTCCTTTAAGATTGCTTGGGATTTCCTTAGGTTAATAAGTATCCTAGCTAGGCATTTTGTGGTTCATACCTGTAATCCTAGCTACTCAAAGAGGCTAAGATCTGAGGATTTCAGTTTGAAGCCCACCCAGTCAGGAAAGTCTGAGACTCATCTCAAATTAACCACCAAAAGGCCAGAAGTGGAGCTGTAGCTCAAGAGGTAGAGCACTAGCCTTGAGCACAAAAACTCAGGGAACAGCACCCAGGCCTTAAGTTCAAGCCCCAAGATGGGCACCCCCTCAAAAATTAAAGTGTCCTATTTTTCATGTTTGGTTTCTAAAGTACAAATCCTCTGACTTTTGGTTAAGGAGCTCTCCTTTCCTATTCAGACACATCAGGGTTGTTTTTTTTTGTTGGTCATGGGGCTTGAACTTTGGGCCTGGGCGCTGTCCCTCAGCTCTTCAGCTCAAGGCGAGCACTCTACCACTAGAGCCACAGCGCCACTTCCAGTTTTTTTTTGCTTATGTGGTGCTGAGGAATGGAACCCAGGGCCTCATGCATGCAAGGCAAGTGCTCTACCACTGAGCCACCTTCCCAGCCTACACATTAAGATTTTTATTTCATCTTCCTAAGAAGTCTATTGTGGAGCCCCCTTTCTTGCCCCAATCCAGATTTGTTTCTCCAGTCCTGCTCTGTAGTTGCTTGAGATTTCGTTCCCTTTTCTTGTGTTCAGATTCCATTTTTTGGCTCCTGTGTTCATCTTGATTTGTTCATATTCCCATGTTAGTGAAACAATACTCTCCAGTGTTTCCTGAGAAACGCTATGGGGGGGGGGACAATTTCTCTAATCTAGCATGATTGAAAAATGTCCTAGTCTACCTATTTGGCTTATTTGGGGATTCTAGGTAGGGAATTTATATTCCTCTGAATTTTTTTTTGTCAGTTGTGGGGCTTGAACTCAGGGCTGGGCGCTGTCCCTAAGCCTCTTTGTGCTCAAGGCTAGTGTTCTACCACTTGAGCCACAGTGCCACTTCTGGTTTTTGAATAGTTAATTAGAGACAAGAATCTCACAGAGACTTTCTTCCCGGGCTACCTCTGAACCCCAGTCTTTAGATCTCAGCTTCCTGAGTAGCTAGGATTACAGGCGTGAGCTGCCAACACTGGGCTTATTCCTCAGAATTTAGAAAGCATTGCTTTATTATCTTTTAGCTTCTATGTTGCAGTTGAGAAGACTGATCTTGGTCCTTCAGGGAAAAGTGGTTTCTCTTCTCTGAAAATTTATGGGACTATTATTCATTTCTTTGTCCCTAGTACTCTAAAATATTGCAGTGAAATCTTGTAGTTGTGATTTTCTTCTGGGAGACAGTCTAAAATTCAAATTCATCTCTTTGTATTGAAGCTTTAAAACCCAAATTTCTCTAATTATGTATGTACATATATACACATATATAATCATTCTATTATTTTGTAAATGTATTTCATGTGTGTGTGTGTGTGTGTGTGTGTGTGTGTGTGTGTGTATGGGCTTGAACTCAGGGCCTTGGCATTGTCCTTTAGATTTTTTGCTCAAGGCTAGTGCTCTACCATTTAAGTCACAGCTATTTTTAATGGCTTTTTGGAGTTAATTAGAGATAAGAATCTCACAGACTTGCCTGCTCAGTCTGACTTTGAACAATTCTCAGATCTCAGCCTCCTGAGTCACTAGCAGAATGGCATGGCTCTGAACTCTTATTAGTTGCATTTTTGAGGCCTCTACACTTGGTCTATTTTCTCCTGTTTTTTTTTCCTCTCTGCTTGTACCTGTGTCTTTCATGCTCACAACTTTCCTCAGATGTTCAGTGATGGCTTTCTTTTTTTTCCTCTTTTTTTTTTTTTGGTCAGTCATGGGGCTTGAACTCAGGGTCTGGATGCTGTCCCTGAGCTTTTTCCACCCAAGGCTTGTGCTCTACCACTCTGAGCCACAGCACCACTTCTGACTTTCTGGTGGTTTATTGGAGATAAGAGTCTTTGGACTTTCTTTCCCAGGCTGGCTTGGAATTGTGATCCTCAGATCTCAGCCTTCTGAATAGCTAGGATTATAGGTGTGAGCCACCAGCACCTGGTGGACTTTCTATCTTTAAGAATGAGGCCCCAGGGAAGTGGCGCTGTGGCTCAAGCAGTAGAGCGCTCTCCTTGAGCTGAAGAGCTGAGGGACAGCGCCCAAGCCCAGAGTTCAGGCCCTACAACTGACCAAAAAAAAAAAAAAAAAAAGAATGAGGACCCAGGAAACCTAATCAGAGGCTTCATGCAGAGTGAAGCTAATTGCCTGTAGGATGTTCTGTCTGAGCCATTAGTTGTTGAACTTCCTTGCCCTATACTAATTTTTTGAGGGTTTTTTTTTTTGGTCAGTCGTGGGGCTCGAACTCTGGGCCTGCGTGCTGTCCCTGTGCTCTTCAGCTCAAGGAGGCGAGTGCTCTACCACTTGAGCCATCGCACCACTTCTGGTTTTCTGAGTGGTTAATTGGAAAGAAGAGTCTCACGGACTTATGGACTTTCCTGCCTGGGCTGGCTTTGAACCGAGGCCCTCAGATCTCAGCTTCCTGAGTAGCTAGGATTACAAGCATGAGCCACCAGCGCCTGGCTTTTTTTGAAGTTTTTTTCTTTGTTAGACTTTCCCAAGAAGTCACTTCTAAACTTCCAGCACAATGTAACTCTAACTTCCAGCATGATGAGTACCTCAACAGGGCAGAAGGCAAGAGGGTTCAACATTGAGCATGTAAGCTTTTGCTTAATTCCCATTTGGTATTGTACCCTGGTGTATCCTTAGGTGTATCTTTTGTTTTCTAGTCCATGGAAGTATTATTTTGCCCTCTCCATGCAGGGATGTCTAGCCTTATACTTAAATGAAGGAAAGGCAGTTGATTGACTACAAGCAAGGTGTATTAGTTTCCCAGGGCTGCTGTAATTAAATATCCCAAACTAGAGGAGTGAAAACCACAGAAATGTGTATTAGCTCAACAGCTTGAGAGGCTAGAAATTCAAGGTCAAAGTCTGCAAGCTCATGCTCCCTCTGGTGGCTTGCTGGTAGTCTTTGACATCCTTGGTTTATTTAAAAGCCACTTCCATCAGAACCACATGGTGTCCTTTACATGGCTGTCTTCTTCTAAGGACAACAGTCAGACTGGATTGGAGTCCGTTACTCAAATAGGACTTCAGTTGAACTAACTACAGTTGTAATTAGGACCTCAAGCATATTCTTTGGAGGGGAAGATACAGTTCATCTTCCTAATGATGAGGAAAGGATTTGCTATTCTAATTTTTCCTTCTCCTTTGTTGCTGGGGATGGAAGCCAAGGCCTTGCACTTGCTAGGCAAGTGCTCTGCCACTGGGCTGCAGTCTGTGTCCTGTTTCCCTTTCCCTTTAGTTTTTTCTTAAATAGTAACCTTTGTTTTTGGTGGTACTGGGGTTTGGATTCAAGGCCCCAGGCTTGCTAAGCAGCTGCTGTCCGGCTGAGCCCTGCCTTCAGTTCTTCTTCAACAGATTTCCTCCCTGCACCTTTCGTCTTACCTTCTCAAGCAGCACCTTCTTTCTAAATTCTTCAAATTAAATCTCACCTCACAATAAAATCTTTAAGGAGAAGAATCTTTCTAATCTCGCTGTAAGTGAAAAGTGGTGAGAGATGGAGGGAGGGGGAGAGGCAAGGGGAGAAGCCGAGTTGCTGATAAAGCCCATACTGTATTACAGCTCTCTACCTCTGAAGTGGATGAATGATCATCAATTTAGTCCTCAGCGCTCACAGAGAGAATGGCTGAAAGCAATGTGACAATGCATACAGACAGCTATATAGAAAATGGTGGAGACATAAAATTGAACAGAATGAAGTGACAATGGATACTCTGGCTCATGAGAAAATAACAGACTGATCATTCTGAAAGATTATCTTACTTCAAGACTCACAGAACCAGAAAGCAATAAGCAAAAATACAGCAGATTTTATTTTTTAGAGGGGAGTGCCAATCCTAGGGTTTGAATTCAGGGCCTGGGCACTGTCCCTTGAGCTTTTATGCTCAAGGTTAGCACTCTACCACTTGAGCCATAGCTCCACTTTTGGATTTGTTTATCTTTTTTCTTTTTTTCCTGCTGGTTTTGGGACTTGAACTTAGAGCCAGGTACTATCCCTGAGTATTTGTGATCAAGGCTAGCACCCTATTACGTGTGCCATAGCTCCACTTCCAGCTTTTTGGTGGTTAATTGGTGCTAACAGTCAGATGGTGGACTTTCTTGCCCAAACTGGCTTACTGCAATCCTCTGATCTCAGCCTTCTGAGTGGCTAGGATTACAGGCGTGAGCCACCAGCACCCAGCTTATGTCTTTAAATTGTTATACCTATCTAAATTAACAATGCAAAAAAAGTCTTTTATTTTTTTGGGTCTGGTCGTGGGGCCTGAACTCTGGGCCTGGGCGCTGTCCCTCAGCTCTTCAGCTCAAGGCTAGCGCTCTACCACTTGAGCCACAGCGCCACTTCCAGCTTTTTTCTTTTTGCTTATGTGGTGCTGAGGAATCGAACCCAGGGCCTCATGCATGCAAGGCAAGCGCTCTACCACTGAGCCACCTTCCCAGCCCCCAAATCCAGTTATCTTTAATGAGCTGACAAAAATGTTTACAAGTCATGACAGAATTACAATTTTCCCCCCGCTGATTATGTGTGCTTTGATTGATTTCAGTTTGCATGGTCACTGTTATAGTTCCACAGTGCTGTACAAAGTGAGAATGCCAGCCCCGGGTAATGGTGGCACTCTCATACCTATAATCCTAGCTACTCAGGAGGCTGAGCTCTGAGGATCGAAGTTTAAAGCTAGCCTGGCCAGGAAAATCCATGAGACTCTTATCTCCTTAACCACCAAAAAGCTGGAAGTGGAGCTGTGGCTCAAGTAGTAAAGCACTAGCCTTGAGCAAAAGAGCACAGGGGCAGTGCCTAAGCCCTGAGTTCAAGCCCCAGACCAGCACCAAACCAAACCAAACCAAACTAAAACTGAGAATGCTTGTGTAGTTTATTTCTCAGCAGTGCTATAGTAAAATGAGTCAACATCTCAGACCATCAACAACCTGCTTTGCCATTTGTTCACTGTGGGATCATGGGCAAGATTTTGGACATCGTTAAACTTCATTTTTTTCTCATTTGTATAAAGGTTCACATGATTTACAACCTCAAAGATTAATGGAGATAAACTGTGTGTTAAGAGTTAAAAGCAATTTCATCCATGGGCTCCAAAAATACCCATAATCATCTTATCTCTCTTTTCCAAGATGTCTATTTGGAGACATCAGTTCTTGACATATTCACAATCTGCAAGTATGTGACCCTTGTCCTTAGCAAATTGGCCTCCTTAGCACTATTTGTTTTCAGGTCCAATTCCCTAATCCCATAGGTTAAGTGTCTCTAAAAAAGAAAGAAAAGAAAAAGAAAACACTCGAGTCTCTAAAGCACTGCATTAATTTTGTGGGGGTATAATGAAACAATTGAGTTAAAGCTAAGGGCACATATGCCATTATGATAGGCCAGAATTTGGGGATCCCTTGTTTCTTTAGAACTTTCCAAATGAGAGTAATGAGATCGCCTGCCTCTTATGAGAATAAAAGATGTTAGTGTTACAGAAACATTTGTGATTAATACTACCACCACCACCACCACCACCACCACCACTACTATTCCGTTTAAGTGTCCTGATTCAGCACTGTTATCCATCCAGTAATGCAAACCAACAACCTAGGAGCTACAAAAGTCATCTTCCTTTAGTTTCCTTCTTAGTCTGCCACTCAGGCTCATTGCTTTTACTTTATTTATCTTTTGTATCTTCAGACTCACAGCCATAGATCATGCAACCACCAATTCTCCTAAATTCCCAAGAGCCTCCAAACAGGGGGAAGACTTGTGGATTTCATCCATTCTCTATACTGAAGTGAAAGGGACTTCTTTATTCTTTAGATTTAACCTTCCAACCTTCCTTTCCTTCCTTCTTTTCTTCTTTTCTCTTTCTTTCTTTTTCTCTCTCTCTTTTCTTTCTCTTTTTCTCTTTCATTCTCTCTTTCTATTTCAATGCTGGTACTGGGTCTTGAACCAAGGATCTTGGGCTCTCATTTGTATTTTTCTCTCATAACTGGTACTTTACCACTTCAGCCACACCTTCAGGCCAGAATTTTTTGGCTGGGTAACTGGAGGTGGAGTCAAGGGAACAACTCTGTCTGGGCTGGCTTTGAACTACAATTCTCAGATCTCAGCCTCCTGTGTGGCTAGGATTCTAAGAGGGTGCCATCAGTGCCCAGCTTGATTATCTTATTTCTTCAAACACTTCACTACT
This sequence comes from Dipodomys ordii, assembly GCF_000151885.1. Taxonomy (NCBI): domain Eukaryota; kingdom Metazoa; phylum Chordata; class Mammalia; order Rodentia; family Heteromyidae; genus Dipodomys; species Dipodomys ordii. The sequence goes on along the minus strand of NW_012267310.1, from coordinate 4,013,791 downwards.
CTTTGGCTCTCGTATATCTCTTCTAGTAAATGTTTCTATCATCTTTAAAAAAAATGTCACTCGTTTCTCATTGAATGCAGAAAGAAGAAAATGTATCCTTGATTACAGCCCCAAAGCCCTTCGTGATCGCCTATCAGCCTTGTGGCAATCCGGTGTACCCTCAAGCCACAATGACTTGCTGTCAGGCCCTGCTGCCATCTGCTCACCCTCAGACTGATATGCATAATCAATCATGCCCGGCAACCATTTCCCACTTTTCCCTTGCTCCTAGAGTCTTGACTCTTTTTTTTTGTCGGGTACTGAATAACAATACACTCAGGGAAGGAGAGCTCCAGCACATAAATCATGAATGTACTAAATCAATCATGGAAGAAATGCCATTTCTCTTTATCAGTGATTGGTGTGGAGGAGCCTATGATTCAGTTCTAAATAATGTGAACTGAATAGAAATCTGTTGGAGGCTTCTGGGAACTTTTATCTTTCTTGAGCTAGAGAGCAAGATGCAGCTGGGCACCACTGGCTCACACCAGTAGAATCCTAGCTACTCAGGAGACTGAGAACCTGAAGATGGTGGCTCAAAGCCAGCAGCCAATCAGGGCAGGAACGTTCATGAGATCCTCTTTCTTCCAATTAACCACCAAAAGCTAGAAGTGGAGTTATGGCTCAAGTGATGGTGTCAGCCTTGAGTGAAAAAAGCTAAGGGAGAGTGCCCAAGGCCCTGAGTTCAAGCCATAGTACCTCACAAAAACAGACCAGAAAAAAAGATGAAAAACAAAACGAACAAAAAATAAAGAGCAAGATGCTAGAAGTTCCTGTCTTCTTGTCTTTGAATGGAGTTGAGGATGTGATGGTCATCTTGTAGCCATGTGAGAAAAACCAACAAACCTACATAGAAGCTGACTCAGAACACTGTTATCTTAAGCTACCGAATTAGCTAGTCCAGAAACCACCTATTCAGGTAATTCTTTCCTATTTGTTCAAGCCTACTGCAGTTGGACATATTCTGTTACACCAGAAAGCTTTGAAACAATAAGAAAACTTCCTTACTGTGTCAAATCCTTATTATTTTAATCCCACGCAGATTTTTACTTTTATTTTTCCTAGGCTCTGTCACTGAGCTTCTTTACTCAAGGTTAGCACTCTACCACTTTGAGGACTGGCAAAAGAGAGACAGACAGACAGACAGAGACAGAAAGAAAGAGAGAGACAGAGAGAGAAATGTGTGATTTTTTTCTTGGAGGATCAAGTCAGGAAGATTTTTGTCCTTTGTTTCTAAGTATGCAACTTGAAATTACTTACTTGCACATAATCTTTCTGGGTGACAATATCCTTTTGATCAGTTACTTTAAACTTCTGGTAATAACGTTCATCTTCCATAATCTGCTGATAAAATTTCTTTTTCCCCATCATATTGTAAGCACTACACATTCCCTATAAGGAAAATAGGAACACATATTTTACAATGGTGGTATATTTCACTCTTTTGGAAGTATTGGGGTTTGAACTCAGGGCCTCATGTTTTCAAGGTAGGCATTCTATTACTTGAACCATGCTCTCAGCCTTATATTATTTTTTTTCAGGCACTGTCTTATCTTTTTTGCTCAGGCTGGTCTTGGACTGCAAGTCTTCTAGTTAAACTACCTGTGCAGCTTGTATGACAGAAGTGAATCACCACATCTGACTTTTTTTGCGGAGCCTTGCTACTTTTTACCCTAGCTGGCCTTAAACTATAATCCTCCTGATTCCTACCTCCCAAGTAGCTGAGATTACAAATATAAGCCAGTGCACCCAGTCAAAGATAGTAGTATAATACTTTTTCTGATCAGATGTAAAGCACACACTCGATATATCCTTTTTACAAATATACTACTTTTCCCTTTCTCCTGACAGCATGATAGTAGAAAGGCTACATTTATAAAGAAGAGATTATATAGGAAAAAACTGGTGGCATTCGGGTTTGAACTCAAGGCCTTGCACTTGCTAAACAGGCAGTTTGAGCCATTCGTCCAGCCTTTTGTCCTTAATTAAATCTATCTATCTTGTATGTATGTATGTATGTATGTATCTATCTATCTATCTATCTATCTATTTTCATTGTGACAATTCTGGGGATTGAACTCAAGGCCTGGACACTATCTCTGAGCTTTTGTGCTCAAGACTAGCACTCTATCACTTGAACCACAGCTCTACTTCTGGCTTTTTGGTAGTTAATTAGAGAGAAGAGTTTCATGGATTTTTCTTTTTCTTTCTTTTTTTTTGGGTCCAGTCGTGGGGCCTGAACTCTGGGCCTGGGCTCTGTCCGTCAGCTCTTCAGCTCAAGGCTAACGCTCTACCACTTGAGCCTCAGCGCCACTTCTGGCTTTTTTCTTTTTGCTTATGTGGTGCTGATGAATCGAACCCAGGGCCTCATGCATGCAAGGCAAGCGCTCTACCACTGAGCCACCTTCCTAGCCCCTTTCATGGATTTTTCTACTTGGGCTGGCTTTAAACCATGATCCTCAGATCTCAGCCTTCTCAGTATCTAGGATTAAAAGCATGAGCCACCAAAACTTGACTGCTTATTTTTTTTAGCCATACTGAGGTTTGAACTAGAGCTTAGTGTTTTGCTAAGCAGGCATTCTACCATTTGAACCAGCTCTCCAGCTCCTCCTTTGAAAATAACCCTTGTGTTGGTTACTTTCAAGCTAAAGTCTTGATTTATGCTTGGGGCAGCCTAAGCTTTGATCTTACCAGCTCATTCTCAAGTCTGAGGATGACAGCTATGCCAGGGCACCTAGCTATTGTGTTTCCCCTGTGCTGGTATAACAGGTATGTACCACCATACCTAGCCATTGAGTGAAATGGAGTGTCACAAACTTCTATGTCCTGGTTAGCCTCAACCTATGATCTTGCATCACCCCCTAAGTCTCTAAGATGGCAGGCTTGAGCCACTATGGCCAGCAAATTATTTTTCAAATAGGGTTTCACATATATGCCTGGCCTAGCCAGGCCCAGCCTTCTATTTATGATTCCCACATAGCTGAGATAACAGATGTGCGCCACCACATTCAGCTATTTATTGGTTGAGATGGGGTAGGGTGAGTCTCATAAACTTTGTGCCTGTCTTGTTTCAAACTGCAATACTCCTGATCTCAGGATCTTGAGCCAGGATATAGGAGTGAATCACCATATATGGCATAGGGATTTTTATTTATTTTTGTGCAGGTCCTGGGACTTGAACTCGGTACCTGGCCACTGTCCCAGAACTTTTGTGCTCAAGGCTAGCACTCTACCACTTGAGCCACAGCTCCACTTCTGGCTTTTTAGTGGTTAGCGTGTGTTGCAGGCTTTCCTGCCCTAACTGGCTTTGAACCATGATCCTCAGATCTCAGCCTCTTCAGAAGCTAGGATTACAGGTGTGAGCCACCAGCGTCCTGGCACAGGTGGTTTTAACCTACTTACCATTTGTTTCTATAGCTTTAGTTGCACAATTTTAAAATGCAGCTAGAGAATTAGAGTGCACAATCCTCAACAGATCAGTTTTGCTTTTAAAATCAATTTCTCTCCCTTTAAAACGTTCTTTCCCTTTAAAAGATGAAAAAAAAAACCCTATAACCTCATTTGTACTGTCGATGCAAGGAAAACTGATCTGGTGAGTATGCAGGTTGCCCTAGGAGCTGCAGTAATACATAATACTAAGACTGACTCTTTTCTGTGTTAGTACATTGTTCTCAAATGGAAACATGTACGTTTCAAGTTGCTTAGGCCTCCCTCCTCTTCAGACTTCATTCTCAACCAAAGAGAAGCAGATAAAAGATTTTTTTCTTTTCTTCTCAAATGTCAACAGTTTCTATTCAAGGAAAGCATCTGGGAGATCAGAGACCAAAGAATGACAGAAAATAAGGAGGCTCAAATGCTGTCTCGATCTATTAGCACCCAGTCTTAGTTTCCCTATCCTTGTGCTGAGAACTGAACATAGAGTGGGAGAGATTAAGTATTCCCCACATTTATAAGCACATGCTGACTCTTCTAACACATTTATGTTATCTGTTTGTGCTTCTGTCCACAAAGAGTCTGCTTATGTAGAAGGAGGCTGAAATTCAAGAAGAAAACACAAATATCTTTTGGTTCCAATTTCTCTTTCCCCTTGCATCTCAGAATGTGTTATTTGTGAAAGTATGGTGCTTCTGATAGGGAGGAAGTAAAAGAGTGCTTCAAAGATCAAACCCCAGAATTTATGTTCCTTTTACTTAGCACACATCACAATAGTTAGCCTGCACATATTTTCTACTCCAATGTTCACTTTTGTTATCTGGAATCTTCCTGATTATTTATTTTTTTGTGGGGTGTGGGAGAGAGTGGTAAGTGCTGGAGTTTGAACCCAGGACATCTCATTTGCTAAACTTGCTTGGCTTGTATTCTACCACTTGAGTTTCATCCCTAGTGTGACTTTTTGTTTTGTTTTGTTCTGGTCCTGGGGCTTAAACTCAAGGCCTTTGCACTGTTCCTGAGCTTCATTTTGCTCAAGGCTACTGCTTTACTACTTCAGCTATAGCTCTACTTCTGTTTTTTTTTATTACTTTGGTGGGTATAAGAATCTCATGGGCTTTTCTGCCGGGGTTGGCTTTGAACTGCAATCCTCAGATCTCAGGCTCTTGGGTAGCTAGGATTACAGGTGTGAGCCATTGACACTTTAGTTTGACTTTTTGATAGTTAATTGGAGATGGCCTCTCCTATTCTCAGACTTTTCTGCCTGAGGTGGCTTTAGACCATGATCCTCTAGGTCTCAGCTTTCTGAATAGCTATGATTGTAGACATGACCACCAGCAGCTCTTCCTGATTTCATTTTTTCTTTCCAAATTCCAAAGCTGAGAAAACATGTATGGAAAATAAAAAGAGATATGCCAGTGCAATAATCCTAATGTGCTAAATTGAAGGGATAGAAACAGTTTACTGAAAATATGAGAGGGAGCCTTCCTATACGTAGATCATTTTTGCCTTCCAATTCATTTATTTCTTTATATAATAAACATCATAAGGAAATATAATATTGGCAAATCTCTCCATTATGCTTTCTTATAATTGATTTCCTGTGGGTTGCAATTAACCAGCCCTATAGTGACAGCAGTGAAGGTAAAACACAGTTCAGTGTACCCTGGACAGATAAGAAGACGTACTTTAAGACTTTCTTTAGGTGTAACTACATTTTATTTAGCTGAGATTACTTAGAAAAGATCATTATAGTGTGTTACTCCTACTGTCTTCCTCAGCAAACCAACACCCCATACCAAGACCCAGTTTTCTTGTTTGTATATCACCTTAACTGTGATGGCCCGTTCCAGTCCCTTGGCTCAAGAAAACCATGCCCATTTTGAGAGGGTATTGGAAAAAAGTTTTCTGTCAATGCCAAGATGTCCTTTGTCAAAAATCTGCTGTGTATCCTGAGCTTCAGGAAAATAGAAACCAATGAGCAAGAAGAGCGTGGCCTTGGGAGAATAGAATGGGTGAAATCTAAGTGCGAATTCCAGGATACTAGTCAACATGAGAAGGATTCAAGAAGTGGGTTCTGTTCTTAAGGGGATTATTGTCCATGCTGGCCTAAGCCTAAAGCAAGGAAGACTCTGTTTGGGAAAAATAAAAGCAAGGCAAAAGGGGCCTGATGGTGTGGTTCAAGTGTACAGTGCCTGCTTAGCAAGTATAAGAGCTTGAGTTCAAACTCCAGTACCACAAAAATAAAAAAGAACAAAGAAAGTTTAAAAAAATCTATGTGTGGATATATATTTTTTTTTTGTCGGTCGTGGGGCTTGAACTCTGGGCTTGGGCGCTGTCCCTGCACTCTTCAGCTCAAGGCGAGCACTCTACCGCTTGAGCCACAGCGCCACTTCAAGTTTTCTAGTGGTTTATTAGAGATAAGAGTCTCACAGACTTTCCTGCCCGGGCTGGCTTTGAACCACAATCCTCAGATCTCAGCCTCCTGAGTAGCTAGGATTACAGGCGTGAGCCACTGGCGCCCAGTTTATGTGTGGATAATTTTATGGGAAAAATGAGGATATAGAGCAAACCATTACTAATGATTAATCCAAAAGAGTGATAAATCATGACGTATTTTCTTTGTAAATCTCTGGGCAAGTTCCATCATTTTCCAACCGTTCTTTCAGAATTTAAAGAAAAAAAGCCTGTTTCCTGGTCAGGGAACAAAAAAACCCCAACAAAATAAAAATTTTAATGAAGTTATAATACAATATTCTAATGAGTTCAAATGTCCACACAGTGATTTCCTGCCTCTAAGATTCTCAATTTCTCAAGCCTGGACACAGGAGAGGTTGGGCTGGAATTACCCAGGAGAATTTTAGTTCCTGGAAATGCTCCATTATACAACCTCAGGAAAGAAACAACTGATATTTTATAGGGACAACTGTTAGTTTATTCCATAAATGAATGTGGCATGAATTTATCCTTCAAATGTAAGCTAAATTTATACTATCCCATCAATCCACATAATGAAGAAATATTAATGTTTTTGAAGCAGTACATTGCATTATGAAAACATGCAGCTCATTTGATACATGTCCAAACCAGAATTGATTGCTTGAGAACATGGAGCAAAATAGTCCCTTTCCTTTTCTAATACTCTTCGGGGTCGAAATACTGCTATGTTGAATGGGACCAGCTACTGCCAAGCCGTACAATCTTCAGTACTGAACACAGGTCACAACTCATGATTTCACATTGGCCAAACATTTTGTGTAAAATATATCCAGAAGAGGACTTTTTATTTTTTTGCATTACAAGGATTCAACCTATGACCATAAACATGCTAGGCAAGTGCTCTACCACTGAGCTACAACTCCAGACACGGAAAAAACTAACCTTTGCTGTATGGTTTAGTAAATAGGAGAATTTCTACCTTTTAAACTCAAATACAGTTAGGTTAAAGATTAAAGGAATTAAACTTCTGCTAGAACTCCTTGCTACTAAAAGTATGGTTTGGCTGGGTGCCAGTGTCTCATGCCTATAATCCTAGCTACTCAGGAGGCTGAGATCTGAGGATTGTGGTTAGAAGCCAGCCCCATGAGAAAAAAGTATCCCTGTGAGACGCTCATCTCCAATGAACCACTCAAAAACCAGAAGTGGAGCTGTGGCTCAAGTGGTAGAGTGCTAGCCTTGAGCTGAAGAGCTGAGGGACAGCGCCCAGGCCCAGAGTTCAAGCCCCACAACCAACAAAAAAAAGAAGTTGAATTAATATAAAATGTACATCATGGAATATCACCTCATTCGATGCCATTAATACGTTTTTCCCGCTGAAATACTTGCATTTACAGCTATCAGTCTGAAGAAAAATTTTAAACACTATGTAGGGTGGAAAATTTTCACCATTAAATCTGAAATAAAGACAAAAAATAGTTATATGCCGTCAGTTTGGGGGTTTCATTATTTCTTCCCCTTGGACTTTAGGTAGTTCATACCATTTCTCAAATATAGAGCCAAGGCTATATGCCAAGAGCATGTAAAAATACAGTGATGAGCTGGTTTCTGGTGGCTCACACTTGTAATCCTAGCTACTCAGGAAGCTAAGAGCTGAGGATCCTGGTTCAAAGCCAGGCTGAGCAGACAAATCTGAGACACTTTTATCCCCAATTAACCAGCCAAAAGTCAAAAGTGGAGATATAACTCAAGTGGCGTAGTATCAGCATTCAGCAAAAAGGCTAAGAGAGAGTGAGAAGCCCTAAGTTCAAGTTCCAATACTAGCACAAAAATCATAAGTAAAAATGCAGAGTGAAGCCAGGCCTGTGGTGGCTCACACCTGTAATCCTAACTACTCAGTAGGATGAGATCTGATGATTACAATTGAAAGTCAGCCTTGGCAGGAAAGTTCATGAGCTTCTCATCTACAACTAACCACCCAAAAGCCAGAAGCAGAGCTGTGGCTCAAGTGGTAGAGCACTAGCCTTAAACAAAAAAAGCTCAGGGGCATTGCTCAAGACTGAGTTCAAGCCTGGGACCAGAAAAAAAAAACCCACAGGATGAAAAGGCCTACATGCTGGTGTGCTCACAACTATCCTCATACCTATGTCAGACCAGAAGCAGAGTGGGAGATGAGACTTACTCTCATGGCAACTTTAGCTCTTTGTTATTTTTGATGTGGTACTGGGTTTTAAACTCAGTACCTCATACTTACTAGGCAGGCACTCTACCACTTAAGCCATGTTGTCAGTCCCATTTTCCTTTATTGCTTTTGCTTGGATAGAGTATCATACTTTCTTTTGCCAGTCCTGGGTCTGAGGCTAGTCCTCAGGGCCTGGGCATTGTCCCTGAGCTTCTTTTGCTCAAAGCTAGCACTCTACCACTTGAGCCACACTGCCACTTCCAGTTTTTTCTGTGTATGTGGTGCTGAGGAATTGAACCCAGGGCTTCATGCATGCTAGGCAAGCATTCTAACACTAAGCCACCTTCCCAGCCAAGTCTCCTATTACTTTTTGCCTGGGGCAGGCCTCACTCTGTGTGTGTGTGTGTGTGTGTGTGTGTGTGTGTGTGTGTGTGTGTGTGTGTGTAGCTCTCCTTTATAGCTGGCATGGCCTCACTCTGTGTGTGTGTGTGTGTGTGTGTGTGTGTGTGTAGCTCTCCTTTATAGCTGGTATGACCAGTACATTGAGATTGTGTTTTGCTAACTTCCCACCTCCTCTGGGCTGGGGAGGCTGTCATGAAACTGCCAACCTCCCAACCTCCCCTTCTCAAGTAGCTGGCTTGCAAGTGTGCACCATGCCCATTCTCTCATGGCAACTTTTGGCCAGTGTCATGCCTTAGATTCTTCACATAACAGATGTAAATAAAGACAACCCATTTACTTTATAATTATATCCTGAGAAGTTGGGAGGACTTAAAAATAATTTCTAAGACTTCTTATTCACTATGTACTCCTTGGAATAAATAAATCAGCATAGATATATTACCTGAATCTGACTTTATACTTCATGCTAGGATCTTTGACAAGTTGGGCCTCTAAAGGACTCACTTTCTTCAGTATTTCATACGATGCAAAATATTCCTGAAATAGATGATAGAGCTATAAATAGAAAATACTGTCCTAACCAATTTGCTGACATAAGAGAGGATGAGTGTCAAAGTGTTCAGAATACTGTCCTGGGCTTGGAATTCTGAAGAGGTAGTTTCCTATCTTGGCTTTTCCATTTATCATCAGTGCAGGCTTGAATCAGTCAATTAATTTTTTGGGTCCTCAAATTTGAATATCTGTCCACAGGCATTTTTATCTCCCTAGGACAACACTTTACAATCTACCGTAATTACCTACAAACTTGCCCGTGTCTCTACTATAGACTTTAAGCATCATGAAAGTAGGGACAGTTTCTTTCTTCTTTCACTATAGTTCTAATGTCTAGTACAGTGCTTGAAATATACTAGATGCACAACAATCATGTGAGGTTGACTGAATCACTGTAACATGAGGATGGCTACTGTAAGCTACTTGATTTTTCTTTCTGTTTATGTGGTGCTGAGCAATCAAACCCAGGGCCTCATGCATGCAAGGCAAGTACTCTACCACTGAGCCACATTCCCAGCCCTACTAGACTTTTTTTTTGGGTGCTGGTCCAGGGGTTGAACTTGGGGCCTGGGTACTATGCCTGAGAGTTTGTGCTCAACTTTAGCACTCCACCACTTGAGCTATAGTTCCACTTCTGGCATTTTGGTGGTCAATTGGCGATAAAGAGTCTCATGGATTTTCCTACCTGTGATGGCTTTGAACCATGATCCTCAAATCTCAGTCTCCTAAGTAACTAGGATTACAGGTGTGAGCCACTGGTGCCCATCGAGTTACTAGATTTTTAGCACCCTTTAACATTCATAATCTTATTTAATTCTAACAACAGTAATAGTATTAGAATACTGTTACCCATTTTACAAAGGAGAAGGTTGAGGCAGGGTGTTTTTGTAATTTACACATCAGAATGAAGGTAGTAAAAGGGAAACTTAGATATTAGACTCTTGAATGCCCACTCAATGATAGTCAACCTTATGCTCATGATAATCACATAAGATATGTAATAAAAGGCTCTTTATGACTGTGAATGTAGCTTAGTGGTAGAGTGCTTGCCTACCATACATGAAGCCCTGGGTTTGATTCCTAAGAAAAAAGTCAGAAGTGGTGCTGTGGCTCTAATGATAAAGTGCTAGCCTTGAGCAAAAGAAGCTCAAGGACAATGCCTCAGGCCCTGAGTTCAAGGGCCAGGATGGGTAAGAAAAAGACTTTTTAGAAGAGCTACCAGTGCCCAATAAAATTATTTTAATGTGGCTATCATATTAATGTGGTTACTGGAATTCTGAATTATTTTACTAGGGGAATATATAGTACTATATAAGGAAGGTTTCATGTTACGCTGGGATTGCTGGAGTTGTTTTGGAGGGAAGGTATCATATACATTAAAAAAAACTGTGGACATGAAATCCAGAAAGCTCCTTTCTTTTTAAAAATATTTCTTTTTGTTAAGTACCTGTACAAAGGGATTTCAATTCTACAGGTCAGGTTGAATACAATGCATCTTGATTAATGTCACCTTTTTCATAATTCTCCCTATCTTTCTCTATCCCATACCTACCTTCAAGTTGTTTAGTTCAAGTTTTACATAATGTACATTGAATATAATGTCACATTTGCTCACCCTTCTTCCTTAAATTCATGTGGACACCCTTAATGATCCCTTTTGAAGAACATGTTCCAGCTTCCTGGTATTCATGTTGTTAAATGTTAGTTGTTCAAAGGAATTACACTGTTAGACTCCTCCCCTAAGTATAAATCCTTTACATGATTTGTTATTTACTCAACTGGGATCATATTCTTTATGCTGTTCTGACATCTTTATCTCTAACAACCTATCTTGGTTATCTTTCTATTGCAGAGTCACGTTAATTCTGTGAGGTTTAACACTGCCAAACTGCCTTGCCGTAACACTAAAGTTAAAATGAAATTGTATATATTATAGAATACATTCACAGAAATGGGCTTGTTGGCAGAAAGCAAGAGCATTTTTATTTTATTTTTTGTGATTTTTATTTAATTTTGCCAGTTCTGGGGCTTGAACTCAGGACCTGGGCACTATCCCTGAGCTTCTTTTGCTCAAGGCTAGCACTCTACACTTCCGACCTTTTCTATTTATGTGGTACTGAGGAATCAAACCCAGGGCTTCATGCATGCTAGACAAGCACTCTACCACTGAGCCACATTCCCAGCCCACTTATTTTTTTTATTTAATTTTATTTTATTTGTGAACATACTGTACAGAGGGGTTACAATTGCATGGGCAGGATAATGCGTACATTTCTTACCAAGCATTGCAGCCTCCTCTGTTTACCCTTCACATCCCTTCCCAGCCTCCCCCCACTGCCCCAATCCCAATCCTTCTCTTTCCCCCCTCCCCCCCCGCTCCCCCCCCCACCGATGTTGTAAAGCTCGTTTTGGACATGACAACTTGTACTTCTCATTGTTGCAACAGGTCCACCTGTATCCTTAAACAACTGGTTTTTCCCCATCTCCTCTACAAGTTATACTGACAGGGGTTATACTGTGGGGGAGGGACATACAAAGCAACAAAGAGATAATTTTGTAAATGCATTAGAAACACATGCATGAAAGAAAAAAAACATTAAAATACATATCTAAGGGTTCATTTTCCTGACATTACATTATCTGACCTTTTCTGCTTGACTCATACATATACTAGATATTGCAAATAAGGGAAACCATGGGACCTGTGTTTCTTTGGCCAGCCCACTTATTTTAATATACTGTCCTTTTTTCATATTAGCATCAATTAGTTGTACAAGGCAGTTTTGTTTTGACATACCCATATATGCATAAAAGTACTTTTAATTCAGAGGGTTTTTGTTTATGTTTCTAGTGCAGAGGACTGAACCCAGAGCCTCATACATACTTAGCTTACAATGCTACCACTTAGTTACTCCCCCAGCCCCTAATTTAGAGGTTTTTATTGTTGGAAGATCACCATGTCACATCTTCAAGTAAGTAACCAAATTAAAAAACTGAGAAACTAGTCAGTACTGATGGCTCAAGCCTGTAATCCTAGCTACTCAGGAGGCTGAGATCTGAGGATTACCAAAGCCAGTCCATGCAGAAAAGTCCCTGTGAGAGTCTTATTTCCAGTTCACTCCAAAAATAACAAACAAAGAAACAACACTGGAAGTGGAACTGTGCCTCAACATGGTATAGCATTAGCCTTGAGCAAAAGAACTCATGGACAGCAACCAGGCCCTGAGTTCAAGTCCTATGACCAACAAAAAAATATACACGCAGACACAGATACACAGACACAGACACACAGACACAGACACACACACACACACACACACACACACATATACACACACATGCACCAAAAGAAACTGTCAGGTGACAGTGGTTCACGTCTGTAACCCAAACTATTCAGGAGGCTGAGATCTGAGCCAGGCAGGAATGTTCATGACACTTACCTCCAATTAACCATCCAAAAGCTGGAAGCAGAGCTATGGCTCAAGTGGTAGAGTGCTAGCTTTGAGCAAAAAAAGCTCAGAGAGAGCGCTCAGGCCCTGAGTTCACACCCTAGAACCAGCACAATAAAAAATAATATATACATTTCAGAAAAAGAAGCAACAATCATTCATATTAAAAATAAATTCAAAAATATGCATTTAGGCTTAACAAAAGAAGCAATTCCAGAACCTTACACATCATTATGTCTAAATAGCAGAGACAAAGATAGCTTGCTATTCTATCTTTAATGAACAGACCCTTCAGCTTGATTAGCAATTAAATCTGCCAGAGATTAAAGATAATAAAAATATAATTAAAAATAAGTCTTCCAGAGAAAATAAAAAGAAAAATACATACCGCTGCACAGATTGTATGTTTTAGAAGTCGAAATAATGATTTGTCCAAATAAGTGAGCCAATTTCTCTGTATTATTTGAGCTGAAAGTTTTCTAATAATTATGAGAAGAAAAAGTTAGTTAATATTACATACTTATCATTTTTCTAAAATCTTGGAGAACTTTCAATTTCTGCATCCTTCTCTTGTACTTCCCCATCTCCCATGCTCAGACTGACTTAATGAGGAACATTTAGATATGCTAGTTGGAATAGGTCATTTGCAGAATCTAGTCAGAATGAGAATACAAAATACTTAGGACTATTTCCCTTGTATTAATATTTTCTGGCTGAAACTTTATCAAAAAGCATATATATAATGAATGTATCATCAATAGGCAAAATCATTTATGCCTTAAGATGATTTCACTGCAGTTAGTACTTAACACTATCCGGCCTGCTGTTGGTGCCTCATGCCTGTATTCCTAGCTACTCAGGGGTTTGAGTCCAGCCCAGGCAGGAAAGTCTGTGAGATTTTCATCTACAAAACTACAAAAAAAAGTCAGAAGTAGCGCTGTGGCTCAATGGTAGAGCACTAGCCTTGAGCAAAAGAAGCTCGGTGTCAGTGCCCAGTCTCCGAATCCTAGCTGAGGACAGGCACGAAACAAATAATAACAACAAACATCCCCCCAAAGTCAGTGTCTGTCTAGTTCAAATGTAATGAAATACTAGGTGCAATAACCAAAGTTATAAGAGGCCTAGTTTTCTATTGCAAACTGATAAGCATGATGTAGAAGGTAAAACTTCCTTCCTTGGCTGGGTGCCGGTGGCTCACACCTGTAATTCTAGCTACTCAGGAGGCTGAGATCTGAGGACTGTGGTTTGAAGCCAGCCATGTAGGAAAGTCCATAAGCCTTTTATTTCCAATTAACCAAAGTAAAGCTAGAAGTAGAGCTATGGCTCAAGTGCTAGTCTTGAGCACAAAAGCTCAAGAGACAGTGCCCAGGCCCAGAGTTCAAGCCCCAGGACTGGAAAAAGAAATATAAGGCTCATCTCGGTCAGGTCATAGAATTATTCCACTTTGGCTGGGTGCCAGTCTCTAATCCTAATATTCAGGAGGCTGAGAGCCACAGGCTCAAAGTGGCTCAAAGTGCTATCCTTGAGCAAAAAATGCCACTCAAGAGTGCAAAGCCCTGAGCTGAAGCCCCAGTATCAGCATGCAAGGAATAGATAATAATAAAACTGTTCCACACATTGTAGCAGGATCAAATATGTGTGTGTTAGCGTGCTTTGTAAATTATAAAATAGTAAAATTCAAAGTTATTCAACTTGAAGGTTTTTTTGTGACATTGTGAATTGAACTAGGCTTTTGTGCTTTTAAGTAGGCAATCTGCCACTTGACCACATGCCTCCAGCCCCATTTTATCTCATGTGTGTGTGTGTGTGTGTGTGTGTGTGTGTGTGTGTTGGCATTATGACTTGAATGCTGAGCTCTTGCATGACTTGCTTGCTCTACCATGTGAGCTGGCTTTTTTTTTTCTTTTTGGTTAGTTGGATATCGAGTCTCACTGACTTTCTGACCATGTTAACTTCAAACTGCAGGTACTCCTCCAAATCTCAGCTTCCTGAGTAGCTAGGATTACAGACGTGAGCTACTGATATCCAGCTTTGTCTTCTTGGTTACTTTGAGGTGGGGGAATTGCTTTCTGCCCAGGCTGGTCGAGGCTGTTATCCTCCTACTTGTGCTTTTCTGTGTTGTGTGCAGCTACACCCAACCACTGGTTGAAATGTGTGTGTGTGTGTGTGTGTGTGTGTGTGTGTGTGTGTGTGTGTGCGAGCATGCGCGTGTGTCCTAAGGCTTGAACTCAGGGCTTGGGTGCTGTCCTTGAGTGTTCTTTTGTTCAAGGCTAGTGCTCTACTACTTGAACTATAAGTCTACTTCCAACCTTTTTGGTAGTTACTTGTAGAGAAAAGTCCCAAAATAAAGGAGGAGGCTACAATGCTTGATAAGAAATGTACTCATTATCTTGCCCATGTAATTGTAACCCCTCTGTACAATATTTTCACAATAAAAAAAAGTCTCAAAGGCTTTCCTGCTCAGGCTGGCTTTGAACTGCAATCCTCTGATCTGTCTCCTGAGTAGCTAGGATTACAGGTGTGAACCACCAGTGCCTAGTTAAATCTCACTAACTTTTATGCCTGGGCTTGCATTAAATAGAAATCCTATTTTGTCTCTCAAGTAGCTAACAGGCTTAAACCATCACACTCAGCTGAAGGTCATTTTAAAGCACAAACATCTTTCTAAACTTACCCAACAACACATTTTTGAAATTATCTGGGTAGATTTGGGTAAGTTTGGAAATTGTCCAGTTGTAGAAATGACAAAAGGCTAAAATGGGTACTTACTCTTGTTTTGCCTTTGCCTTTTCTAGTTTTGCTGTTTGTTGTTCCTGGCTTTCAGCTTCTGACTTCTGAACAGGAGAACGTGATTCTCTTGAGATTTTCACTTTCGGAGCAGGAGTATGTGATGCTCTTGAACTTTTCATTTTCCCTACAATACAGCAATTTGAAAATATTTAAAGTAATCCATTAAGGTCAGAATCTATATTCTTGCATCATTTGCACTAGGCTCAAATGCTATATGATTACACTGTTAATTTTAGAACCTTTTCAAAAGAAAGGCAGTGTACGTCTAGTTTTCATTTTTGTGCACTAAAAATATTCTGTGGTATGTGGGAAAATCTGTGAGCCTTCCTAAGTTGCCCTCTCTCCAATCACATCCTCTTTTTACCCCTCCTCCATCCTACAGCTAGAATTAACTTTCAAGCAATAATTCAATCTTATTGCTCTCCTCTTATTACTTCAACCAACTTGCTGGAGACATAGAGCCTAGTGGAGGATTTTTAGATTCTTTTTTTTGGTGGGGGGGTCCGGTCGTGGGGCCTGAACTCTGGCCCTGGGCGCTGTCCCTCAGCTCTTCAGCTCAAGGCTAGCATTCTACCACTTGAGCCACAGCCCCACTTCCGGCTTTTTTCTTTTTGTTTATGTGGTGCTGAGGAATCCAACCCAGGGCCTTGAGCATGCAAGGCAAGCGCTCTACCACTGAGCCACCTTCCCAGACCCGGATTTTTATATTCTTATTTGTAAACTTTTCATCCTAGTTTTGTCAAATAGCTCTGAGACTTGGGGCAAATCAATGAACCTCTTGGTGGTTTAATTCCCTTCTTGGAAAAGTAAGAGGCTGTGTGCTAAATTATGTGATTCTACCTCTAATTTTTTTAAGTTATGCTTTAAAGTATTCCTCTAATTTGGATACAGCCTCCCAAATTCTTAGTCATGATATCAAAATATTTTCAAAACAAAATTCTAGTAATATGTCTCCTTTATGCATTTAATAAGAAAGCTAATACATCCTGTATTTTTGAAGTAGTCATGACCACAAATGGTATTTTGAACCACCTCTTATGACTAACACGGCATGAAAAACACCTCTGCTTTCAATTGGTGACAAAGTCACAGGTACTGCTAATGTTACTGTGGTTTGTTGCCTACACTATAATCAAAAGAAATGCTAATATTCAGTTAGAGGTTAGTGAAAATGAAATTGTCATTTTCTTCCCATCTGAGTTTACCCCTGTAAGTATAAAGTACTCCTGCTCAAATTTAGCACTGAGCTTCCCACATTTATATATCTGATGTGAGGCCTTCTAAGACTGCTGTTTCTCCTTGGGAATGGGGATGGATATAGGGATTGGGATGGGGAAGGGGATGGCTTGGAAAACACAATTCTCCTAGGAACTAGAAAAACAGCCCTTAATTGACACCTGGGATTTGGCTTGGCACTTAGCTAGGTCTTAGTGTTTCCACTTCCTACTACCGCTCATACTTCTAACATCACAGCAAAGTTGCTTCCTTGAATTCACTCCCATATACTATGACAAATACAATACTCTTGCTAAAATGCCCTAGTTTCCTTGAAATGTGCATCGTATTTTCCCAGTAAGAAACTCAACCTCTTCTTTTCACACACACACACACACACAAAGAACACAGGAAGAAGAAAAAAGAAGAAACTCAACCTCTTCAGGGACAAATGTGTTCCTACTGGACGTTTTTTGTTTTTGTTTTTTTGCCAGTCCTGGGGCTTGAACTTAGGGCCTGGGCACTGTCCCTAAACTTCTTTTGCTCAAGGTTAGCACTCTACCCCTTGAGCCACAGCACCACTTCCAGCTTTTTCTGTGTATATTGTACTGAGGAATCGAACCCAGGGCTTCATGCATGCTAGGCAAGCACTCTATCACTAAGTTGCATTCCAAGCCCCCTACTGGTCTGGTCTGGGTACCTGTCTAGATTGGGCTTCCATTTTCTATAAGATTATTATTATTATTATTTTTGCCAGTCATGGGGCCTGAACTCTGGGCCTGGGCACTGTCCCTCAGCTCAAGGCTAGCGCTCTACCACTGGAGCCACAGCACCACTTCCAGCTTTTTCTGTTTATGTGGTGCTGAGGAATCGAACCCAGGGCCTCATGCTTGCAAGGCAAGCACTCTACGGCTGAGCTACCTTCCCAGCCCTTCTATAAGATTATTATAGAAATAGACTGGAATATGAAATACACTGTTCTTATGAGACAGCCCAGGAATATTTTAGGCTACAGCACAGATTGCAAAGGGTTTGAATCCTGGCTTCTGACTTCATATAAGTGATTTTTGTGTGTGTGTGCCTGTCTTGGGGCTTGAACTCAAGGCATGGGTGCTGTCCCTGAGCTTTTTGCTCAAGGCTAGTGTTCTATCTCTTGAGCCACAGCTCCACTACTGTAACTTTTGGTTAATAAGTGTCTCTCGGAATTTTATTCATGGGCTGAGATCCTTCGATCTCAGCCTCCTGAGTAGCTAGGATTTCAGGCGTGAACTAGCAGCTCCCAGTCATATTAGTGATTTTTATTCTAGTTAATATCTATTAATTGCCATTCTGATACCATATTAACCAATAAGTGGTTCCTAGTGAAGGACTTACAAGTGAAGAAAAAAAATCTTGTCAAGAGCCTTTCGCGGCTAAAGGACGTGGCAAATTGAAATTCAAGAAATACTCAGTCTGCAGCCAAAGTGAAACGACCTTTTGTGAGGTTAATCCTAACGCTCAGAGCGTGGACTCTGAGAGGCCTTCCAAAGCCTTCCGGGGTCACCCAAGCGCCCTTGCCTGGTCGATTTAGGCGCCCCGGAGTCCCAGCCCGCGCCACTGGGCGTCCAGTAGTACTGGCATCGAAGGCCAAGCCCCAGAGCCGCTGCGCACCTCCCTCCCCTTGTCTCTGCGCGCCGCCGGCGTAGAACGGACGCTTTGTGTTGCCTAGCAACAGCCAGCGAGCGAGGAGGCGAAGCTTCCTGGAGGGCGGGTCTTCCGAACGCCTGGCCACCTGGACGCGACAAATTGCTGCTGCGCGACGCCGCTTTCAGCCTCCTTGGTTTGAAGAAATTCTTCCTTGAATTGAACTGGCAGTACTGCCGTCACAAACACCTCAGCCCGCTTGCGGTCGAGGGAATCACGGCCCTACCGGGCCTCCGTAGTCGCTTTTCTATAGTAGGCGGGGCCGAGGCCGGGGTGACCCTGCCGGAGCCGCCGCTGCCAGCGACATGTTCAAGGTGAGAACGTGGAACGGGGTTACTGCCGTCATCGCCCCCTCCCGGCTGTCTGAAGTCCGTCCTACGCCCTCGTGGGGCTTCTCTGGGGACCAGGTCCGGCTCGCCGCGAGGCTGTTCCCGCCTCCGGGTCGGCGGCGTCCTGGCCCCGTGGTTCAGTCATGAGTCGGTTCGGGGCGAGTGGCTGCCTGGTGGAGGCGTGACCGCCCAGGGGGAGATGGGATAGGTGTTTTGGGGGGCCGTGCTTTTGTGAATAAAACTCTTGGAAAAGTTCAAGTACTTCCCTCCACAGAACCCCCCCCCGCCCCTGGCTGGCCCTTAGGGATCATGGGTAGGGTTAGGGCAGCTTTGGTTGCTTGGCAGGGTCTGGTTTCTAACCTGGATTGGGGGGGGGGGGGAGAAGGGTCATCTTTGGAGGAGCTGCTGCCGGCTTTGAGGGGCGCTGGTCTGGAAATGGCTGAGAAAGGAAGCTGGAGTCTTACTTTGCTTGCCAGTGAACTTTACTAATATGAACAAGTCGACTCCCTTAGGCCTTGAACTCAGGGCCTGGGTGCTGTCCCTGAGCTTTTTTTTTTTTTTTCCCATTCCAGGCTAGCACTCTACGACTTTGAGTCACATCTCCACTTCCTCGTTTAGGTTTTTGTCTTTTTTTTTTTTTTAATTCGTCTCCTTCGAAAGAGATCAACTTTTACAGTGAGGATTATTTCAGTCTTTCAAAAAACTATGGTACCCTAGTGCTAATAAAGTCCCCAAATTGTACCTTTCTCATTTAAAATTCCATCGTCCTTCAATATGGTTTTGGGCGCATTAGGAAATGCTACAGAATCGGATTGTGCCTGTCCATTTCTGGTATTGCCACTTTTTAGTCATGTGGTCTTGTTTAAGTCATTTGCCCTCTACCTGTTTTACTATTGGTGAAATTAGGGTAATAACCTCCACGCCACAGTGTTTTTACAAGTAAGTTTATGTAAAGCCATCAGAAAAGGCCCTGGTATGTTGTCAGTTTTTACTTTAAGTCAGCTAACTCTTTAGTCATCAGTACAGATACCATAAGCAACTTGCCATTCATTTGATATTTGTGTTAAACACCAATTCATGCTAACAGTGCAGCTCGGTTTTAGGGTTACCCTCGGGAAGGCATATATTGTAGCCTGTTTCAGTTACATGGATACCAAGAATGGAGTTTTATAGTAAAAAGGAGATCGTCGATCCTTCAAAGGCTCTAATTAGAGCCCGGGAGGTTTCTAGGGGATTAAAAACTATTTTAGCCAATTACCAGCTGAAATTCAGCATTTTCTTCATTTAACAATGTGGGCAATGGTTTTCAGTTATCTACCAATAACTAAAATGAACCACTGAAAACCTTCAAACAGTAATGTCTTGTACAGTCTGTTAGTTGGCTGGGCAGTTATACTGGGAGTTATATTAGTGTTACCCCAGTGGCTCAATTAAACTGGCTGCTTGGCTGAACAGTGCCCTTACTCCTAGGGAGCATTGTGTTCCATTGTGTCTAGTTTGGTTTCACATGGTTACTGGATTCTAGGAAGGCAGAACTCCATGCCCATTTATCTGCATCCTATTTGTTGATGAAAAGCCACATCCAGAGTTGCTATGGTAGGGGACTATAAAAGGGCATAAATACAAGGAAGAGTGGTTGATTGGGGGCCATTGATTGAACCCCAGTCATATTAGCAGTACTTGCCACTGATAAAAATCACAGCACCAATTCAAAGCAGACATTTTCCCATCACATTACAGTTGTTGCAGATCTCAAAATACCGTTTATGCTCATCGCTGCTTCGAAATTATAGAGGTTCTTAGGGTTTACTATTTTTGCTAGTACTAGAGCTTGAACTCAGGGCCTGCACTTGCTTGGATTTTTTAGTTCAAGGCTGGCACTCTACCATATGAGCCACATCTCTGCTTCTAGCTTTTTGCTGGTTATTGGGAGATAGGAGTCTCTTGGACTTGTCTTCCCTGCCTGGCTTCAAACTACAATCCTCAGATCTTAGCCTCTTGAGTCGCTAGGATTATAGGTGATGTGAGCCTTCAGTGCCTGGCAGATTTTTAAAAATGTGATAGACTAATAAAGAAGCATATATCCTGTATCAGAAGCTTGGGTTAAAAAATCATACATAATTTAATACAATTGTTTTATGTAATTAGAATTATTCTGATTGACCAAAAAGGCACGAAATCCCTGAGGACTTTAGAGGAGGCTTCACAGAAGGAACATTTCAATTTAATTTTGAAAGATAGGTATGAATAAGTCAGCTGAGTAAGCCTAGGGGTGTATGCATCAACAGCGGTCCTTGATTTCAGGAAGTGTTTGTATCTTAGTTTGATCCATTAAGGGAAACCTAAAGTTATGCCTGCTGAATATGTATTTTGAATAGGAAAAGATCACAACAAACCTTAGAGGACACTAAAGTGTAAGGATAAGTGAAGGATGAGGGGAGACCAGGAATGGGGGAACTCTTGAGAGGCAGATGCTTAGAAAAGTTTTTTAAAAAGAAAAATTTAGCCGGGCACTGGTGGCTCATGCCTGCAAGTAATCCTAGCTACTCAGGAGGCTGAGATCTGAGGATCTCAATTTGAAGCCAACCCAGACAGAAAAGTCCCTGTGAGACTCTTATTTCCAATTAACCATTCAAACACTGGAATTGGCACTGTGGCTCAAGTGGTAGACTACTAGCCTTGAGCACAAAAAGGCTCAGGGACAGCGCCCAGGCCCTAAGTTCAAGCCCCACAACCAACCAAAAAAAGAAAGAATTTTTTTAAAGCTCCTGTAATGAGATCAGTATTAGAACACATTGCAAGTGGACTTGGGTTTAGTCCTCATGCACTTTTTTCATTCACTAGAGCAAGAGGAGAGAGGAAAAAATTCCAATCCTTGGACTATGTTCTTCCTTCAGGTCTGATTGGACCACCTTGGCTTAGGTGTCTGCCCCTGATCCAATAGCAAGTGACTGGAGAAAGCCGTTCTCTGATTGGCTTAAGCCAAACACCAGTATTTTACCTTAATCACTTGAAATTCATGAACACCATGTGGTTCTTTTAGGAAGGAAGAGGTGTAGTCTACGGAGTAGATCTGAAACTAATTGTCCTTGTCTGTGAGATAAATTAGATGAGTGTGGACAAGTGTTCATTGATTTGTGCACTTCAGAAAGCACTCATAACTCATATAGGTTTACTGTTTGGAATGAAAGATAAGCATAGATTGAGGAGTAACATAAGTAAATGGACCCACAGTTTACTGGCAAGGGAAGGAAAGAGAAGATTCTAGAGTTGTTTTGTGTTCGTTGGAATATACAGTATTTGGCTATGTTGAGGTCTAGGGAGGAATGTAGTTTTGTTGTTGTTGTTTTTTTTTGTTGTTGTTGTGGGGCTTGCATTCAGGGCCTGGGTGCTGTCTCGGAGCCTCTTTGTGCTCAAGGCTAGCACTCTACCACTTGAGCCACAGCACCACTTCCGGTTTTTGAGTAGTTTATTGGAGGTCAGAGTCTCATAGGTAGTTTTCTGCCTGGGCTGGTTTCAAACTGAGATCCTCAGATCTCAACCTCCTAAGTAGCTAGGGTTACAGGGGTGAGCCACTGGTGCTGGGCTAGAGAAAGGAACTTCCTAAGGTGAGAGAAACTCCTTTTTGTGAGATGGAAAGAAGTATGGGAATGGTTAGAGTTTAGTGGTTCTCAGTTGAATGAAATCACCCCCTTTAGAGTATATTTTGGAAACTCCTCGACTGGTTTTTTTGTCTTTAATTTAGTTGTGTTGAGCATGTATTACATGAGCCATGTATTATACTGAAGAATAATTCTTTTTTTTTCTGGTCCTGGGGCTTGAGCTCTGGGCCACGTCGCTATCCTACAGCTCCACTTCTGGCTTTTTGTGGTTAATTGGAAATAAGAATCTCACAGAATCTCTTTCCTGCCCAGGCTGGCTTAGAACTGTGATCCTTGTAACTCAGCCTCCTGAATAGCTAGGAGTACAGGTATGAACGAGTGCAAAGCTGAAATAGAGTTCTTATAAATCTTTCCTTTTATTACCATCAAATCAGTCTGCTGGTATCTTTTTTCAGGACTTAAGTGTGTATTTATTAGTGAATGAATGATACATTTTATTTCAAAATAGCAAAAGTAGCATTAGATGTTTGTTATATAATGGTGATCTTCAGCCTGTCAAATATTAATGTTTATATGACTCTTGTTAAAATCCAAATACAACTGAGCAGGTCTGGAAATGGTGCCTCAGATTTTTTCTTTTTCAGTGAGTTTCCATATGGTAAGATGTTGCCGGTTCCCTATCACAATTTGACTAGTCAAGACTTGAGTCAAAGAAGTAATGAATGTTTGTTGTGGTTGTTTTTAATTTTTTTTTTTTGGTTGGTCGTGGGGCCTGAACTCTGGGCCTGGGCGCTGTCCCTCAGCTCTTTGGCTGAAGGCTAGCACTCTACTACTTGAGCCACAGTGCACTTCCGGCTTTTTCTGCTTATGTGGTGCTGAGGAATGGAACCCCAGGGCCTGATGCATGCAAGGCAAGCACTCTACCACTGAGCCACCTTCCCAGCCCTATTTTAATTTTTTATATAGGTTATATACAGAGGGGTTACAGTTATATAAGTCAGGTAAAGAATAGATTTCTTGGGGCTGGGAAGGTGGCTCAGTGGTAGAGTGCTTGTCTTGCATGCATGAGGCCCTTGTTTTGACTCCTCAGCACCACATAAGCAGAAAAAGCTAGAAATGGCACTGTGGCTCAAGTGGTAGAGTGCTAGCCTTGAGCTGAAAAGCTGAGGGACAGTGCCCAGGCCCAGAGTTCAGGCCCCACGACTGGCAAAAAAAAAAAAAGATTTATTTTTGGACAGTGTCACCCCCTTCTCTCGTTCTCTTCTAGTTTTTCCCTCCAAGTACATGT
This sequence comes from Dipodomys ordii, assembly GCF_000151885.1. Lineage (NCBI taxonomy): Eukaryota > Metazoa > Chordata > Mammalia > Rodentia > Heteromyidae > Dipodomys > Dipodomys ordii. The sequence goes on along the minus strand of NW_012267310.1, from coordinate 3,990,395 downwards.
TGTATACTTTATTTTCAACATATTGTCTAGTGGGTATCACTGCTGTATTTGTTTACCCTTTGCCACTCCATTTCTGTGCCATCCTCTTACCCTCCTAGAAGTTCTTGTGTTTTTGATGTGGATGATTTTATGATTGTGGTAGGATTCATGACAGAAAAATAGAAGAATAAAAAGGCCCGAGAGCACTGCTACCACACGACTCTTCTGAGTAGACAGAGTAAATGGTAGAATTGATCTAGCTTTGGAATTAACAGCTTGGTGCAACTAGGCCCAGAGGGCAAAGGAATCGATAGTGTAAATGTTGGTGGGAAAGTACAATGTATGTAGCTAATTATATGCATATCTAATTAGAATATTTTAATTAGAAGTTTTGATTTAGCTATTCATCCTGAGGCCAGTAGGGGGCATTTGTGGATTAAAAAAACATTTGAAAAGTTTCCCAGTATTTGCTTTCTGTTGTAGGAGGCAACTTCTGTGCTGCTACTAGAAGTTTGACTATTGAATACATATACCAAGTCCTACTCCACCCCAGATGCAAGTGATTAGATTTTATTCATTTTTCTTATTACTCTTCAACTGTGTGCTAGGCATTATGCTGGGCCTTACTGAGTACAAGTGAAATGTCTAGGTTTTTGTTTAGAAGGTACTTCACCAATCTGCCTATGCATCAGAGTTCTTATTTTGTTTTATTTTACTTTATTTTATTTTGGGTCCGGTCGTGGGGCCTGAACTCTGGGCCTGGGCGCTGTCCCTCAGCTCTTCAGCTCAAGGCTAGCACTCTACCACTTGAGCCACAGTGCCACTTCCGGCTTTTTTTCTTTTTGCTTATGTGGTGCTGAGGAATCGAACCCAGGGCCTCAGGCATGCAAGGCAAGCGCTCTACCACTGAGCCACCTTCCCAGCCCCTGCATCAGAATTCTTTAAGGCCACAAATAGTCCACAAGGCCTTGTGCACATCTTTGATTACCCTTTCTTAGATGAGGTCTAGGAACCTATAGGGTTTTTTTTCTTTTTAACCTAGGAGAATGTGAAACTTGTTTCAGAAGTTCATATGAGGTTATTGGCACAGATGTAATAAAAGCATTTCAGTGCAGTGAATCTCAACCTTGACTTCATGTTAGAGTTACCTGGGAAGCTTTAGAATATCTCCATGTCCTGCCAGGATCCCAGATAAATAACATACGAATCTCTAACGGTGGAATTTAGGCATGAAGTTTTTGGAGCAGTCATCCAAGCTTGAGAAATACCGATTTATAGGGAAGTGTACCAGCAGGGGGCGTCAGAAGTCCTTAAAGAGAACATCATTGCACTGACTTTGAAGCTAGGAGCCAAGGTTAAAAGGATCTTTCAAGCAGAGAAGAAAAACTCAAGCAAAGACACAGAAGAGGATTTAGTACAAGGTCAAGGCCTTGTTAATGAAAGAAAAATACTAATAAAATTTTCTTTATCTGCTGCCACAAGAGTCATACTAACTTCAAATTGTTGTGTAGATTAAATTCATTCAGATCCCAAATTTAGAACAGTGTTTGGCACAAAGTAAGTGTTCAGGACATGTTAGCTGTTTTTAGTTGCCACCTTATAGGAGGCTGATAAAGTTGTGTTATGGTAGTGACTTAAAAACTTGTGCTGGGTGCTGGCGGCTCATGCCTGTAATCCTAGCAATTTAGGAGACTCAGATCTGAGGATTGTGGTTCAAAACCAGCCCACGCAGTAAAGTCTGTGAGACTCAGAAGTGGAGCTATGGCTCAAGTGGTAGAGCGCTGGACTAAAGAAAGAAAAAAATAAACCTGAGGGATACCACCCAGTCCCTGAGTTCAAGCCCCAGGACGCCACAAGACAAAACCCAAACATAATAGTTGATTGGAGGTGGTGGAGGAGGATTCAAGGTTTTTGTCTTAAAACAATTGGATGATTGTTAAGTCTATCCATCCAGATTAAAAAAAGAAGTGTAAAGAAACTGTGGTTGTGGAAGGTAATAATTTGCTTATTGGGGTCATCAACAGTTGGTTATCAGTTGATAGATCCCAAAACTCCAGATGGTCATTGTGGGCTTGTGATTTGGGAATCAGCCCAAGTTCTGTTAACTGAGAGGCATCTGGGTTGAGAAGATAGTTTAGTGAAAGCTTGTGTGAGTCACTTCCTTCCTAAAGGGCAACCATGTGACCTGTGCTCTAAGCTCACCACACCATGTTGCTGGAGTGAACGTCGTTAGGTGTAAGTCATTATTACCTCACAAATTCTTTGTGGCGTGATTGGATGCCTGTATTTCTTGTCTTCCTGAAACTCATTTTCTTACCATGTTATTGGTATGTTACTAGTACAAAATAAGGGGAGAATTACAATGTTAAGTGGAAAGAGAAGTTATTTTCCAATTTAAGAAAGAACATGCTAATGTCTGTAGTTGAATATTATTTTAAGGGCTACATATTTTTTTTTGTCAGTTGTGACGCTTGAACTCAGGGCCTGGGCTCTGTCCCTAAGCTTTTTTGCTCAAGTCTAGCGCTCTACCACTTTGAGCCAAAGCCACTTCTGGTTTTCTGGTAGTTAATTGGAGATAAGAGTCTCAGAGACTTTTCCTGCCCAGGCTGGCTTTGAACCACAATCCGCAGATGTTAGTCTTGTGAGTAGCTGGTGTGAGAAAATGGTGCCTGGTTAGGACTACATACCTTGAAAGATGATTTTAGAGACTTTTATTTTCCTTACAATATCAGCCTCTTGGGGGAGGTCTTGGAAAAATAGTGAATACAATTTTACTTGCATAAATCCCTTTTTATGGGCAGAATTGATTTTTTTCTATTGTACTCTATGAGGAAGTTGAATATAGATCATAAAGAAAAAAAATCTAACTTTAAGTGCTGGCCACAGTCTGAAAGCACAGGTTCAGATTTTGGTTGTGTTTTTGCTGACTTCTGACTGAACAACTTTGATGAAGTTTTTTTTTTTTCCTCTTCGAGTACTGGGATTGAACCCAGGACCATGAGTATAAGTAAGCACTTTACCACCCAGCCCTTTTATTTTTACTTTTCGAGATGGAGTCTCTCTAACTTTACCCTGCTTCTGCCTTCTTAATTGCTGGGATTATAAGAGTGAGCTAGCCTATCAAGCTTTTAATTTTTAGTGCTGGTACTGAGGCTTGATCTCTGGGCCTCACTATTGTTTATGGCTGAAGTTCTGCCTTTTTGCTAGTTAACTATAGATAAGAGTCTTGGAGCCAGGCACTGGTGGATCACTCCTGTAATCCTAGTTTCTCAGGAGACTGAGATCTAAAGAACGGGATTGAAGCCAGCCCGGGCAGAAAAGTCCATGAGACTTTTATCTTCAATAATCTACTCAGACAAAGCTAGAAATAGTGCTGTGGCTCAAGTGGTAGAGCACTAGCCTTGAGCAAAAGAAGCTCAGGGACAGCACCCAGGACCGCAAAAAAAAAAAAAAGTCTCAGATTTGTCTGCCTGAGCTGGCTCTGAACTTGGATCCTAAGATGTTGGCTTTTAAGTAGCTAGGATTAAAGGAGTCAGCCATCAGTCTCCAGTTCATACTTGTAATAAGGTTTCGTAAAGTCACCGCTGTACTGTGAGTATAATAATTTGCCCCTCTATATCTCCCAGGGTTGTTGGGAGATTCAAATGGGATGGCATGTGTGGAAAGAATGGTGAACTACAAAGTATTTGTGATGTAAAGTATCTCCCCTTTCTCTTGCATCATATCCATCCATGAAGTGATTTATGGTTGCAAGTTAGTGCTTTGGACATAGGATGGCAAAATGTGGCTTAAACATGGATAAATCCACACATTACTTGGAGGTAAATTCTTCTTGGGACACTATTATTCTTCCATCTACCTCTAAAATTCAACTAGCCTTCCTGTTGCAACTTACATTGGAGAAGAAGGAAGTTGATGAAAGATGCCTCAACAGAATTGGGGTGATCAGCAGATTTTAAGAAGAATTTTTTTTAAAAAAGAAGAGACAAAATGAACAAAAGGAATGGGGAAAGTAGAAATAAAATGGAAAAGTAAATCATTTGCTAGCTATTTACAAGAGACTTGTTGATGTTTGTGGACTTGAGACAATCTGTGTATATATATATATATATATATATATAATATATGTTCTATATCCATGTCCTTTCCAGGCTAAATTGGTACTTCTTAGAGTCTAAGAAATGAACTTTGATATTTGTGTGGTATATTTAAATTTACTGTAAGTAGTTGTATTCACAATAGCCAATTTAAGAATCAGGCTAGGTGCCCATCAGGGAAATATGGTACAAATGTACAATGGAGGAGAATTCAGCCAGAAAGAAAAATTAAATTATTATTTGAAGGAAAATAGAGGGAAGTTGAAACTATCAGGTAAAGCCAAATAAGCTAGACTAAAAGATAAATGTTGAGTGGTTTTTTTAAAAAAATACATGCATGGAAATATGATAATGAAACCTAGTATATTGTATAATTGATATATGCTAATACAATTAAAAACAATAAAAGTATTATAAGCATTTAGATGTATAAGACATCTCTAAAGCTGGGTGTTGGTGGCTTACCCCTATAATCCTAGGAACTCAGGAGCCTGAGATCCAAGGATTGTGGTTCGAAGCTAGCCTAAGCAGGAAAGTCCATGGGACTCTTATCTTCTATAAACTAAGAAAAAAAGCCAGAAATGGAAACTGTTGCTCAAGTGGTAGAGCACTAGACTTGAGCAAAAGAAAGAACATGGACAGTGCCTAGGACTTGAGTTCAAGACCTAGAACTGGAACCAAAAGTCAAAAAAAAATAAAGCAAATCTCTATAGCAAAATACCTGTTTCAGGAAGTTAAGGTTGACTTCATAATATGACAGAAAATTCATGCATATTTGTATATACATGTGTGTGTGTGTTTGTGTGTGTATGTGTGTGTATTGCCAGTCCAGGGGGTCTGGACACTGCCCCTGTGTCTTTGCCCAAGGCTAGCACTCAACCACTTGAGTCACAGCTTCATTTCCAGCCTTTTAGTGGTTAATTGGGGAGATAAGAGTCTCATGGATTCTCCTGCCTGGGCTGACTTTGAAGCATGATCCTAAGTTCTCTGAGTAGCTAGAATTACAGATATGAGCCACACTGGCTTCTGGCTGAAAAAAGTATTTTTAAATAGGAATTGATGTTTGTCTCAGTTGATTTTCCTCAGTAGTACTTGAATGGAATTTTACAGTTAGTTAATACAATACGAAACTTTATGTAGTTTTTTTTTTTTTATGGTACCTGTCCTGGGGCTTGAACTCAGGGCCTGGGCACTGTCCCTGAGCTTTTTGCTACCATACTACCACTTGAGCCATAGCTCTACTTTAGGCTTTTTCAGGTGGTTACTTGGAGATAAAAGAAGTCTCATAGATTTTCCTGCCTGGGATGGCTCTGAACCTCATTCCTCAATCTCAGCTTCCTGAGTAACTAGGATTATAGGTATGAACCACTGGCACCTGGTTTATTCCTTGTTTTTAGAGAGATTTCCACTATAAGTATACATTATCTTCAGCTGGATTGTCTTGTGCATAAAGGTTCTTTTGTCCAGAATTTGCAGCTTGCTTGCTTTCCTTCTTCCTTCCTTCCTTCCTTCCTTCCTTCCTTCCTTCCTTCCTTCCTTCCTTCCTTCCTTCCTTCTTTCTTTCTCTCCCTCTCTCCCTCCCTCCCTCCCTCCCTCCCCCTCTTCCTCTCCCTCTCTCTCTCTCTTTCTCTCTCTCTTTCTTTCTCTTTCTCTCTCTCTCTCTTTCGTTCTTTCTTGTTGATTGTGGGCTTTGAATTCTGGGCCTGGGTGCTGTCTCAGCTCAAGGCTAGTGCTCTACCACTTAAACCACAGCGCCACTTCTGGTTTTCTGGTGGTTGATTGGAGATGAGAGTCTCACAGAGTTTCCTACCTGGGCTGGCTTTGAACCTCTATCCTCAGGTCTCAGCCTCCTGAGTAGCTAGGATTACAGGTGAGAGCCACCATCTCCAGCTTTGCAGTTTTCTTCAAAGAACAAAAAGCATAGGAATAACCAAAATGAGTTTTAAGGCATTTTCTTCAGAGTTCAGAGTTCTCTGTGTAGGTTGTCTTTTTAAAATGAAACCTGGGTTGAAATAAATAATACATTGATAAGGTAGTTCTTATTAAATGATGTACCTTTTCTAGTTGCTTGAAAATACAAAGCTTGAAAATTTGCAAAGCAAGGCTTGAAGTAAATGTTCCCCTACATTTTTTTTCTTTCTGTATTCCTTTAACTCAGAAAGATTTAGTGGGTCTTAGGATTCCATTTGAAGAGACAGAATATATATATATATATATATATATATATATATATATATATATAGTATAATACTATATACTATAATAAATGTTATTTATATTATGTTATAGTATATATAATATATAAATAGAATTTAGGCACCCAGCAATCTATTTTTTTGTGAATGAGGAAGTTAACAAATTTAGGGCCTGGTAAATTATGAATCCTCTGTGTTCCAAGTCTGGGAAACCAGTTCAGTCACACTGGATGACTCAAAACCTGCCTAAATGAGCAATTGTCTCATTCTTTGGCCCTAAGGTTTCTTTCCTGTTTTTAACAGGAGTTTGTTATTTTTCCACATAAATTTTACAAAACTTGATAGAAAGTAAAAGCTTGAAGTGAGATATATTTTCTTTGCTTCATTGGCCTCAATGTTCTCCAAAGATTAAATAGAACTTAGTTTTCTGAGAGGGAAAAAAAGATGATTGTTATTCTTTAAAAAATAGCCTTTTTTTTCTTTGCTTATCTTTTTAGATCATAGTTTGTTACTGTATAAGGAAGAACTTGGAAATATCAAGTACTCTATAACAAAAGTACAGAACTGAATGTTTTCACAGAATAGTTCTATGTTTATTATATTGGGAAGACAGATTTTTCCCCTTGTCTAAAGTATTAATTATTGTACAATACTGGATTTGTATGTATGGCATCTGAGACAGGAAAATTGCAAATTTGATTCCATCTTGTGGTTTCTGTTATTGTTGATAAATGAGCACTCCCAAATTTACACATGCAAATCAGTGCCATCAAAAGTCATTCAGATATTTAATTTTAAATTTTGCTTCAGAATTGAATTATTAGTATAAATTTGTGTTATAAAGGGATTTTATTGTGGCATTTCTTTACATATGCACATTGTACATTTTGAGAATACTCATAGATTCGGTTATAAACTTGTCACTGATGAATCTGTCAGAATATCACTGATCAAAAATTTGTACTCTCTTTATTTGGAATAATCTTCATACTTCGTGGCAAATTCTTTTTTGTTGTAATGATGATGGAGTTTGAACTCAGGCTTGCTAGGCAAGTCTTCTACTACTCGAGTCACATGCTCCACTGGCCCCTTTTTCGATTGTTTTTTGCCGGGACTGGTCTTGAATCACAGTCCTCCTATGTATGCATTTCAGGTAGCTCTGATACCAGTGCTTGCCATCCTGCTTAGCTTGTTTATAGAGATGGGGTCTCACTAACATTTTTCCTGGGCTGGTCTTGCATTATGGTCTTCCTAATCTGTACTATTTGACCTGAGATCTTTGTGGCAATTTTTAAAAAATATTTTCAGGAGCCAGCTATTTTTACTCTTTGCATATTAAAACACAAATCTTTATTGTAAAAGCTTAAGAAATTATGTATAATAATAATCACCTCTAATACTATCACTCATATACAACACTAATAACATGTTTTTGGTTTCTGAGCATACTTAAATATATCTTTCACGTGTATGACATTTAAAAACTCAGTGGAATTGCACCATAAATCTTCGTCTTCCCTTTTTAAAATAAATGATTTGTGTGTGTGCTGGTGCTGGTGCTTGAACTTGGGGCCTGGCGCTCTCTTGAGTTTTTTTTTTTTTATCATTTGTCTTTTTTTTTTTTTTGTGAAAATACCATACAGAGGAGTTACAATTACATGGGCAAGATAATGAATACATTTCTTATCAAGCATTGTTGCCTCCTCCTTTGTTTCCCCTTCCTATCCCTTCCCATCCCTGCCCCCGCCCCCCCACATCCCCCCTCCCCCTGCCAAAGTTGTAAAGTTAGTTTTTTCTACATAATGACTTATATATCTCATTGTTGCAATGGGTCTACCTGTATTTTGTGCTGAAAGCTAGTGCTCTACCACTTTGAGCTTTACTTCCAGCTTTTTGCTGGTTAATTGGAGATTAGTCTTATGGACATTCCTGCCTGTCCTGGCTTCAAACTATGATCCTCAGATCTCAGCCTTCTGAGTAGCTAGGATTACAGGCATTAGCAACCAGTGCCCAGCTACAAATGCCACTTTCTAATATGCTTTCTCTTCCTTATGTTAAGTATACTGAGACTGATACTTTGAATTTAATATTTGATGTGAAGTCATTTAGAAATGGAAGCCATAATTATATCTTAAAAGTCAGAGGAGGGGCTGGGAAGGTGGCTTGGTGGTAGAGCGCTTGCCTTGCATGCATGAGGCCCTGGGTTCGATTCTTCAGCACCACATAAGCAGAAAAAAAGCTGGAAGTGGTGCTGTGGCTCAAGTGGTAGAGTGCTAGCCTTGAGCTGAAGAGCTGAGGGACAGCACCCAGGCCTAGAGTTCAGGCCTCACGACCGGACCCCCCCCCTCAAAAAAAAGTCAGAGGAAATAACCAGGCAACTACTACGTTTTTGTGAAAAATATGGATGGCTATCACTGAAATAAGTGGGGGAAAAATCCATTACCTTTGTCATCTTTAGAGGATGTCTTGCTGTCTTTAGATTCCTTTGAAGCACTAGAGACAAATCATTAGAAGAAAATTGAAGGGAACCCCCCCAAAAAAATCAAACAGTTTGATGTTGACTATATTGCAAACTAGAAGGCAGGGGCCACATTCGCTTAGTGTGCCTGACATGAAGTGAGGTATGCAACAAATATTTGTTTTTGAAATGAAATTCTAGTTGACCTCTTCTAAGTGCTATGTCATATGTAATCCTGCTTAGCTGGCCAGATTTGTTTTTGTAGTCATCAGCCTTTGGCAAGCTTCAGTGAGAAAGAGAGAGCAAGTTGATTTTTTTTTTTTTTTTTTGCCTGTACTGGGGCTTGGAACTATGGGCTGGGGTACTGTCCCTGAGCTTTTGCTCAAGGCTAGCACTCTGCCACTTGAGCCACTTTTGTCTTTCTCTGTGTTTAATTGGAGATAAGAATCTCACAGGCTTCCTGTCCAGGCTGGCTTTGAACTGAGATCCTCAGATCTCAGCTTCCTAAGTAGCTAGGATTACAGATGTGAGCCACCAGTCCCACTAAATTAATGCCTTTAATATATGGCAGCTTATATCTTTACATCACTTGCTAGTGCCCCATCTGACCAAGTATAGCCCAGTTTCTCAGCTTCCATTCTCTCTGTGGGCTGTGTGAAAAAAAGTTGATAATGTCCCATGGTATGATGATGTCTTACTGGGGAGTTGAATCACACCACAAAGCAAAATTTAGCCACCATAGGCCAGAGAACTCAGTGACACTGCTCTTGAAGTTTGCAAAGGCTGAGGGTCTCCAGTTCACCTTTTTTTGAGCCAAATTTTAGTTTTCCCTGCCACATGAGCTTTCAGCTGTACTCAAACTGCAGACAAATCAACACATTAGGGTCATCTAGTAACTGAAGAGCATAGTCCCAGAAGGGCGGACTTTGAAAAAAAAAACAAAAAACAGCCCTTAGATTTGGTCTGTAATTTAGCAGTCATTGATGATGCAGCTCTTAACAGAGGAAGAATTGACTTTGAACTAGCAAACCAGACTCACATAATCCCACATACAGCATATATAATCAATTCTTGGAAAGGTGCATGTGCAATTACTTTTCTATGCCAAATTTGTCCTGCGTGGTAGAGTGAGCCCTAGCAACTAAGGATTCTCAAGGACTGTCACTTGAGACAGGGAGCACTCAACCTAGAGATTCGAGTCTTCCACAAAGGTCCAGAAGAGATTTCACTTTTCACGACATATATTCAGAGGAGGCAGATCTGTGTTCATGTGTTTCAAGGCAGCCCCACAGGAGTACTGAGGAAAGGAAAGCTGGTCAAAAGCAAGACTTTGTAATTATGCCCCATGTCTTAGGAGTTAGTGAAGCCCCTCCATCCTCCTTTCCCCTCTCCCCCTTCCATTACTTCCTCCCTCCTTTGATAAATGGAACTGAGCCCAGAGCTCCGTGTATGCAAAGCAAATGCTCTACTACTTGATCCACCCATACTCCACTCCTCCCATCTGCTCCCCTTTCCTCCCCCCTTTCCTTTCTTTCCTTTCTTTTCCATCTTTCTTCCTTTCTGGTCCTGGGGCTTGGGCTTAAGGCTAGTGCTCTACCACTTGAGCCACAGCTCTTTGTGGCTTTTGGAGGTTAATTGGAGATAAGAGCCTCATGAAATTTTCTGTCTGGGCTGGCTTTGAACCAAGATCCTCAACTCTCAGCTTCCTGAGTAGCTAGTATTATGGACATGAGACGTGTGTGTGTGTGTGTGTGTGTGTGTGTGTGTGTGTGTGGACATGAGACGTGTGTGTGTGTGTGTGTGTGTGTGTGTGTGTGTGTGTGTGTGTTTATACCAAGATTTGAATTCAGGGCCTTTTGTTTGCTAAGTGGGTGCTCTAGCACTTGAGCCATTCTGCCAGCACCTGTGTGCTTTGTTTCTGAGACAGGGTCTTGCTAAATTTGCCAGGTCTGGCCTTGAACTATTTCTTCTGTAGTAGTTTGTCTTTCTTCAAGTTACCAGACTTTCAGTATTGTCCTTAGTTTTCTTTTTCTTTAGATTTTTCTTTGCCTTCCTTTTATGCTTTCCCACTTTCCAAGGGTGATTTCTGCCCATTTTAACAGCCTCTCTCTCCTGAAATTCTGTTTTTTTCTTATTGTGAAAATATTGTACAGAGGGGTTACAATTACATGAGCAAGATAATGAGTACATTTCTTATCAAGCATTGTAGCCTCCTCCTTTGTTTCCCCTTCCCATCCCTTCCCATCCTACCCCTGCCCTCCCCAATCCACCCCCCCCCCGCACCAATAACAACTTGTACATCTCATTGTTGCAATGGGTCCACCTGTATCCCTGTCTCCTGAAATTCTATTATTTAATGGGTTGGCTTAAGTAAAGACAGGGCACACCATGAACCCAAGCTCTGTGGACACTAGAGGTTTCAAATGTAAGGAGGGGATACCAGCTTGAGCAGATAAGAGAGGTATCAGAAACAAGGTCCTGGCGAGTGTCAGCTTGGCCTGGTGGAAAGTCCCCAGAAGGACAGAGAGCAGTGAGCTCACATGCTTCCACTGGGGTTCAGGGATGGGACTCCGTGGGAACTGTCTGGGTCACTCAAGTTTCCAACGGGATGGTTTCTTTTTTAAAAGAGCCAGAGTGGTTGGGGAAGAGCTGTGTGCTAAGTTGTGGGTTTAAAACCCAGAGCCCTCTGAAGGTTGGAGCAGTTTTCTAGGAGGGATGTTGATCTCTTTAGTTATGGATACAAAACCCTTAGTGACCAGTGTCAGCTGTAGTTGGCTAAGTATTATTGCCTTGAAATTTAAGATGTTTCAGTATGGACATTTAATACTTCAGAGGCTATTACTTATTTTTAAACCAGTTAAAATGATAAAGCCACTGTGTGTGTGTGTGTGTGTGTGTGTGTGTGTGTGTGTGTGTGTCTGTGTCTGTGTCTGTGTCTGTCTGTCCATCTGTGTGCCTGCTTGTCTGTGCATATGTGTGTGGGGCTCGTATGCACACCGGTTCCAGGACTTGAACTCAGGACTTGTACACTGTCGCTAAGCTGCTTTCCTCAAGGCTAGCACTCTACCACCTGAACCACAGCTCCATTCCCCACTTTTTGGTGGTTAATTAGATAGGAGTCTCATAGACTTCCTGCCTAGGCTAGCTTCAGACTGCCATCCTCAGATCTCAGCTTCCTGAGTAGCTAGGATTACAGGCATGAGTCACTGGCACCCAGCAATAAAGCCACTTCTTGAAAAATAGATTTCAAGCTGGGTGCTGCTGTGCTGTTTATGCCTATAATCCTAGCTACCAGGAGGCTGAGATCTCAGGATCCTGGTTCAAAGCCAGCCAAGTCAGGAAAACCCGTGAGACCCTTATCTCCAATTAACTACCAAAATAGCTAGAAATTGAGCTATGACTCAAGGGGTAGAGCCCTAGCCTTGAGCACAAAAGCTCAGGGACAGTGTTCAGGCCTTAAGTTCAAGCCCCAGGACTGGCACAAAAAGAAATTATTTTCAGTTCAATTCGAATTTTCTTTTGTGTGTGCTTCGAGACATTTTTGTTATATTTTATCTAATATTGTATGTTTTATATTACAGAATAGATTAGTCTTTTGCATTACAGAAATAACAATTCTCAAAATACGATTTTCATAATACTTAATCATGCCTGACTAGACACAACAAGGTCAACCACTCTTCATTTGTCCCCTTTTCCATCCCATACCTATGTCTTATTGGAGCATCTCTTCTGTGCCAGGCTTTGCTATAGCAGTAGGGATAGGAGTAAGACACTTCATCCCCAAATGGACTCTAATCTGATAGGGAGAACTTGATAGATGCAAACAAAAGGTTGAATTCTCCCTGCTCTTGGAAGTGGTGCTGTGGCTCAAGCGGTAGAGCGCTGGCCTTGAACTGAAGAGCACAGGGATAGCGCCCAAGCCCAGAGTTCAAGCCCCACGACCAACCAAAAAACCCCCCCAAAAACCTGGAAGTGGAGCTATGGCTGAAGTGGTAGAGTACTAGCCTTAGCAAAAAGGCGCAGGAACCTTTAAGCCCAAGGACAAACACACACAAAAATCAAGCAAGGATAGAATATAATCAAGATTGTAGTTTAGAAAGATCATTCTTTTTCATGGTGTTTTGAATCTTTAGCAGACCAGAATACTGGTTAAGTTGCTGCTAAACAATTCAGGAAAGAAGTGAAAATCCAAGGAAAGATTACACAGGAAAGTATAAAGAAGAGAAAGTAGAACTGAAGTCATTTAATAGGCAGAACTAGCGGGCTTAGTGACCAATAGGATGAGGAAGGGCTCTAAAGATGACCTCAGTTTCTTTTTATTATTACTAATTAATTAATTGTAAGTGGTCAAATAAAAGTCGTACATACTTCTTGTGTATAAACAGGACGTCTTAAAACATATATCCATTGTGGAATGCCTGAGTCAAGCTAATTAACTTGTACATTACCTCACATATTTACATTTCTTTGTGGTAACTAAAAGTGTTGAACTCATAGAAGCAGATAGTAGAGTGAGGAGCTGGGAGGTGGAGGAGAGAGTTGCAGAGATGTTGGTCCAAGTATATAAAAGTCATATTAGTTCTATATAAAACTTAAACAGGAGGCGGAAGGTTGAGAAGTCTGTTGTGTACTATAGTGACTCTAGTTGATAAAAATAGATACTATATCCTGGAAAATTGTCGACTAGTTGGCAGGTGACCTTGAAGTTTCTGATGAGATTTTCATCGTTCCTGAGACTGCAAGTAGAGAAAGAAGGCTGGTCTGAGGGCCAGATGATGAGTTGGTTTTGGACTTGTTCCAAAGATTAAATGGACAGATACTACATATAGATTGATAATCTAGTTGTCTAGGTATAATTTTTTTTTGGGGGGGTCCGGTCGTGGGCCTGAACTTTGGGCCTGGGCACTGTCCCTCAGCTGTTCAGCTCAAGGTTAGCGCTCTACCACTTGAGCTACAGCACCACTTCGGGCTTTTTTTTTTCGAACCCCAGGCCTCATGCATGCAAGGCAAGCGCTCTACCACTGAGCCACCTTCCCAGCCCCTGGCTTGAAATTTTAAGTCTGTGAGAACATACATTTTATGTTCTGACTTCCTCAGTACTTCGGGCATGCACTTATTTCTCATAAAATGCAATATGCCTTTCAGGGCAGAAGTGAATGAAATTATGAATATGTTCCTGTTATTACTTCATAACTTGGGGAGAAGGCTTATAATGGCTTCTGTGTTTCAGGTAATTCAAAGGTCCATGGTGCCAGCCAGCCTAAGCCTGCTTACCTTCAAAGTCTATGCAGCAGCACCAACACCAAAAAAGGATTTGCTTCACAAAAATTCCATGAAGATCGATGAGGTAACACCTTTTGAATGTCTGATTTTAGTTACTGTAAGAGTTTTTACAGGTTATAAATCAGTAGGACAGAAGATTTTGGTGTTTTTATTGGTGAAGTTCTGGAGATTAAATCCAGCACCTTGCAGATTCTAGCCAAGCACCCTATTCTTGAGCCCTCCCTTTAACCCAGATATGGTATATTTAAAAGGAAGAAATGTGTTTTCTTACACTTTGTTTTCTGTGTCCAGGCGTTGTGGCATAAGAGAGTGCGACTACAGAGTCCCACTTACTTGGGAAGCTCAAGTAGGAGGGCTGAAAGTTTGAGGACAATCGAGCCTGCATAGTGAAGCCCTGTCTCAAAATAAAATTTAAGAAGGGTAGGGGGTATAGCTCAGCACACTTGGCTAGTATGAGCAGTACTCTATTATTACAAAAAGGTTACCATTTCATAAGTCAGATGAACACGTACAATGTCACCCTGTTTTTAGCTTCCCCTCCACAGTATCCTCTGTAGTCTAATCTTACTGTTGCCAAGAAAATTATGAAGCTGATCCAGGCACCGGTGGCTCACACCTGTTAATCCTAGTTACTCAGGAGGCTGAGATCTGAGGATCACATTCGAAGTCAGCCCAGTCCTCAAGAGACTCTTATCTCCAATTAACCATTCAAAACTCAGAAGTGGCGCTGTGGCTCAAAGTGGTAGAGCACTAGCCTTGAGTAAAAGAACTCATGAACAACACTCAGGCCCTGAGTTCAAGATAATTACTAAGCTATGTCCTTATCAGCAGATGAACTTTAATAATACTTAACTGGGGGCATAATTAAGGAATATTTTATAGATTTTTTTTTTTTGGTGTTGGTCCCGGGGCTTGAACTCAAGGCCTGGCCACTGTCCCTGAGCTCTTTTTTGCTCAAGGCTAGCACTCCACCACTTGGGCCATAGCTCTACTTCCAGCTGTTTTTGTGGTTAATTGGAGATAGAGTCTCAGGGACTTTCCTGCCTGGGTTGGCTTTGAACCATCATCCTCAAATTTCAGCTTCTTGAGTAGCCAGGATTACAGGTGTGAACCACCAGTGCCCAGCCTTTTACAGATTTTTCTTTTTAGTGTGGAACCTGCCATTATCACATTAGCTGATAAGCAAGACTCACTTTTCTAAGTAGCCTGACTGATTCTGGACCAATTATCAAAGCAAGAAAACATTCACATTCACCAAGAAACTAGAAACATGAATCCTTTCTGCTTCTTGTCTTTGAATTTGGCTATGGACAAAGCTACCTTCAGTCTCCCCTTTGGAGTTACTTGAATGATGTTTATATAAAGCTAATTAGCTTATCTTTTGCACTTTACTCTCTTCTCAAGCCTTGGGAACAGTGGTTCAAATGACAGGGGTCAGAAGTCAGCCAGCAGTGGCTTTGAGAAGTTTCTACTCTGAGGGGGAACAAACTGTCTCTCCTACTTTCATGAGTCCACACTGTTCATTCTCACTGACTAACCAGTTATTCATTTACTTTCACATGTTTTTTTAAACCTCCATATACCCTTTAGAGTAGGAATAAGGAACCTATTTTTCTGCCAAGAGCCATTTGAATGTTGATAATAACATTTGAGGGCCATTACAAAATTTCCAATATAGGCAAGAGGCTGTGAGCAGCAGATATTTCCTACCCTTGCATTAGAGTTATAGAATCATTTTTCCAAATGAAGTCTGAGGTACAATGCCACATAACAGAATTAAAAAGAGTTGGCTGGGAAGGTGGCTCAGTGGTAGAGCGCGTGCCTTGCATGCCTGAGGCCCTAGGTTCGATTCCTCAGCACCACATAAGCAAAAAGAAAAAAGCCGGAAGTGGTGCTGTGGCTCAAGTGGTAGAGCGCTAGCCTTGAGCTGAAGAGCTGAGGGACAGCGCCCAGGTCTAGATTTCAGGCCCACGACCGGACCCAAAAAAAAAAAAGAGTTAAGGGTGTAGTTCATGCTAGAGTGCTTGCCTTTTGTGCTTGAGGCCCTGCATTCAGTCCACAATACCACCAAAAAATACAACAAAAACAGATAGAAGGGAGCTGTTATGCTTCCTAGCAATGGATTTGGAGGGCATAGGACATTTTGGAGGCCTGCTCCCTTTTCCTTGTCCTTATCAAAGCAAGGTACAACGATCATCTGAAGTCAAGTTATAGATTTCATATAACTCTTATGGTCACTGAAATTTATGGATTAACAGAAATATTATAGTATTTCTAATATTTGTAGGTATACCTACAAATGTGATGGCTTATTATATGATCTCATTAATGGATATGATGTTTTGATTTTGTTTTAATATCTGCAGCTTTCACTCTACTCAACTCCTGAGACTCACTTTAAATATGTGGAGAAACCAAGAACCCAACTTGAAGAAAACATCTCAGAGCTTCGACAGCAGTTTGAACCATATACAAGTTGGTGTCAGGTATGGCTTTTTACAGTCAGTAGTGAAAGTCTGCACTGAGAAGAGTCTTAAGTTGACTACATGTTTTTGGAAAATAGCATAATAGAGCTGGGCATCAGTGGCTCATGCTTGTATTCCTAGCTCAAATCTCAATATCATGGTTTAAAGCCAGCCTGGGCAAGAAAGTCCATGAGATTCATTTCCCATTAACTGTAAAATCTGGAAGTGGATCTGTGGTTCAAGTGGTAGAGTTCTAGCCTTGAGCACAAAAGCTTAGGGATAGCACTCAGACCCAGAGTTTAAGCCCCAGGACTGGCACAAAAAATGGCACAATAGAAGGCCCAAATTAAGGGTTCCCAACTTGCCAGGCACTGGTAGCTCATGCTTGTAGTCCTAAGATTATAAGAAGCTAAGATCTGAAGATCACAGTTCAAAGCCAGCCTGGGCAGGAAAGCCTGTGAGACTCTTATCTCCAATTAACCATCAAAATGCTGGAAATAGAGCTGGGCAAAGTGGTGTATAGCCTTGACCAAAAAAGCTTAGGAACAGTGCCCAGGCACAGAATTTAAGCCCTAGGACTGACACGTAGACAGACAAAGAAAGAAAGAAAGAAAGTTAAAGAAAGAAAGAAAACCTACAAGTTATTTTCTCTTATGTCACATTATAGTTGTTTATTCCTGCTTCAAGTGAGTACGTTCCAATTGTAGGCCCCCAAATGGGTAGAGAGCCTTTTCTCCTAAGGGCCATTTGAATATTTATAACAGAATTATCAGACTATATAAAGCTATCAATATCGGGAGATGGGTTATAGGTAGCCAGTGAGAGCCAGCCAGAAGTGTACATGTCTGTCCTGCAATGTAACAAAAGGTTTTACAGACCTTATATGGCCCTTGGGCTGGACGTTCTCCCCCTTCCTCCCCATGCAATGACAAATTAGGAAATAGAGTTAGTAACAAAGACAGATTTAATCTCCTAGGGACAGAATTCGCTCTGTAATTATCAAGAGGATTGATTTTTCTGTTTCCTTCCGTTTTTTTTTATTTTTATTTTTTTGGTTAGTCATGAGGTTTGAACTCAGGGTCTAGGCTCTGTCACTAAGCAGTCTATCACGTCTGGTTTTCTGGTGATTAATTGGAGATCAGAATCTTTCAGACTTTCTGCTCAAGCTGGCTCTCAAGTGCCATCTTCAGATCTCAGCCTCCTGAGTAATAGATGACAGGCATGAGCTACCAATGTTCCGCTGTTTCCTTCAGCTTTTTGTTTTTTTTGGGGGGGGGATCTGGTCGTGGGGCCTGAACTCTAGGCCTAAGCGCTGTCCCTCAGCTCTTCAGCTCAAGGCTAGCACTCTACCACTTGAGCCACAGCGCCACTTCTGGCTTTTTTTCTTTTTGCTTATGTGGTGCTGAGGAATCGAACCCAGGGCTTCAGGCATGCAAGGCAAGCGCTCTACCACTGAACCACCTTCCCAGCCCCTTCCTTCCATTTTAAGAGTGAGAAGTCTGGCGGTGAGAAGGCTAATGAAGAGAGTGAATAGGATAAACCTCGTTGAAGTTCTTTATATACATATGGATGAAAATAGAACAACAAAAGCTGTTGAAATTATTTTAAGAAGGGAGAAAGTGATAGATTGAGATTGATGGAGTGCATTGTATACATGTGTGGAAATGTCACCATGAAATCCCTCTCAGAATGAGAAGTTTAAAAGTTGTCAGAACCACCATCTTGGGCATCTTTGCTCCCTATGGTAATAGTAAGCCATTCTTCCAAAGTAGTTTGTAGTGAATAGGACATTGCAAAAGAAAAAAAAAACCCAGAAAACAAGAAAATAGGTTTCTGTTCAAAAGCTGTTAATAACTGATGCTAGAACTTGATGGTAGAGTGCATGAATAGCCTGCCTGAGGCCCTGGGTTTATCTCCAGCACCAAGAAAATGTCAACACTTTAATAATATATTCAGTAAAGGCAAGTATTTGTATTTGTGCCAGTCCTGGGGCTTGAACTGTCAGGGCCTGGGCTACCGCTCTACCACTTGAGCCACAGCCCTACTGCTGGCTTTTTTTGGTGGTTAAATAGAGATAAGGGTTGCACAAACTTTTCTGCTCAAGCTAGCTTCAAACCTCAATCCTCAGATCTCAGCCTCCTGAGTAGCTAAGGTTAGAGGTGTGAGCTATGGCACTGGGCTAAGACAGGTATATTTATTCTGTTACTTTCTAATCAGCCTAGCCTACTTACTCCATTTCTTTTTATCTTCTTAGGATAGATACTGTGAAACTAAGCCCAAGGTGCTGCGTATGATTCAATGGGGGTTAGGTAAGTTGACTTTTAGTTAGACATAATGAGTTACTCCATTAACATTGAACTGTTTAACTGGTGTTCCACGAATGGGCTGTGGAAATTGTATGAAGAATTTTAGAGGAATGTGATTTTTTTTCTGGAAAGATCAATTATTCTCAGATTACAGAGGACTAAGATCATCTAAATGGCTTCTGCATTATTAGGATTGTTGGGCTGGCAAGTACTGATACACTAGATTTTTTTTTTAAAAAATGAGACCAGAAGTAGTGGCTCATATCTGTAATCCCACCTACTTGGAAGGTGGAGAATGAGAGGTTTATGGTGTAAGGCTAGTCCCCACAAGAAGTTAATGAGACTCCCATCTCAACAAACAAGTGGGATATGGTAACTCATGAAGTCTAAGCTATGAGGGAGTCATTGGTGGGAGGATGACAGTCTAAGACTGCCCTGGGGGAAAAAAGCACAAGATCCTACCTGAAAAATATCCCACAAAAACAACACCCACAAATATCCCACAAAACACAACAGTTTCCAAGTACAATGTACACACACTAAATCATTGGTATATTTTCATCATCACAGTAGTTCATTTGCTCTACTGTTGTCACATGCTATAGAAGTTTAGAGGCAGAAAGGAAATGCCATGGGATCCTGGGAAATATCTTATTGCATAATGAGAAGTGTGCTTACATGTTTTTCCATTTGGTTTTCATTGCTCTTGATGGGTTCTCACTTATGGGCCACTTATTACATGCACTCATAAACTGAGTTTATAGTCTATGTTCTGAGCTCAGTCAGAACTAGTAAATTAATAGAGATAGTGATACTATTTCATTCCTCTTGCTAGGCATCTCAGCAAATCAAAACCTTGTTTGTATAAGGTTTTGTGTGTGTGTGTGTGTGTGTGTGTGTGCATGTGCGTGTGTGCGCGTGAGCACGCACATGTGCATGCCAGTACTGCAGCTTGACCTCAAGACCTTGTACTTTTACTTGGCTTTTTCACTCAAGACTGGTGCTCTACAACTTAAGCCATACCTCTGCTTCCATTTTGCGGGATTTGAACTGAGAGTCTCTCAGATCTCAGCCTCCTGAATAGCTAGGATTACAGGCATGAGCTGTCAGCACTGGTAAGATTTTAATCGTTTCTTGATGGAACAAAACAAATGTGTGACTAAGGTCTCTTCCTTGTCACTTGTCATTTTCCATTGATTCATTGTAGTAGACATTGTTTATAATATTTTGTCTTTTTTTTCCTTCTCTTGGATTCTTTTTTTAAAGATTTTTATTAGCATTTATTAGTTGTATAAAAGAGGTTCATTGTGTCAGGCACTAATGGCTCATACCTATGATCCTAGCTATTCAGGAGACTGAAATCTGAGGATCGTGATTCAAAGCCAGCCTGGGCAGGAAAGTCCATGAGACTCTTATTTCCAACTAACCCCAAAAAACTTGAAGTGGAGCTATAGCTCAAATGGTAGAGTGTTACAGTGCTGCCCTGAACAAAAGATGCTAAGGACAGAGCCCAGGCTCTTGAGTTCAAGTCCTAGGATCACCCAAAGCAGTTTCAATGAGATATTTCCATATATGTTTACAATGTGCCCCATCAAACTCACTGCCTTCATCACTCTTCCTCATCCCGTCCTCTCCCCCTTCTTAAAACAATTTTACTAGATTTCATTGCTCTATTTTCATGCACACAAAGACTCTTAAAGAAACATTTTATTATGAGTGGTGGTGTATGCCAGTATAGCCAGTCCATTTTCCAGCAGTCATAGCTAAGTTATGTTACCAGAAGCCAGGCTTTCGCTTCAATCCTTTCTTCCCCAGTCTTTGTGATTTACCCACTTTGGCCCAGCTTGCCAAAGCCAATCTGGGTATCCTCCTATCAGCTGCTCTCTGTGCATGCTCAGAGTTCAGTAACACTTAACTAGTAAGAATAAAAGGAAGTAGGAAATTGCTTCAAAAGACCTAGACAAGAAGAATGAAAATTCAAAGTAGGTTAAAGGGCAAACAATTGAAAAAAACAGATGGGAATAATGCATGCAGAGCATAAAGTCCTATAATAGTATTTAAAATAATTGCCACACTTCTCAAAGAACCTAGGGGAAAGAAAATTGCCATGTATCTGGGTTATGTGAGGGAAAGGATTACTATTCTAGTTATTAGTTCAGTTCAGCTTACATTTGTTAAGTCTCCATTGTGCCAGCCATTAAAGATCAAAGCCAAGCACCTATTATTCTAACACTTGGGAGGCTGAGGCAGGAGAAGCACCGTTCTAGGCCAGCCTTAGCAAGATCCTATCTCAAAAAGTTATTTAATTATTTTAGTGTTGACCTTGGGACTTGGACTTAAGTCCTGGTTGCTACCCTTTAGCTTTTTTGCTCAAGGCTAGCACTCTATCACTTGAGCCACAGTGCCACTTCTGGCTTTTTTTCTGACTAATTGGAGATAAGACTCTCATGGATTTTCCTCCCAGGATGGCTTTGAACAGCCATCCTCAGATCTCAGCCACCTGTGCCTGGCTTCAAAAAAAATGTTGAAAAGACAGCAGTCAATCATGGATATCGATGTACTCAATCATTCTCAAGATATAGAGGAAGGAGACTAGTTGAGTAAAAATTGGGGAGACAAGCTGTTAGGGAAGGATTTCTGAGGTGAGTCCTCAAAGAACAGTGTTAGCCACATCAGGGCTGTGAAGATGGGACACTGGGTATCAGTCTACACAGCCATCAAGGTGGGAGTTAGCACAGAATTTTCCAGAAGGAGGTGTAAGCAGATAAGCAGTGCTGAAGATGAGGTTGAGGAAGAGACATGACGGTTTTCTGCATCAGGACCTGGCTGATTTCATTTGTTAAGCCATCAGCTCTTAGAAGTGATTGTAATAGGTATCTGTTGGATAATTATCCACTATTACCACTGGGAGGAGATATGCGTAGGTCTATGCAATCTACCATTAAGGAGCTTATGTTCTCTGTGAGAGGCACAGAACATACACGTGAATAATTAAATGTGAGGTACCAAATATGAGTTGCTGAATATAATTAAATATGAGGTACTAAAGTCAACTGGGATTTTAGAGGAGGAGGAGGAGAGGCTGATGAGGAGATAAGGGCCCACACTGGCTCTTATTTGGTGAGATTGGTCCAGAGGAGAGAAGAGGAAAGGAGGCATCATGCAAATTATCCTAAGGTATGCTTAGGCACAGTAAGAGGCTCACATGTTGTATTTTCTTTTATTTATTACTTATGCTGTTATCACCAACAGTGGCTACTTCCTACATGAACTTGTACACCATAAGGATACTGATTTCTCCAAGTTTAATGTATTTGGTTCCTGAAAGAATATGTTGAAGAATTTGAGCAGATCTAGGCATGATAGCACATGCCTGTAATCCTTACACTCAGGAGGTAGAGGCAAAAGTGTTGTGAGTTTGAGGCCAGCCTGGGCCGCATAATGAGCCCCTGTCAGAAACAACACCAACAATGACCAAAAAAAGTCTATTAGCAGAAAGCAAAGAATGTATGGTTTGCATCCATTAGATACGGTATATACTAGCTATATGTAAGACTTTTTGTTTTGTTTTTTAATGAGCAATTTGTGGAATTATTTCCTGATCTGCTTCTGTTGTAGATAGCTATAATTTTCTCCAAAACGCACCTCCTGGATTTTTTCCAAGACTTGGTGTTATTGGTTTTGCCGGATTTGTTGGATTCCTCTTTACTAGAGGTAGGTGAAGTTTTGTCTTTATTTATTTTTTATTTTTTTAGCTGTTCATGTGGGAGGGAAGATAAACATTTAGTTCTTCTCTTTTCATTTTAAGATACTGAGTTGATTCCTGAATATGGCCTTCGTAATATATAATTAATATGGTTGTTAGCAATCATTATTTGACTTTATATTTGACTTTAAGCATACATATATAAATTGCATACTCTTGGTAAAAAAAAAATTATTCTTAAATATCCCATTTACTTGCTTCAATTCCTATTGCTCTTTAGTATAGTTTTTCATGCCTAACCAAAAAGCTTTTTGAGTACTTCACCAACCAAGCTACCAATCACAATAAATTTTTTCTTAAATACAAGTATATTATTATTAAGGTGTTGTACAGAGGGGTTACCATTCATGAGTCAGCTAATGACCAAGTCAGACATATTTCTATTTGGACAATGTCACCCCTTCTTCGCTTTCCCTTACTTTCCCCCCTCCCACAATAAATTTATTACTGAGAGTTTATTAACTTGATGTGTCATGTTTATAGTCAGTGTTGATGTAACAACTTTAAACTGCTTACAATTAAAAATTAATGAATTAGCAAGTTAAAAATACTACTCTGGGAGCTTGAGGGTTGGGAAGAGTTCAGTGGCAGTGTACTTGCCTAGTGAGTGCTGGATTCAATCCCAAGCACCAAAAATTATTACTACTTTCCATTGCTTGATTACAGAATAAAATTAGAAATAAAGGCTGGTAAAAGGCTTTTCTCTGATGAAATTAGTTTTTATGAACTGTTTAGTTTCACTGATTGTAAGATATATTGACAATTTAAATTTGATTGTAAAATATATTGATATATTGATAATATAAAACTTAGATGTTGCAAAAGTGCCTTATAGAGCTATCCCAATACAGAGAATGCTGTAATCGAAACCCCATGAAAGAGAACCATATTTTGATACGTCTCAGTTTAGAACTCTTCCTCTTTAGGCATTATGTTTATTTTCAAGTCTGGAGGGCAGGTGTACTGTCGCTGCTCACAGTTTCCCTATAATATGAACATGTGTTATAGTCTCCAGGCCGTCCTCCTATCTTGAAAGTAGTAACTAATAATAATAATAATAGGAATAGTGCTAGACACTGGTGGGTCACGCCTGTAATCCTAGCTACTCAGGAGGCTGAGATCTGAGGATGGCAGTTTGAAGACAGCCTGGGCAGAAAAGTCCCAGTGAGGCTCTTATCTTCAAATAACCACTCAAAAGCCAGAAGTGGAGCTGTGGCTCAAAGTGGTAGAGTGCTAGCCTTGAGCAAAAAGAGCACAAGGACAATGCCAAGGCCCTGAGTTCAAGCCTCACAACTGACTAAATAATAGTCATAGTAATAATAATATTTCCAGATCAGTTTTAGTAGTCACCTTCCAGCCAACATTTTTTTCACAAACTTCTTCCTCTTTCTTGCAAAGCTATTCAGAAAAAAGGTTCCCTTTTCATTTAGACAATGTTTGGGATTGATAGGCATCCCACGGCCAGGGTGCTAGTATAGAAGGGCCTGAGATGATTAGCATCAGAGGAGGTCACCAAGCAAGGGGACCACGGTGATAAGTATGCCTTTGGATGGCCAGAGCAGGTGCCTTCAGGGAAGTTGGTACCTTAAGCTGGCAGTTGCAGTATGAGCTCAGGGGTCCCTCCTGATAAGGTTCCTTGAGTGCATCTGCTAAGTTATGTGAGTAGCATGCCCATGACTTTGGCAGCAACCGGAGGCTCACAGAGAGATGGATGACTTCCCTACACCTCTCACTGGCTTTGTGGGAGGAATGAGGATGAAGATTGGGGAGAGGAATATGCTCATACCTCCTTTCTGAGGTTCTGGGAGGGCCCTCCCGTCCAGCTCATTGAGAGGTCTGGCAAAAGTTTGTGGTCTAAGACTTACCACTTGTAGGGGGCTGGGAAGGTGGCTCAGTGGTAGAGTGCTTGCCTTGTATGCCTGAGGCCCTGGGTTCAATTCCTCAGCACCACATAAGCAAAAAGAAAAAGAAAAAAAAAGCTGGAAGTGGTGCTGTGGCTCAAGTGGTAGAGCGCTAGCCTTGAGCTGAAGAGCTGAGGGACAGCGCCCAGACCCAGAGTTCAAGCCCCACTCCCGGACCCCCCCCCCAAAAAAAAGAGCTACCACTTGTTACCTTTCCCAAGGGAGGTGAAAAGGGCTCCTAGATGGTACCCATTTGAACTACCCAGGTGCTCAAGTGGACATGAGAGACCCCAGGGTAACAGGATTTTCTTTTCTAGGATAATCATATACTTTCAATACAGGCAATAAGACTTGCAGAAAAATATTTAACTTGCTGGGCATCAGTGGCTCACCCCAGTAATCTTAGCTATTCAGGAAGCTGAGATCTGAGGATCATAGTTCCAAGCCAGCTGGGGCAAGAAAGTCCATGAGACTCTTTATCTCCAATTAATCACAGAAAAAGCCAAAAGTGGCCCGGTAGAATGCTAGCCTTGAGCAAAAGGAGTCCAGGGACCGGGCCCACTTCCAGAGTTCAAGCTCCAAGACTGGAAAAAAAATCAAGTTTAAAACCAATTTCCACCACTTCTATTATTATGTGTATAGGCCCATTCAGTGGAGACTATTTCTTGGATCAAGTTCATATGCCTTCTGTTTTACCCCTTATCAATTGTTTTTCCCCCTGATTCTCAGGTTTCTCTAAACTCATCATCCTGCTGAGTATTTTCACCTCTTCTCCATCTGCTCCTCGGCTCTATCTCCTCCTGCAGCTGGCTTGAGATCTCAACACAGCTGTTTTTCCTTGAGCCCCCTTTTTTCATTTGAGCCCCCCTTTTCCTGGATTTCTGTGTTGTCTTCCCTTCATTTATCCTGCCATGTTCTTAAGCTGCATGCTTAAATCATTTGCAAAAAAGGTCTGTTGGAGACCAATTTCCCAAGACCTTGAGTGTCTGCCCTCATACCAAGGGACCGCTGGGATAGTGATGGAAATTGTTTTCCATTGAAACTTTGAAAGATGTACCTTCTAGCATC
The DNA here is from genome assembly GCF_000151885.1 of Dipodomys ordii. Lineage (NCBI taxonomy): Eukaryota > Metazoa > Chordata > Mammalia > Rodentia > Heteromyidae > Dipodomys > Dipodomys ordii. The sequence continues at coordinate 3,964,874 of NW_012267310.1, read as the reverse complement.
TGGTCGTTGCCAATGGAAATGTAGATTACTAGTCTGGATGCTTGCTGCTTCTGAAGTGACTTTGTTTTCCTTCCTAGAAGCTTTGAGGGTCTTATTTTAATATCTGAATGTTCTGAGATTCCATGTTGCCATAAGTCGATGTGGATGTTTTCATTCCTTGGTTGGACATTTTGGTAGTTCGTAGCCTTCAGCTGGAGGATGATATCTGCCTGGTCTTTGACAATGCACTCTCTTTTTCCTTCCTGAGCTCATTAACTAGCACATTGATTTTTTTGTTGTTGTTTTGTTGTTTTTTTTTTCTTGTCGGTCATGGGGCCTGAACTCTGGGCCTGGGTTCTGTCCCTCAGCTCTTTAGCTCAAGGCTAGCACTCTACTACTTGAGCCACAGCACCACTTCTGGCTTTTTCTGCTTATGTGGTGCTAAAGAATAGAACTCAGGGCCTCATGCATGCAAGGCAAGCTCTCTACTACTGAGCCACCTTCCCAGCCCCAAATTGGGTTATTTTTTAATGACCTTAAATGTCTCCTATATTTCATAATTATTTTATTTTATTCATTTTGAATATTTAACTTTTTCATTTTCATGAGCTTTTCCTTGTTCTCTGAATGTCTCATGTTTTTCATAGAATTCTTTTTTTCTTTTAATGTAGTAGCTTCTTGAATTTATTTGATCATATTTAATAACAGGTTTAGTTTTGTTTTGAAGTTCTATTTCCTGTAGGGTAAGGTTTTTGGTTTGTTTTTTTTTAATTCTTGCTTGTTTCTGTCTTTCTCTTTTATGTTGTAGGCTGTCCTCCAAAGTCTTGGTTGTCTGGTCATGTTTCAGAATGAGGCAGCTGAAACACTAGTAAGAAGTCTTTTTGCATAGATGGGGCTTGCTAGCAGGGCAGGTTCTAACCTTAGATGAGGTTGCCTGGATCCAGGGCCACCAGTGAGAGGAACACTTTGCTAACAGGCACCCACACAGTCTCAACTTCTGCCGAAGGCTGACACTCTACCACTGGAGCCACAGCTCTGGTTCTGGGTTTGTGTTGGTTAATTGGAGATCGGAGTCTCACAGATTTGTTTTTGAACTTGCTCTGAACCCTGATCCTTAGATCTCAGCCTCTTGAGTAGCTAGGATTATAGACATGAGCTACTGTGCCCAGCCCTATCCTGTTTTAAAAATTGGGCCTAGCTAGAAGCACTTTGGCACTGAGATGGCATGTGAAAAGGAATGGGTCAACTTGGCCCTGCATAGGACTTGGACTTGTCCTGTTGTCTTGATCCCTGGTTGCCATCACTACTCCTTGCAGTAGTACCTGCCAGCTCTGTGTAGGGAAGCTCTGCTCCTTCTTTGGCTGCAACCCCTCCTTAGCATTGCCTGCTCTCTTATTCCTATTCACTCCCTAATTTATGAAAATTTGTTAACACTTAACTTGCTGGTCTTGGGGCATGAACTTAGGGTCTGGGCACTGTCACTGAGCTTTTTTGCTCAAGAATATCACCCTCCCACTTGAGCCACAGCTCTGCTTCTGGCTTTTTGGTGGACATAAGCATCTCATGGATTTTCCTGTCTAGGCTACCTTTGAACCATGATCCTCATATCTTCATTTCCTTTGTAGTGAAGATTACATGTGTGAGCCACCAGTGCCTGGCTAACACTTTTTTTATGGTACTGGAGAATGAGCCCAGGGCTTTGTACTTGTTATATAATCATTCTACCTATGAGCTATACCCTCAGCTGATTAGCATTCACTCTCTGCCAATGCCACTCTAGCCGTTTCCTCTTCGCTATGGGCTCATTGCTCTGTGTTTTATTCTTTACTATTTATTTTAATGGAATTTCAGAAAGGAGAGGAATAGGACAAGGAAGGTAATTTACTTTAAAACCTCTAGGAACTAAAATACTGGCACTTGAAAGTTTTTCAAAAGTTTTTTATCTGCTTCCTTAGAAATGATTGTTCTTTGTTTTCCTTTAAAACTTTTTTGAATTGTTATCATTAAGGTGATGTATAGGGGTTTACAGCTAGATAAGTCAGGCAAAGAGTACATTTATTTGTGGACAGTGTCACTCCTTCCTTCACTCTCTTCCAGTTTTTTTCACTCCCATCCTCAAATGATAGTTCTTTTTTGGGGGGGTAGGTCCGGTCTTGGGGCCTGAACTCTGGGCCTGGGCGCTGTCCCTCAGCTCTTCAGCTCAAGGCTAGCACTCTACCACTTGAGCCACAGCGCCACTTCCGGCTTTTTTCTTTTTGCTTATGTGGTGCTGAGGAATCGAACCCAGGGCCTCATGCATGCAAGGCAAGCGCTCTACCACTGAGCCACCTTCCCAGCCCCCACATGATAGTTCTTAAGCCAGGTGTGGTGGCACATGCCTGTAATCCCAGCATTTGAAGTACTTGGGAGGCTGAGGCAGGGGGATCATGATCTCAAGTGTAAATAGTGAGTTAAAAACTAGTCTGGATGACATAAAAGAGACTGTTAAAATAATCAAAAAAGAAATAGTGGTTCTCTTGAGAACATCTGTTGAGTTAGAGATGTCAGTCATGAAAGGCCACACATTATATGATATGTTCACAGTAGGCAAATCAATAGAGATAGAATGCAGATGGTTTTGGTTGAAGGGTTGGAAGAGGGAATTGGGGAGTGACTATTAATGAGTGTCCCTCCCTCACTCATCCTTCCCTCTCTCCTTCCTCCTTATCTGTCTATCTGTTGCCAGTCTTGGGGCTTGAACTCAAGGCCTGGGCACTGTCTCTTAGCCTCTTTGTGCACTCTACCTCTTGAGCCACAGCGCTATTTCCGGCTTTTGCTGAGTAATTCATTGGAGTCTCATGGACTTTCCTGCCCAGGCTGGCTTTGAACTATGATCCTCAATCTCAGCTTCCTGTGTAGCTAGTATTATGGGCGTGAGCCACTGGCACCTAGCCCTCCTCCTTATTTTTCTTCCTCTTCCTCTTCTCTCTCTTTCTTACTCAGGGCCTTATGAATGCTAAGCACATGAGCTACACCAGCCTATAGGTAGGGGTTTCTTTTGCGGATGATAAAATTGGTTTTGATGATGGTTATACAACTCTGTGAATATACTAAAAGTCCTTGAATTCTATACTTTAAACAGGAAGATTATATGAAGGATATCTCAAAACAAATTTGGTGTACATACTGTTATTAAATATATATTAAATATATATTAAATATATCCTCTCAACTTAGGGCCAAAGAAATCTTACTCAATATTAAATGTTTAAAGGAGATTGTGATGTTGATTATAACAATCACCTAATGGTGTGTGCCACCTTTTATTTATTAGGCTCAAAAATAAAGAAGATAGTATATCCGCCTACTTTCATGGGATTCGCTGCCTCTATCTATTACCCACAACAAGCCATTGCGTTTGCCCAGGTAAGTTACTACTCAGTCGGCTATAGTGTTCTTCATTCTTGTTTGTGTGCAACTTGTGGGTTTGCTGCTTAATTTTGTTTTATTTTGTAGGGTTTTTTTGGAGGGGGCATTCTTGGGGCTTTAACTCAAGGCCTGGGCACAATCCCTGAGCTTTTGTGCTCAAGGCCAGCTGCCACTTGTGCCACAACTCAAGCCTTAGCTTTCCTGCCAGGGTTGGCTTCGAACCAGTCTTCAGATCTCAGTCTCCTGAATAGCTAGGATTATAGGAGTGAGCCACCAGTTCTGGCTAGTTTTCCTTCTTATTCTGTCATTTTTGCTATCCTTTTTATATGTGTTTTGGTTTTTATTTGCTCTCTTCATTTTTTTCCCAGTCCTGGGGCTTGAACTCAGTGTCTGGGCACTGCCCCTGAGCTTCTCTGTGCTCAAGGCTAGCACTCTACCACGTGAGCCACAGCACCATTTTTGGCTTTTTCTGTTTATGTGGTGCTGAAGAATCGAGCCCAGGGCCTCATGCATGCAAGGCAAGCACTCTACCACTGAACCACATTCCCAGCCTCTTTTCAGTTTTCACTTTTTCTTTTTCTCTTTCTTGTCTTTTTTTTGTCTGTTGTGGGGCTTGAACTTAGAGCCTGGGCACTAAGGTTTTTCACTCAAGGCTAGTGCTCTACCACTTGAGCCATAGTGCCACTTCCAGCCTTTTCTGAATAGTTTATTGAGATGATAGTCTCACAGACTTTCTTGCCTGGGCTGGTATTGAACCATGATCCTCAGATCTCAGTCTTCTGAGTAGCTAGGATTACAGGCATGAGCACCAGCACCTGGCTCTTGCTATCTTTTTACTTGCTTATGTTTCACTGATTTTTTTTTTCTGTACCAATCCTGGAGCTTGAACTCAGGGCCTAGGTGATATCCCTGAGGTTTTTTTTTTTTTTATTTTGCTGGCACTCTAGCATTTGAGCCACAGTTCAATTTCCAGATTTTTGGTGGTTAATTAGCAATAAGAGTCTCCTGGACTTTCCTCTCTGGGCTGGCTTTGAACCACGATCCACAGATCCTAGCCTCCTGAGTAGGTAAGATTACAGATGTGATCCACTGTTGCCCAACTCATTGTTACACAGACATCCTATAGTAGTCATTTCCCTTAGAAATAGGAAAAAAGAAAGCTGAATATTCTCTTCTTTACCAGTCACATATGGAATAGTAGCAGATGCTTTCTATTTTGTTTCTAGGTCACTGGGGAAAAGCTGTATGACTGGGGTTTACGAGGATACATAGTTGCAGAAGATTTGTGGAAGGAACACTTTCATAAGGTAAAAAATAATCATTTTCATTATCTTCCATTTGGTTTAAATGTGTAGTTTTTCTAGATGTGTAAGGTGTTGGATAACCCTATTGCTTCAGTTGCCCTTTTTTGTCTGTTTTTATTTTTAGCTTTTTCTGTTTGTTTTTGTTCTAAGTTTCTAACTTAGAATTTTCTAGTAGTGTTTATTATCAGCTGGGTCAAATAAGTGTTGACTGTCCAAGGCATTTCACCTCAGCCTTAGACCCTAATTTCTACTCTATTTATAGTTTGCTCCAAGTATAGCATATTATGTAAAAACTTTTATCAGGGGCTGGGAAGGTGTCTCACTGGTAGAGCGCTTGCCTTGCATGCATGAGGCCCTGGGTTCCATTCCTCAGCACCACATAAGTGGAAAAAGCTGGAAGTGGCACTGTAGCTTAAGTGATAGAACGCTAGCCTTGAGCTGAAGAATTGAGAGACAGTGACTAGGCCCAGAGGTCAGGCCCCACGACTGACCAATAAAAACAAAACAAAAACAACAACAACAAAACTTTTAGCAAAAGTGGATTCAAAGGGGAATATACTCTGCTCCCTTAGGGGTGGGGAGACATCATTGAGATACCCCTCTTCTTATTACCATAATCTTGGTTAGTTCCTTGAGCAATAATGAATCTGTTTATTGCCCAGCTGAGGGCAGGAGCCATGGTGTGTTGAGAAGCAGCTACCTGCCACAGGCCATATTCTTTGTGCCATGAGCAACGGAGGGAGGAGCTTGTGTAATCATAAGGATGTGTCACCTTTCATCTTTTCTCCCAGCCACATGGCCGACTATGGCCATGAGTGCTGGGATGTCCTCTTTCTCCTGAAAAGATAGAATGTATATGGAACAGAGATCCTATTCTCTACACATTCAGAGGCAAAGGCAGCTAAGGGAAAAGCAGGGTTCTTATATTCATAGACCTTCTACATTATAGACTGAGGGAAGTTCATTTTAACTCTGGTTGTTTTACTCAGAAATACTCTTTTCAGAAATATATAAATCAAACTGATAGCTCATGCCTATAATCCTAGCAACTTCGGAAGGCTGAGAAATAAGGATTGAGGTTCAAAGCTAGCCTAGGTAGACAAACCGGAGAGAGACATATCTCTAATTCACCAGCAAAAAGCCAGGAGTTGAGGCATGGCTCATGTGGTAGAGGACCAGACTTAATAAGAAAGCTAAGTAAGTGCTCAAGTGTGAGTCCAAGCCCCAGTACCAGCACAAAAGAAAAAAAAGAAATATATAAATTAAAGGGTTGAGCCAGGCACTGGTGGCTCATGCCTCTAATTGTAGCTACTCAGATGGTTGAGATCTGAGGATCATGGTTCAAAGTCAGCCGGGGCAGGAAAGTCTGTGTGACTCTTATCTCCAATTAAATCACAGAAAAAGCCAGAAGTAGAGCTATGGCTCAAGCGGTAGTGTATTAGTCCTGAGCAAAATGAACTCAAGGACAGCGCCCAAGCCTAGAGTTCAAGCCTTAGGACTGCAAAATTTTTTTTAAAAAATGAAGCCAGTCACTGGTGGCTCACACTTGTAATCCTAGCTACTCAGGAGGCTGAGATCTGAGGATCACAGTTCAAAGCCAGCCCAGCCAGAAAAGTCTGTGAGACTCTTGTCTCCAATAAACCACTCAGAAAACTGGAAGTGGCGCTGTGACTCAAGTGGTAGAGTGCATGCCTTGAGCTGAAGAGCTGAGGGACAGCGCCCAGGCCCAGAGTTCAAGCTCCACTACTGACAATAAAAAAAAAAGAAAGAATGGGGTAGAGATATATAGCACAGTGATAAAAGTGTGTGTTTAGCATATACAGGAGCTTGGATTGGATCCTGAGTACTCTCCAAAAACTAGCTCAAAATAGCTGTAATTTTGAAGAATTCAGAACTAACAAAATAAAATATGATCCCTTCTCAATGTATATATAATCTTCCAGTGAAATCTGATTTTTGTACTGATGGTTTCCAAAGGAATTAGTCACTCTTGGGTCCTTTTAAACTAACTCTTGAGTGGGAAGTTCTGGACCACTGTCACGTGTCCCCTGGCAATCCTTTTTAAAGAATAAACAGTTTTATTTTCACTTCTCTGACATTTTCTTTGGAAGCCTTCTTTCCTGTTTCAAAAATGCTTTTAACAAGTCCTCACAAAATTTTTATTTGGGAAAGGAAATAGAAATGTCAGGAAAATAGTATACAGCCTAGAAAGAAGCACAGAAAATGAACCTGAATCAGCCTCCTCCAGAGCACTGTCTCTGTGTAATCACACAGCAAAGCCAGAGAGGGTTCCTGACAGGGCTGTGGTGTCTGCAGACAGGCATACACACTAAAGCCAAAGTGGGGCATTGACTTCTCGAAGTGTTCAGTCTGGGCCGGGTGCCAGTAGCTCACACCTTTAATCCTACCTATTCAGATTGAGATCTGAGGAACATGGTTCAAAACCAGCCAGGGCAGAAACGAGAGACCTTTATCTTCAATTAAATATCAAAAAGGGGCTGGGAAGGTGGCTCAGTGGTAGAGCGCTTGCCTTGCATGCATGAGGCCCTGGGTTCAATTCCTCAGCACCACATAAGCAAAAAGAAAAAAGCCGGAAGTGGCACTGTGGCTCAAATGGTAGAGTGCTAGCCTTGAGCTGAAGAGCTGAGGGACAGCGCCCAGGCCCAGAGTTCAGGCCCACAACCGGACCCCCCAAAAATAATAATAAATAAATAAAATAAATATCAGAAAGCTGGAAATGGAGTTGTGGCTTAAGTGGTAGAATACTAACCTTGAGCAAAATAGCTCAGGGATAAAACACTCAGGCCCTGAATTCAAGCCCTAGGAGTGATGCCCGTACAGACAGACAAGACAGACAGACAGACAGACACACACACACACACACACACACACACACATCTGGTACAGGGCTGTGGTTGTAACACAAATTAGAAAGGCCAGTATTTGGTAGTGATTTGTTAACCCTTTTAAAACTACTGAGAGGGCTGGGAAGGTGGCTCAGTGGTAGACTTCTTGCCTTGCATGCATGAGGCCCTGGGTTCGATTCCTCAGCACCACATAAGCAAAAAAAAAGCCGGAAGTGGTGCTGTGGCTCAAGTGGTAGAGCTGAAGAGCTGAGGGACAGTGCCCAGGCCCAGAGTTCAGACCCCATGGCCAGACCAAAAAAAAAAATCTACTGAGATTTAAATGTGAGTCCTTTGGGAATAGAATGGTTAAGATTTCTAATTAGTTGGTGATTGGTTTGCATTTCTTTCTGTGCTACACCTTTCCCCTGCTCAAAGTCAATAAGGACTTAAAATGTTCTCCCATTTGTTTACCCTGCCAGCTGTGTGTTCTCAATAGAAGGCAGTAAAATTGATTTGCGAACATTAAACATTTACTACCAGTTTTAAATGAAAAAGTAGCAGACGGCTCTTTTAACATTTGGTTGGTATGGATTTTAGAAATTATTTGATATTGAAGGGCCTTTGGTTTTCTATCTCCTACCCCCCCACACCTGACCCTAAAACAGGAATTTTTGGGGGCCCCTGATGCTGAGTATGTGGGAGTGGGGAAACGATGATGTTCTACATCTGGCATTTCACTCATTAGCTGTAGTATTCCAATAAGGAATATCTTATCCTCTACTTTTCCTCGTTTACTATTTAGTTACCCAGTCATAGCTATTATACAAAAAGCAGAATAAATGTTTTATCTTTTTGTGCATTTATTTCAATATTTTTGTCAATTGGAATTGTTCTTTTTAAAATCTTTTTATTTTCTTGAAGTAGTTGGACAGAGGTGTTGCCATTCAACAAAACAGTTTATGACTACAATGACCAGTGCCACCCCTTCAGCGTTCTCCTCCATTCCTCCCCTAACCACCCCTTCCCTCCCCTATCCACCCCTCCCTCACTGTTCTTAATTTTGTAGGATACGCATTGATTTTTTTTTACTGCATTCTCCCTCTTTCTTCTCTTCATTGGTAAATATCAGTATGAATTAAAATATTTGCTCTATTTGAATATTTTATCATGCTTGTCCTTATTTGCAGTTCAGAGTGTTCCATTTTGTTAGTAGAAGCTGACTCTGGACATTTATTCGTTTTTTTTTTCTTTTTTCTTGTTTTGGTCTGAGACTGGGACTCCAACTTGGTACGTGATGCCTTTGCTCATTGGCTAGCACTTTACTAACCGAGGCAAGCATCCATCCTCAACATTTATTGGTTTCTTATTGAAATGTCTGTTTTAAGTCTTTGACCATTTTTGTATATAGATCACTATCTTTTTCTTACTGATTATAAGTAGTATTTTTCCTATATATTAATATTTTGACTCCAAGTTTTTAATTGTCTTCTTAATTTAGGGCTTGTGTTTTCAATTTTTAGCTTTATTTTGGAGGGGAGGGTAGTTTGAAACAAGGTCTTACTATGTAGCGCAGGCTTGCTTTGAACTCAAGATCCTTCTGCTTCTGCTTTGTGCTGGGATTATAAGTGTCGACCACTGTGCTCAGCTCAGGTTTCTTCTTTTGATAAACAAAAGTTTTCATGTCGTTGGCTTAATGAATTTCACTGTTTTACTCCACGAGCTTAATAAAAGCATGAAATGTTTATTGATTATTTATTGCTCATCTGAAACCCTTTCAGAATAGTTGCAATGTAAGATCTGAATATCAGAGATGGAGGCTATAATGGAGGTTTGGCTCAAGTGGTAGAG
>NW_012267310.1:3950600-3952714 GCF_000151885.1 Dipodomys ordii | reverse complement strand
AGGGACAGCACCCAGGCCCAGAGTTCAGGCCCCACGACCGGACCCAAAAAAAGAAAAAAGAATCTTGTGGACTTTTCTGCGAGGGCTTGGCTTTGAATTGCAGTCCTCGGATCTCAGCCTTTCAGGTATCTAGGATTACAGCCGTGAGCCGCTGGCAACCAGTTTCTGTTAACTCTTAAAATTCAACTGGGCCTGCCCAGATAATCCAAAATAATAACCCTACTGTAAAGGTGACTGTTTATTAAGCTTAATTCTACTACAGCCTTAATTTCTCTTTGCCATGTATGTTAGCATAGTCATAAACCCTGGAATTGGAATACTGTTTTGCCTAAGATATTTCAATGAAGGAATCTTGTTAGGATCTTTAACAGGTCATTTACCCTTTTCCTTTTCCTTAAAAATTTAAACGTCATACAGTAGTAGAGTAGGTCAGGTTTCTTGAGCTTGGTCTTGAGTGTTCTGTTCTTTGCTCTGGCAAAGTCCATTATCATTCCCCTTTTAGATGTGAGCAAGTCGCACTTTGGAAAAGTGATGAAAATAATTCTGCTGGTGGGTGAGGACTCAAACAGTTCAGCCATAGCTTAAAGGTTTGGCTAGCAATCATGTTCTCATGACAGTGAATAGTAATTAGAAACCAGTGCTTTGATTTTTGTTTAAAGCTTTCAGTTTTTCTAACATTGTTACTCATGTTCATGGACATGGTTAAAAAGAAATTTTAAAAACCAAGACCATATATATTAAAATTGGATTGTAAGGAAGATCATCGAATTATAAAGTACTATTAAAATAAAGTGATGTCTTTGAAAATAAAAAACCCTAGATTTTTGGCTTGTGCTAAATCACGAACTGCCTTTTGAAGTGAGAATGTTGTTTTCTCTGAGATTACAGCGGCCTCTGCCAAAAGAGCTGGAATTTGTAATAGGGTGGGTGGAATAAGCCCAATATTTTTTTAGTGAGATATTTGTCATGTTTTGTTACACTAAAGAGAAAGAGCTTGGCAGGTTTGAGTAACAGCAAAAAGGCCCCTAGGGCTGCGCTGTGGTACTTGTGTGTGTACTCATGCGTGTGCATATGTGAATTCACCGGTGTACACACCTGGAGGCAGGGATGGTGAATGGAGGAGGGACCTGAAGAGGAGGGCCACTGGTGCTGAGTTCTGCAGAGCTGTGTTCAGAGCATCAGGTAGGCCTGTGTATTTGAATGTTGCTCCACCCAACATAGTGCATATGGCCTTGTTTCCCATAACTCGATCAGCAAGTAGATGTGGTGACCATTTAATTTGTTATCCAAATGAAGATACTTTTGAGAATGAAAAGGTCAGTGTTAATTAATGTGGAATAACAGCTACAGAGCAGTACTTACAGACCAGTTCCTAACCACTCTGATAAGCAGTAAAATTACCTAGAAACCATACTCTGAAACTAACAGGATCAGCCATATATGTCTTTCAGAACCTTCCCCCACCTCTTTTTTTTTTTTTGTCTGTAGTGGGGCTTGAACTCTGAGCCTGGGCGCTGTCCCTGAGCTCTTCAGCTCAAGGTGAGCGCTCTACCGCTTGAGCCACAGCACCACTTCTGGTTTTCTGGTGATTTATTGGAGATAAGAGTCTCACAGACTTTTCTGCCTGGGGTGGCTTTGAACCACGATCCTCAGAGCTCAGCCTCCTGAGAAGCTAGGATTACAGGCATGAACCATTGGCACTGGCTCCCCTTTTCCCCTTTTGAGTCATATCTATCACTGAGAAAGGGCCACCAAGTAACCTCTACAGAACAGAAGCCCAGCCCCATTGCCTGCCCATTGGTAGCCTCATTTGTTTCAGACTCCAGCTTTGGCTTTTTGATGTCAAGCAAGTCTTATTAATGTGATTTCAGGTTGAAAGTCTTAAAGACATATAGGCCTTAAACATTTTGCACATGTGCTTTTCCCAGTGGAAACTTTGCCACACCACACGACTCCTGATGGACGAAATGACCTAGTTACATGTTCCCAGATGGCTCCAGGCAGAGTGGGTGTGGTCCAGTTTTAACTACTTTCAGAGTAAGCCTGTGTGTTTTGGGTGCGTTGGCCCCTGTGGTGGATATAGTTCAAGAAGCCTGCCCTTTTCACCAGTGGCA
>NW_012267310.1:3926089-3947705 GCF_000151885.1 Dipodomys ordii | reverse complement strand
CCAGTAGAAGGGAAGCTAAAGGATGAGCAGCCAGAGAACCACACATGTCCCCTACAGACTTTACATTGAATATAGTTGTTTTTCTGTATAGGAACAATGAGACATAAAATAAAAGTACTCATTTCAGTTTTCAGAGATATTCTGAAGTAGAGTTCAACGTACTGTATCTACAATCTTAGTTACTTTTCTAACCTTTCTTTTTAGCTCTTTATTGTAGTTTTTAATTATAAAAGCAAAGCAATTTATAAAAGATAAATTAATCTTATCTTACTGGGCTGTTGGTGGCTCATGCCTGTTATCCTAGCTACTCAGGAAGCTGAGATCTGACTATTGGGTTTTTGTTGTTGTTTTGTTTTTAGTTTTAGTTTTAGGGTTTTTTTTGCTAGTCCTGAGCTTCATTTGCTCAAGGTTAGCACCCTACCACGTGAGTCACAGTGCCAGTTCCAGCTTTTTCTATTTATGTGGTACTGAGGAATGGAACCCAGGGCTTTATGCATGCTAGTCAAGCACTCTATCACTAGGCCACATTCCCAGTCCCTGACAATTGAGGTTTAAAGCTAGTCTTAGTAGACAAACCTGTGAGACTCATCTCCAGTTAACCTATTAAAAACCAGGAAGTGGAGGTGTGGCACAAGTGATAGAACACTAGCCTTGAGTGAAAAAACTAAGCAAGAGGGCAAAGCTCTGAGTTCAAGCCTTAGTACTGACATAGAAAGGAAGAAAGGGAGGAAAGGAGAAAGGAAGGAAGAAAGGAAAGAAAGAAAGAAGCAAGCAAGCAATGTAAAGGAGACTCAGTTTACTTTCATGTGTGTTTGAATTTCTGTGTTTTTTGAATCCATGGAAACAGTTGTTTGGTCCTGGGGTGGGGGTGGTGGTGTGCTATGCCATTTAGACAATTGCTTTGTATTCGCTATTTTATTGTGCTTGGATACTCAGCCAGGTGAGAGTCTAATAGTACTGCTGGAGCACAAAGCCTTGCTGAATGCTAATTTAACCATGTAAGAAATTGGGAACCTTACAGTTTTCTCTGGCTCATGATCCTCTAGACACGTAACAGTAATGTTAATATTTTATATGGTTTTCTTTACTTAAACTTAAGACGTTATCAAAATATGAAAATTTACTTATATTTTTATTACTTCTGGTTCCATTTACTTCATGTTTTTCTTTTCTTTCTTTTAGTTATAGGTAAACATTGGAAACTCCAGACAGCAAATCAGTATTTCTACAGAAAAGTGGCAGAGAAGTCAGTATTGAACGTAGTAAACTGGCTTTCTTCTTCAGGAAAATCTATACCAGGCCGCCTTTGTTATCTTGGTTGATGCCATACAAGTGGGCTAATCTGAATCCTTTCACTTAGAGACAATAATGTACAAGCCTTAGAACTCCTTGTTCTCAAGTTGCTATTTATGTACATAATTAAAACCTAAATTTAAAAATAATCGTCCTGTTCTCTTTATTGATATTTTCAGGGGACAGGTCCAGCGTCTCTGGTGCTCATGTGTATGATGTGGTGTGTGTATGTACGAGTGATTAGTGTATGTGGCATGTTTCTGTGTGAGTGCATGTGGGGGGTGCACGGGGTGCACAGTGTACATGTGCTGTCAGACAACTGTTAAGTCCTTTTAGGGCAATAATCAGCTGTTGGAGTCTGCAGAGGCTGAGTTCCCAAACCCAGAAGACAGTAGAGGAGAAGGAGCTTTGGATGTTTTGCAAACCAGCAGAAGGAACAAGACTTGTAACTAACAGTTTTCCTGCACTAATTAGAAGCATACAAAAGAAAACAGTAATGGTGACCTTTGTGTGGCTGTCACCTCCCAGTTTTTAGGGATCTTCCGGTTCTTGAATGGCAGTGAGAGAGTCATAATGAAGTAGTGTCTATAGATGAATGGAGATGTAGCTGTGTGCGTTGGCTCTGTTGTGTGTGGTTTATATCCTCCTTTGTGGCTCTTGAATGCACAGTTCATGGAACTCTGTATTCCCAGGGTGAGTGGCACCAGCAGGAGCCTCTTTTAACTTGTCAGCCAGCCAAGAAGGATGGCCTAGACCCAGCATGTGAAAAGAAAACAGAATTTCCAAATGTCAGTCCTATTTAGAGACTATAAGCCCTTGTATTATGGTATCATCAGTTTAATCCCCAATCCGTGGCCCTTGAGAATTGATAGCAGCTAGGAAGATAACAATGCATGAATAGACATGTACATGTTAATGTTAAGTACTTTTTTGTATGTGTGCTGCTCCTAGAGCTTGAGCCTAAGGACCGGGCACTGTGCCTGAGCTTTTGTGCTCAAGACAAGCTCTCTCCCACTTTACCCACAGCTGTACACCTGCCCCTTTTGGTGGTTAATTGGAGATGAGATAGTCTCATGGACTTTCAGGCTGACTTCTAACTGCAATCCTCAGATCTCAGCCTCCTAAATAGGATTACAAGCGTGAGCCACCAGAGTGTGGCTCTCATGTTAAATATTTTAATAGAGCCCAAGTAGCAGAAACAAGTCTCGGATTGTTACCAGATCTATGAACTGCAGCAAAATTTTTCCCTAAGTAAAGTTCCTTTTGTGTTACTACAGATTCTTCAAATATTTCAAGCTGTTTCTAAATTATGAGTACACTTAATTATTTTAGGTTTTCTCCATTTGACTGGGCTTCCTGAAGTGTCACCTAGGGAGTGAAATCCCATGCGATTCTTCATTGAGATTGCTTCATTTGCAGAAGATTACAAAGACATGACCCATACTTCAGCATAATTTGAAGATTATTAGTCAATAGGTACTTAAGTGCCTCCTACCTGTAAGGTATTATTTTCCATTGCTAACACTTCTGTCAATGTTGAAATGTTGATTGAAAATACTTTTCCATGGGCTGGTAGGGTAGTGGAGTTGTATCACGGAGTCCCCAAGTAGTGTCTGATCTGGAACTTCATAACTGGAATTGCTGAGTTGTCTTTGAACTATTTTTTTTTATTTACAGACTATTGCTCAAAGATATCTATGCTTGTCTTTTGTGGTTGCTTGTGTTCAGTGCTTCCTTTTTTAATATTTAATACATTTTGCATACTGTACTTGGATCCTAAACTAGAGAGAATATGAAATAGGGCTGGGTGCTGGTGGCTCATGCCTGTAATACTACCTACTCAGGAGGTTGAGATCTGAGGATTGCAGTTTGAAGCCAGCCATAGTTGAAAATCTGTGAAACTTCTCCAATTAACCACCAGAAAACTGGAAATGGTGCTGTGGCTCAAAGTGGTAGAGTGCTAGCCTTGAGCAAAATTGCTCAAGGACAGAGCCCTGGCCCTGAGTTCAAGTCCTGTGACCAAATAAAAAAAATAGGCATATTTGTGGTATAGCTCAATGTGTGAGATCTTTTGTACTAGTCTCTTGAGTGTAGGTCCTTTAACTTAACAGCTTTTTCACTCATGGCTGATGTCTGACCACTTGAACCGTTTCTTTTGGCTTCTTGCTGGTTAATTGGAGAAAAGGGGTTTGATTTGTCTGTCTGGGCTGGCCCAACTGCCACACACAGTTCTCAGATCTCAGCTTCCTGAGAATCTAAGATTCTCAAGAAGAATAGGCATGAGCCATCACTGCCCCACTAAAATTATACATTTTAATATCTTGAATTTCTCCAAATCTATACTTTTCAAAGTGCTATTTTGTATCTTTCCTCCTTTATTCCTAAACTCAGTAAGTTTTCCCAGTCCTGGGGCTTGAACTCAGGGCCTAGGCACTGTCCCTGAGATTCTTTTTGCTCAAGGCTAGCGCACTACCACTTGAGTCTCAGCGCCACTTCTGGCTTTTTCTGTTTATGTGGTACTGAGGAATAGAACCCAGGGCTTCGTGCATGCTAGGCAAGCACTCTACTACTAAGCCACATTCCTAGCCCCAGAACTCAGTAAGTTCTGTTTTTTTTTCTGTCTCAATGTGTACTAGTATTTATTATTTATTTATGCTGGTCCTGGAGCTTGAACTCAGGGGCTGGGCACTGTCACTGAGCTTTTGTGCTCAAGGTTAGCACCACTACTTGAGCTACAACTTCACCTCTCTTTTAGTGGTTAATTGGGAGATAAGGGATTTACAGACTTTCCAACCAGCTAGCTTCCAACAGCAGTCCTCAGATCTCATCCTTCTGAATAGTTAAGATTACAGGCTGGAGCCATTGGCACCTAGCTCTATTTACTTTTATATGTTGTTTTTATGTGTGTGATACAGTTTTTGTCCTGGCAAAGCATTTGCCCTAACAAATCAATGACGTTACATTTGCAAATATTCTAAAGAAAATCTGTATGTGTTTACACACGCACGTGGAAAAATGTGACTTGCTCTAGGTTAAACAGGAAGTGAATGACCATTAAAATTTGGTCATGTGAGTAGTATTGATTTTTGCAAGTGTGAAAATTGAATTCAGAATTCTTGACTTCAGAGAAAAGCTGAATGGGCACTATATTGCCTTGTTTAATTAGTTTACTTCACATTCATTATTTGGGAAAGTCTTAATATTTAAAGAACAGTCTTCTAGCTGAGCGCTGGTGGCTCATGCCTGTAATCCTAGCTACTCAGGAGGTTGAGATCTGAGGATTGTGGTTCGAATCCAGCCTAGGCAGGAAAGATCATGAGACTCAATAAAATACTGAGAAAAAGCCAGAAATGGCCTTATGGTAGAGTGCTAGCCTTGAGCACAAAGAGGCTCAGGGGGAAGAGGGGAGCTGGGAATGTGGCTTAGTGGTAGAGTGCTTGCCTAGCATGCATGAAGCCCTGGGCTCGATTCCTCAGCACTACATAAACAGAAAAAGCCAGAAGTGGTGCTGTAGCCTCAAGTGGTAGAGCACTAGCCTAGAGCAAAGAGAGGCTCAAGGACAGTGCCCAGGCCCTGAGTTGAAGCTTTAGGACTGGCCAAAAAAAAAAGGGGCTCAGAGGCAGCGCCCAGGCCAGAGTTCAAGCCCCAGGACCTAAAAAAATAAAAGCTAAAAAGAATGGTCATCTCTTTGAGCAGTAGGATTTATGCTTCTTGTATAAATGAAATGATTTACTGAAAATATGAAAGTTTGTTCTTTTTAGTTCAGTTCACACAGTCTAATGCAGAAAGAATTTGCAGAAAACCAGCAATATATCCGTGGAACTAAACTCAGATCTCAGCCTCCTGAGTAGCTAGGATTACAAGCGAGAGCCACTGGTGCCCAGCATTGAACTATTTTTCAAGGCTTACTTTTCATTAAAGATGAATTTATTTGAAATAATGGCTTTGATTTTCACCCTGTAAACCTGCCTGATACTTTGTTGTTGTTTGGGCTGTTAAAGTTTCAAGTCAGAAATTAGCCAATATATAGTAATAAAGCTACAGTACAAATTAGGTCAAACTTCAGACTTGATCAAAGTTCAGGCTTATTTATGTCTATAAAATGACCAAGGAAATTTCTGGGTAGAAGAGTTTGTTCTTATAAGCATTTTGTTCACTTGGTGGTACTGAAAACGTCCCTTGTATTTTGTATTTAAGGGGCCTTTATCTTTTCAGTCACTCTAGGGCTCTGTTGCTGTATTCTGGAAAGAAAAAATAGCAAGAGGAATGACTCTTCTTCCTGCTCACTCCAGCCTGTGCAATAACCTGACTCAAGATCTGTATAGACCATGTGAAAACTCCTGGGAGAAATGCCAGGGAGCCTCCCCCATTCAGTGCTGCCTTTGATGGTAGTGTAGAAAAGGTAAAGATAGAGAAAATGCAAGATTCACAGACTGTTCCCCGCACCCCCAAGGGAAGTCATAGTGAGTCTTTCAAATGCTAGGCTGTTGCAATGCTGGGAAGTTTTTAGAAGTGGGCCTAAATTTGTGTATGATCAGCAGAATGATCTTAAGTGCTTTCTTCACTACAGGGAAACATCAGCTTTTAAATATCAGCCATCTAAATTATCTTCTATATCTCTTCTAATTTATGAGAAAATGGCCTCCAGGTAATGGTGGTATCTGAATACACACATTATTTTCTCCTGAAACCCCAGGAGACCAGAAGAAAGCGGTTTTAAAGATAGCATTAGTCCACAAGGGTAAAGAGTTGGTGAGAGTTTGATCAGTGTGTATTGGGTTAGGGTTAGATAGAATTTTTATTGTGTTATTGCAAAGTAGGGTTTAATGACTGGGTTGCTAGAATTTACTGTGTATTTCAAAAAGCTAGAAGAAATTAATTTCAAATAAAGATAAATATTTAAAAATGATGAATGATTGATTTAAGCATTAAATATCAAACCATCCCATAATACCCCATACATATGTATAGCTTTTATGTTTTTACATGCCACTTAAAAACTAGCCAGGTGTGATGGTTCACACCTGTAATCCCAGCACTTAGGAGTCTGAGACAAGAGGATCATGACTTTAGATTTAGACTGGCCTACATAGTGAGACACTGTCTTAAAAGTGGGGCTGGGAGCTAGGCGCTGATGGCTCCCACCTGTAATCCTAACTATTCAGGAGGCTGAGATATCGAGGATTATGGTTCAAAAAAAGCTAAGCAGGAAAGTCTATGGGACTCTTATCTCCAATTAACTATCAAAAAAGCTGGACGGGGAGCTATGGCTGTAGTGGTAGAGTATTAGCTTTGAGCAAAAAGAAGTTCAGGTACAGTGCTCAGGCCCTGAGTTCAAGCCCTAGGACTAGCACACAAAAAAAATGGGGCTGGGAATGTAGCTTATTCCCAATGGGAAATGTGTGCTTACTGCACTCAAGGCCCTGGGTTCTATCCTCTAGAACTCCTCAGAAATTTTAGTTTCAAGCCAGGTGCTGGTGGCTCACATCTGTAATCCTAACTATTCACTAGGCTGAGATATGAGGATCACTGTTCAAAGCCAGCCCTGGCAGGAAAGTACGTGAGACTCTTACCTCCAGTTAATGACCAGAAAACCAGAAGTGGAGCTATGGCTCAAAAGTAGTAGAAAAAAAAAAGTAGTAGAGAACTAGGCTTGAGCAAAAGAGCTCAGAGACAGTGCCCAGATCCTAAGTTCAAGCCCCACAACCGAAAAGAAATTAATTTCAAAATTGACAAAACATTAGCACAGGAAAACAGGTATGGGCAGGGAGGGAGGGCAGCAATGGAACTTGTACTGCTGAGGAATTTAGAGGAATTGTTTGATTCTTAAAATTTTGCCCATGTAACATTGATACAAATAAAAATAATACAAATACAGCGCTTACTCTATAAAAATAAAGAGGTTAATATTAAAATCTTATGTTTACTTGGTAAATTTAGCTGCTGCATCCATTGAAGCCCTTTCTGAAATGAAAGCGTGCAGTCCATCTCTCCCTATTTGGGGCTGTTGACTTTTGGTGTTTGGGATCAAATGTAGGCCTCACACATGCTAGACAACTTACTCTACCACAGATCAACACACCCAGCCCTCCCTTCCTATTTATTTTTTTTATTGTGAAAATACCGTACAGAGGGGTTACAATTATATGGGCAAGATAACGAGTACATTTCTTATCAAGCATTGTTGCCTCCTCCTTTGTTTCCCCTTTCCATCCCCCCTATTATTTTTATTGTTATTATAAAGATGAGGTGATGTACAGAGGGGTTCTAGTTATGTAAGTCAGGTAAAGAGTACATTTCTTTTTGAACCACATCACCCCTTCTCTCTCTCCTAGTTCTCCCTGCAATCCCCACCTACAAGTTGTATAGTTGATTTTAACATAGTTGTATAGTTCATTTTACCATAGTGTCTAGTGAGTACCACTACTGGTTTTGTTCTCTCTATGTTCCCCTTTTTTTTTCTTTTGGTCAGTTGTGGGGCTTGAACTCTGGGCCTGGGCGCTGTCCCAGAGCTCTTCAGCTCAAGGCTAGCATTCTACCACTTGAGCTACCATGCCACTCCCAGTTTTCTGGTGGTTAATTGGAGGTAAGAGTCTCATGAACTTTCCTGCCCAGGCTGGCTGTGAACCATGATCCTCAGATCTTAGCCTCCTGAGTAGCTAGGATTACAGGTGTGAACCACTGGTGCCTGGCTGACTCCATTTTTGTACCCCTCTTTGCCCTCCCAAAGACAGAGAAATGGACAAACATGACAAAAGAAAACAAAAACAATAACAAAGGGAAAAAACGCTTGTTTCCTTTATATTTTTTGAGTTTTAGAGGGTTATGGCCTGTCTTTGTATCTGTGACATTTTGTTAGTCAAACTTGATTCATTTTTCTGACTCTTTTGTGAAGCATGCAGTCCTTCATTACAGCATTGCTCACGAGAGAGACTAAATGGGTTGGGGAGCATATTTTCTGAGATTGGAAATTAGGTCATTTTGTGAAGAAGAAGCAGAGCCTAGCAGTGTATTATTAGCCTTTGCTGAAGTTCTGCTGAACTGGAAGTGGCTATGGTGTGCCCAGGGCCTTTTTCACCTCATGCAACTGCTCTTGCCTGTGTGGGGCAATGTGTTTCCTTTCTATACTTCCTATAGACCTTATCAAGCCCTTCCTCACCTTGTTCTTACTGACTCTTTGTGGTTCTGCTGACCTAATGATGTTTGTTAACTTATAACAGACTTCTTTGGGAACATCATTGTTTTCTCCTTTGGACACTTGTTCTTACTCAAAGGCAGAATGAGAGATCTAGAAAAAAAAAGTTGCATCTTTTTAAACCTTTTCTCTGTTTTTTGGAACTAGGAATTGAATTCAGTGCCTGGCGCGCTTGCTAGGCAAGCTCTGTACCATCTAGCGCCACACTCCATCCTCAAAATCTTTTATTTGGCAGTACTGGGATCTGAACTGAAGGACTCATGCTTGCTAGGCAAGCAGGTACTCTATGACTTGAGCCACACCCCCAGAACTTTTTGCTTTTTTTTTTAAGATAGCATTTTCTATTTTTGCCCAGGTTGTTGTGAATGGCAATCCTTTGTCTCCTGCAAACTACAGGTGCAAATCTCTACATTTGGCTTATTGCTTGAGATAGTCTTGCTAACATTTTGCCCACGGTGGCCTCAAATCATATCCTTCATATCTCTGCCTCCTCAGTAGCTGAAATTACAGATGAGTACTACCATATCCAGCTAAAACCTTTTAAACTTGCTTGTACTCTTACTGAGTACATCATTACTCATAACTTTCTGAAGAACCGACTTTCTGGACTCCTGAATCCCTTTCTAGGTTGTAATGTCCTCATGGATGGTTTCCCCTTGTTAGTTCACACCTGATCTCCTCTCCTAGACTTTAACTTGAGGGCAGGGAAGATATTTTCTCTTAGTGTTCTATCAGTACTAACCTGATATGTGCTTAGATTTATTAAGTGCCCACTGAATGCATGATCTGTGGAATCTGATATAGAGGGCAGGGAGAAGAAATACCATTTACAATTCAAATTTGAAGACAAAGTACATGCAACAAAAATCACAAGAAGCATCATAATACACAGATATCCATGATAGTGATTTCATGCAAAAGGAACATGCTAGTATATTTGTCTAGAACATAAGTGAAACGTATTGAGGCATCTGTTTCACATTTTTTTGTGTACACAAGCCTGGTAAACCAGGCTTTGGATGAATATATACACAAACAAGCCTGGTAAAACATTGGCTTTGAATGGATCCATTTTTGCTGCGTTAGGACTGTCTCATGCTCTGTATGTTCACTGTTTCCTGGAGGACTTTTTCTAACAGGTCCAGCAAGGGTTAGCCCAAGGTTGGGATTTTGGAGCACCTTCTAGCTCTCTCATTAATATTCATTCATGTTATTGTATGTAGAAGACAATGTCTAAGCCAGGCACTGGTAGCTTATACCTGTAATTCTAGCTACTCAGGAGGCTGAGATCTGAGGATCATGGTTCAAAGCCACCCTGGTCAGGAAAGTCCATGAGATACTTACTCTCTAATAAAACACACAAAAAGCCCAGGAGTGGAGCTGTGGTTTCATGTGGTACCTTAAACACAAAAGCTTAGGGATAGCACCTAGTTCCTGAGTTCAAGGCCCAGAACCAGAAAAAAAGCTGACATCGAGCTGTGACTCAAGTTGTAGAGAATTAGCCTTGAGCAAAAGAAGCTCAGAGATAACACCCAGGCCCTGAGTTCAAGCCCCAGGACCGGCACACACAAAACAATATTGTTGCCGGGCACCGGTGGCTTATGCCTGTAACGCTAGCTACTCAGGAGACTGAGATCTGAGGATTGGGGTTCAAAGCCAGCCTGGGCAGGAAAGTCCATGAGACTCTTATCTGCAATTAACCACCAGAAAACCAGAAGTGGTGCTGTGGCTCAAGTGGTAGAGCTCTAGCCTCGAACTGAAGAGCTAAGAGACAGCACTCAGGCCCGGAGTTCAAGCCCCAGGACCAACAAAAATAAACACAAAACCAACAACAAAAAACCACAATATTTAACAGGAATTCAAACATCTAAGAGTAGTGTTGTTGGAAATTCCATATGTCCTGCCTTACTAGAAATATTTAAAATTAATGTTTGCATAATAACATGCCACTGTTCATTACATCTAAGTCTCTGTCTCTTTTTGTGGGGAGTGGAGAAAGAGTTTATGTAGTTTGAGCTGACCCGAACCTGGTTATATAGGCCAGGTTTGCTTAGAATTCATAATCATTAGGACTCAGCCTCTTGAGTGCTAGGATTACAGGTATGCACCTCCATGCTTAGTTTAGACATCTCTTTTTTTTTTGGCTAGTCCTGGGGCTTGAACTCAGAGCCTGGGCACTGCCCCTGTACTGCTTTTGCTCAATGCTAGTGCTCTACCATTTGAGCCACAGCACCTCCTCTGGCCTGTTCTATTTATGTGGTACAGAAGAATTGAACCCAGGGCTTCATGCATGCTAGGTAAGCACTCTACCACTGAGCCATATTCCTAGTCCCATATTTAATCATCTCTTGAGGCTTAACCATACCACTAAATGATATTTACTTGAGTAATATGCTTGTTTATTTTTGTGCTGTAACTGGGGCTTGAACTCAAACCCTCAGGCTCTTCCTTGGCTTTTTCCCTACCACTTAAGTTACACCTCTACTTCTGGCTTTTTACTGGTTAATTAGAGATAAGAGTCACTCAGACTTGTCCACCTAAGCAGGCATTGAACCTCAAGCCTCACATCTCAGGCTCCTGGGTAGCTAGGATTACAGGCATGAGCCACTGGTACCTAGCTAATATACTTAATTTTAAAATTCATAGATAGGAAAACTCAATTTAATGAAATGATTACAAAATCAGAATATGAACAAAACTAAATTTGAGTACTTTCTTAAGTAAACCTAATATTTTTTTCAGTCATGGGGCCTGAACTCTGGGTCTGGGTGCTGTTCCTCAGCATTTCAGCTCAAGGGTAGCACACTACCACTTGGGCCACAACGCCACTTCTGACTTTTTCTGCTTATGTGGTGCTAAGGAATCGAACCCAGGGCCTCATGCATGCAAGGCAAGAACTTTTCCACTGAGCCACCTTCCCAGCCCCCTAAAATTTAACTTTGTATGAGTGCTATGGCATCTAGACAGAAGAGAGTTTGCAACAGGCTAGAGCTTGCTCTCTTTAGAAAAGGACAGAGTACCCCATGTACATGAGTCTGGCCACCAAACTATATCATGTCACATAAATTGTTTGAACAAACACCTGGCTTCCTTGTGGGAATCTGGACTTTTGGCAGTTGCCAGGCAAAGAATGTGTGTGTGTGTGTGTGTGTGTGTGTGTGTGTGTGTGTGTGTGTGTGTGTGTGTGCTCACGCGCACACAGTGAAGTAAAATAAAATGCTAGGCTGGCTTTATTGTCTATAAGCAGTGCTTCAAGCTGTGTTGAAGAGAAAGCAGAGGTTTGGGTGTCTTTGTCCTCTTCTCTTCCTCTCACGTACCCTTTGAGTCCTTTGAGTCCATTTGGCTTGTCTTAGGGATCCTCCCTTTGAAATAGCCTAGTCTAATGGTGTTTGTTTTGGTTCATTTATGTTGTGCCATCTCCCCTCGGCTTTACAGAACAAATATAAATAAAAGCACTATTATATTTACATTAAATATTTCCAGGTCACAAGACATTACAAAAACAGTTTTTATTCATCTTCCTTGAGAAAGTAGTTTTTGAAAGCCACAGAAAACTCTTAAGCTCCCTTGTTTAGACCAAATTAGTGATTGTTTTTTCTCTTTGATTCTAACAGTAGAGTCTTTCTTACCTCCCTCGCTCTATGGAGGCAAGCTGTTTTGGGCTGGTTCATAAGTAAATAGGTCATAATCTGCAGTCCATTCAAAAGTGACGTCTTTATGAAAGCATTTATTTGTCCTACAGAGAAAGCACTGGCTCATTTCAAATATTGTTCTCTGCTGAGCTCAGAATGCTAAAGAGCACACATTGCACATTTTGTTTTAAATACAATAGTGTAACTGTTCCTTTTTTCTTGATGGTGGTACAAATATTTCCCTGGGAAAGCACTACCAAATAGGTAGGACTTTTAGAAATTTGTGTGGAATTATACACAACAATGTCATAGCTAAAAAAACAAAACAAAAAAAACAAAGCTTCCAGAAGACAAGAGGAGTAAGTCTTGGTGGAGTCCTAAATCAAGACCATGGGGTAACATGTGGTAAGGTGGTGTTTTCTTAGATACCTCAGAAGCACAGTTTGACAAAGTAGATAAATTATACTACTGCAAAGATCATAAAGAATATTTAGAAAAACTAATCCTTGGGCTGGGAAGGTGGCTCAGTGGTAGAGTGCTTGCCTTGCATGCATGAGGCCCTGGGTTCCATTCCTCAGCACCACATAAGCAGAAAAGCCAGAAGTGGTGCTGTGGCTCAAGTGGTAGAGCGCTAGCCTTGAGTGAAGAGCTGAGGGACAGCATCTAGGCCCAGAGTTCAGGGCCCACGACCGACAAAGAGAAAAAGAAAAAAAATTAACCCATGGAATATGTGAAAAATTACAAGCCATTGGGCTGGGAAGGTGGCTCAGTGGTAGAGCGCTTGCCTTGCATGCCTGAGGCCCTGGGTTCGATTCCTCAGCACCACATAAGCAAAAAGAAAAAAGCCGGAAGTGGCGCTGTGGCTCAAGTGGTAGAGCGCTAGCCTTGAGCTGAAGAGCTGAGGGATAGCGCCCAGGCCCAGAGTTCAGGCTCCACGACTGGACCCCCCCCCCAAAAAAAAGAAAATTACAAGCCATATATCATATCTGGCTTATATAGAATATATGAAGAATCTTTAGTCTTCATCAGTAAAAAAGGAAAAAAAAAAAGGAAAGGAATTGAACACTTTTTTCCAAAAAAAAAAAGATATAAAAATTACCAAAAACACATGAAAAGGTGTTTACTATCATTAGTTATCAGGGAACTGCACATGAAAACCACAATGATAAGTCACAGCATGACGATGGCTGAACCAAAGAACTGTTGACAAAGACTGGGAGCAAATCATCTACAGTAACAGTACCTCAAACCATTAAACATAGGCATGGTAGTGCACGCCTGTACTCTCTGTTACTCAAGAGGCATAGGTAGAAGGATCATAGTCCAAAGTTAGCCCAGGCAAACCCTATGTTGAATTTTAAAATGAAACAAAACTAAATGCAAAAGGACTTGGTGTGGGCTGGGCAAGGTGGCTCACACCTGTAATCCTAACTACTCAGGAGGCTGAGATCTGAGGATTACAGTTCAGAGCCAGCCAAAGCAGGAAAGAATGTGAAACTGTTATCTCCAATTACAAAAAAAGCCAGAAGTGGCACTGTGGCTCAAGTGGTAGAGCACTCGCCTTAGGCAAAAAGTAGCTCAGATCCAGAGTTCAAGCCCCAGTATCATAAAAAATAACAAAAATAAGAGCATGCAGGTTTGGCCCAGTTGATAGAGCACTTGCCTAGGAAGCATGAGGCTCTGACATCAATACTCAATATCAGCAGAATAAAAAATGTAAGCATAGAGTTCCGTGACCCAGAAATTCTAGTCCTAGGTGTATATAAAAAGAAATGAAAACATAATTTTTACAGAAGAACTTGTATACAAATGACCATAGCAGCATTATAATAGCCATAGTCGAGGGGCTGGGAAGGTGGCTCAGTGGTAGAGCACTTGCCTTGCATGCATGAGGCCCTGGGTTCAATTCCTCAGTACCACATCAGTAGAAAAAGTCGGAAGTGGCGCTGTGGCTCAAGTGGTAGAGTGCTAGCCTTGAGCTGAAGAGCTGAGGGACAGTGCCCAGGCCCAGAGTTCAAGCCCCACAACTGGCAAAATAAATAAATATTAATTAAAAAAATATATATATATCTGTAGTTGAGTAGGGGGAGGGGGGACTCAAATGTCTATCAGTTGATGAATGCATGAATAAAATGTATTTGTATACTGGAAGATTATCCAGCCATATAAAGAACAAAGTATAAAAGAAAAAAGAACCAAGAACTGATACATGCTACACTGAAAACATGTCACAAAATAGCACACCTTGTGTGATTCCGCTTCCTTGAGGTTTTCAGAATAGGCAAATCCATAGTGCAGGAAGCAGACTAGTATTAAGACTAGCTTAGGACTCCTTCTTCCCTCTCTCTTCCCTTTCTTTCCCCTCCCTCCATCTTTCCCTTCCTCCCAGTGCTAGGGCTCTCTCTCTCTCTTAAAGCTGGTGCTCTACCATTTGAGCCATGCTTCTGGCTCTTTGTTATTTAATTCAAGAGAAGAAGCTTATGGATTTGTCTACCTAGGCTGGCTCTGAACTGTAATTCTTAGATCTCAGCCTCTTGCATGGCTAGGATTATAGGCATGAGTCACTTGCTTGTTGTGATTCTTTTTGAAAATTGTTATTTTCTTTTATTATTGTTATTATAAAGGTGATGTACAGAGGGGTTACAGTGATATTAGTCAGGTGATGAGTACATTTCTTTTTGGAGAATGTCACCCCTTCCCCATCCCTCCCTTCTCTATGCACAAGTTGTATAGTTCATGTTTGTTTGTTTTCCTGATGATTGTCATTCTGACTGGAACGCAATAGGATCTCAGTGTAGTTGTTTCTTGCATTTCCTTTATGGCTAAGGGTGTTTAACACTTCTTTATCCATTAGCCATTTGTGTTTCTTCTGCAAACTCTTTGCAGTTCATTTGTTCACTTATTAAATGGATTATTTGTTCTTTTGCTATTTAATTCTTTGAGGTCTTTGTATGTTCTAGATATTAGTCCTTTACCCATAGAATATTTTACTTTCCTTGTTGCATCATCGCTACATATTTTATTTGCCTATGTTTTATTTATACTGTCTCTACCTCACTAACACACTAAGAAGCAGTACTTCTCAAAGTCTGCTTCTCAGCCATTTGTTTATAGTCCTTATGAAGGTCTCAGCTTCTTGCATAGTGCTTGGGACCTAGTGGAATACAGTATGGTTTTTTTTTCATTTAAATATGATAAAGATTTAACTTCTTATAGCCACTCAGCCTCCACGGCATGCTAGTTTCTCAGCTTCCTGTTTCCCTCTCAGTCCTGGGCCTCTGGGCCCTTCCTGCCTCCTGAACTCCTAACCTGGCATGGTCAATCATGTGATCATCTGATAATGACCACAAGGGTAGGAATGTAACCTCTGGCTAGATTCTTTGAGAGAAGCTGACCTGCTTAGCTATGAGACTAAGCCTGGAGCACGGGAAACAAAAAGCTAAGGAAGAAGGCCAGGCACTGGTGACTCATGCCAGTAATCCTTGCTACTCAGGAGGCTGGGATCTGACAATTGACAATCGACAATCGCAGCCCAGCCTGGAAAGACTTCAAGACTTTATCTCCAGTGAACCACTAACAAAGCCAGAAGTGGAGCTGTGACTGAAGTGGTAGAGTGCTAGCCTTGAACATAGATGCTCAGGGTCAGTGCCCATGCCCTGAGTTTAAGTCCCAGAACCAGCACACAACTCAAAAAAGATAGCTGGGTGCCAGTGGCTCATACCTGTAATCCTAGCTACTCTGAGTATCACTGCTCAAAGCCAGCCCGGGCAGGAAAGTCCGTGAGACTCTTATCTCCAATAAACCACTAGAAAACTGGAAATGGTGCTGTGGCTCAAGTGGTAGACTGCTAGCCTTGAGCTGAAGAGCTGAGGGACAGCGCCCAGGCCCAGAGTTCAAGCCTCACAACCGACCGAAAAAGCTAAAATTTGAAGAGCAAAGTGTGGGAGTCCATGTAGGCAGGTTCAGTGAGCAATCTAGTTCATTCAGACAGTCTTATAGCAGCCATAGCACCACAGACACTATAAAGCTCCAAGCAGGTTTTGCTGTGGTAGAGATACACAGATATGAAATTTATTTCCATACATATTTGATAAATACTTCCTGAATGCCAGTAAGTGACAGTCGTAGCACTGTAAATGAAAAAGATGAGTAGAATATGGCTTTAAATCTGAAACCCTCACAGACTAGTGAATATATGCTATTTTTATTTCTCAGAACACCCTTCTTCTGAGTTTGACCCTGCTCCTGCTGTGGGTTTCAGGGGTATTGTTAATCCTGGATGTATTTCTGAGCAAAGCTAGATCCATCTTGGGACTTCCTGTTGGTTTGGGGCAAAACCATTTCCTTAGATGTTCCAAGTGGTTTCTAGCACTGGCAACCAAGGTCCTGTTTAATAGGACATTCCTACAAGGGATAGGTGAGGTGATCTGTGTCCTCTTTGTCTTCCATTGCCATGTATTCCCATTTGCTTTGTGTTTTACTGGTACCAGGATTTGATCTCAGGGCTTTGTACTTGCTTGGCTTGCTTGCTTGACTCACGGCACTCTACCTACTTGAACTACATTTCCAGCTTGGTTATTTAGGAAATGAAGTATCTCGGATTTTTCTGCTGAAGTGGCTTTGAACCTTGATCCTCCAGATCTCAGCCTCCTGAGCAGTTAGGATTATAAGCCTGAACTGTAATCTGCAAGATTACTTTTGCAGGTCTTACATGGTTCCCAAATTCAGTGGTAGTACTAGGGTTGGCACGTAAGGCCTCGTGCTGGCTAGGTAAGCACTCTATCACTTGAGCCATAGCCACAGCCCTTGCTGGTTTAGGTTATTAGAGTCTCATGCTTTTGTCCTGGCTGGTCTTGGACCTTGATCTTCCTACCTCTCCCTCCTAGGTAACTAAGATTACATTTCTGAAGTACCACACCAAGACCCTTCACTTTATCAGTACTGCTTCTCCTGCAAGGCAAATATATGCCACTTAGCCAGTTTGGCCCACTGATGATGTCCTTAAAGCAGCTGTGAAGGGAAACCTCCATCTTATCCTGTGGGGAAAAGAGGTTATGACATTTTAAGCCACACTGAGAATCCAGAAAACATGGAATGCAGTGTGACTGATTATTGTTTCAAACTGTAGGAAGCTATTTCTCTGAAAGGGGAAAAGTGCACTAAGAATAGAACAAGAGAAACACCAACCCAGTGCTTTCAACTGAGAACTGAATTTCATTAGAGTCATAGTTACTGTCAATTGTCTCATTGGTGGTTCTGTTTGGACTGAGATCTGATTTTCTCTTCAGTTTTCACAGTTGGCATTCTTACTTCCCCTTGTGTAACTTTTTGGGGAAAAAAATAAATATGAATCAGATTTTGTTTTTAGCTCCCAACAAAAAGACTTTAAAAAGTACAATAGAGCAGACCCTGATCAAAACATTGATATCCCAGTGGAATATGTTACAGGAATGTGGTAATGCCTCTGCCTTGCTTTGTTTCAGATTTGTGATTGGACAGCTGGTCATGCACCTGTCATCCTTCCAATTCCTTTAGCTCTTTTTAGACTTCCTCTTTTCTGTTGTTGGGTTTTTTTTAATGCTATTGACAAACATGAAGCCTATTGCTGGATGTTTTCCAGACCACTTTGTGACTACTAATCTTCTGCTTTGTCTGGATCTTTAGCAACCTTCCCAAGATTCAGAGAATGGTCAGATAGCCTTCCAAAATTGTCTTCCCTTAAGCTGGGTGCCAGTGGCTCACGCCTGTAATCCTAGCTATTTCAGGAGGCTGAGATCTGAGCATCTTGGTTTGAAGCCAGACCAGGCAGGAAAGTCCATGAGACTCTCATCTCCATTTAATCACCAAAAAACCAGATGTGGAGCTATGGCTTAAGTGATAGTATACCAGCCCTGAGTGAAAAAGCCAAGGACAGCACCCAGACCCTGAGTTGATACCCTAGGACCAGCATACATACACAAAATCCAACTCATCTCTGATGTCCAGATAGCACATTGGACCAGTGACAAAAAATATTTAGGGAGTGGGCCCTGGGCATCAGTATTTGGGTAAACATCCCCCAAACTGAGACTAGTATGCCTCTGGGGAAAAGCAAATTGCTCCTCTTTCCACACCCCCTGCAAGTGTCATGATTTTAAAATGTACTATGTTTTTGTTGAAGAACAGCACATGAGCTCTCATTTCAAAGTTGAAGTGCCACAGAATCCATGAAATTTATGGTTGAACAAGGACTTAAGGGCAAATATCCCTAAAGGACCATTCGCCATACAAAAAGGAACAAACAGAAGGCTGGGGCATAGCTTGAATGATAGAGAGCCTCCCTAGCAAGCCCAAAGCTCGGAGTTCTGTCTGTAGTACTGGAAAAAAAACACAAATAGAAGATAATATAAATCAATGTATTCTCAAACTAATTTCCAAGTATAGAACTTACTTACTACTTTTTTGTGGGGCTTGCAACTTGAACTCGGGGCCTGGGCACTGTCCCTGAGCTCTTTTGCTCAAGGCTAGTGTCCTACCACTTTGCACAGCACCAATTCCTTTTTGCTGAGTAGTTTATTGGAGAGAAGAGTCGTCTCCAGACTTTCCTGCCTGGACTGGCTTTGAACCATGATCCTAGGATCTCAGCCTCCTGAGTAGCTAGGATTATAGGCATGAGCTACCAGCACCCAGCAGAACTTCATACTTTTTCAAAGAGCACTAGACCTGCTTTTTCTTGGGGTGTTGACTTGGACGTTCCCATGCAATTTTGAATCTAGTGGTTCTACTGAATATGGAATGCTGTGACTCACTGGGATGTTTACTCTTTGGATTCTTTAACAGTCTACCTCCTGGTCTCCTACCTTTGATGTTAACTGGCTAAAGCTGTGGTTCATTTCCTGTTCTGTGTTAACTTTGGAATTAAATGCACATATGAAGTCAAAGCAACTGAATGGCCCAGGTCAGCTGTCCTGTTTAGGATCACATCTGTGGTTTGGGAAGGCCCAAGTCCAACAAACTGGCTTGTCTTCTCTCCTTCCTCCCCCTAGATGGAGGCCTCTCCTTTGTGGGCAGGCTTACTAAGAGAAGCCTCCTGTTGTCTGTGCCAGGAGTTCACTTTTTCTATGCTGAATCACATATTTTGCTGCTTGGGAAAGGTATATGACCAAACTAAAGTTGAGACTTTGTCTCAGTAGCATGTAAGGCCTTGTATTGAACATCCTTTACTCCTAACATTCTGGATATAATAATATGGTACATGCTGGGTGAGGTGGCTCAATTCTGTAACCCTAGCTACATGACAAGGGGATGAAGAAGATAAGAGTTCAAGGCTAGCCTAGGTAAAAAGTTAATGCACCCCACCTCAACCAAAGAAAGCTGAGTATGATGGTGTACATCTGTTATTCCAGCTACATGGGAAACATAAATAGGAGCAATAATGTCCAGGCTGGCCCAGGCATAAATGTGTGAGACCCTATTTAAAAAATAAAAGCTCAGGGATATGGCAAAAAATAATCTCATTCCTACCCAGCAACTTTGAGGCCCTGATTTCAAATAAAAAATATATAGTAATGATATGGTATAGGTTTGCTTGTTGATTTGTAGAAGGAGTAGAGAGGAGGCATTATGGGCAAGTCATACAGAATTTGGAGTCAGAGATGCTTGCTTTCACTTCATTCAGTTCAAAATACTAAGATCATAAACTTTAACTTCATAAATTGGTTATGCAAACTAAATGAGATCATATAAATTATACACAGTAAATGTTGTTCCCCAAGCAGTCACCTATCTGATCATATATTAGAAAAAAATCATAGTTTTATTATATTTTCTGTCATAGATCTGATCTGGTACTCTACTACTTGCCAGACTTGTTGATTAGAAGGTAGATAAAACCATAACATGATCTGTTAGCAAGCCATTTAGGAGCTAGACAGGGAAAAAACTAAACCCAAATAATCTAATAAGTAATATGAAGCAGTTAATAAGCAGAGCGATATTCTTTTTTTAACTGTTATTACTAAGTAGTTATACAAAGGGGTTACAATTTTGTCAGTCAGCTTATGAGTAAAATGCATCTTATTCTAAGCACTATAGCCTAGAGTAGAGCCTTGGGCTGCAAGTTCAAGGACTGAGGAAGAGTAGGAATTCCTGGAGGGAGAAACACCACAGACCTCTATGCAGTTAACACAGTAGGTTGCTCTGCTTCACACGGGTCTAGTCTGTTAGGAGAGTCAAACCTCTCCCCATTCTGAGGATGCCCAGCTTGGTTTACAAATTATTTAAGTTCACATGAAATAGGTCGACAGAAGAACACACAAATTTAACTTCTATTTGATATGGATACTCTCACAAAGACCCAAAGAAGTGCCCAAATCAGTGTATTTTTGCATTAGGCTGAACAAAGAAGAGATCACTGTGGAAAAATTATGGGTTAACTAAAGGAAAAGAATTATTTTGAGAATGCCTGTTTGTTGAGGACCAACAGACCACCAGATCTCCCATGGAAGGATGCTTGTTTTTTCCTGGAACAGAGAGGGTATCTTTCCAACAGGAGATTTGCTCTCCTGTCTTCAGGGAAGAAGGAAAGGGAAGTTTAGAACGGCTGCCCTTCTTTGATCTGCTCTCTTTCAAAAGGTGCATTTGTCTGAAATAATCCTTATGTCAGTGGCATGTTGTGCCACTTCAGCTGCATTTTGTGACAGGTGCACCCTTAGGCCAAGTAAGATGGGAGCCAATGGCCACAGAATACAGATTTCAGCTTATGACTCAAGGAGAAATAGCAAGAGCTATGAACTCCTGCATTGTCCTCATTCACCAGTTCTGAGCCAACTCCTGGGGATCACACGGATGGCAGAGCATCATGACTGTCCATCTTATCAGGACACCATGCACGATGTGTGGGAGTTTGGCAAATGAACAAAAGAAAGGAAAATGGAGCTTCAGATGGGCAAAGGCTCTAGCAAACCAATATTTGACATTTTATATACTTTTCAAACAGGAATCTAAAAAGATGATCTGCTTGATAAAAAATATAGTAAAAAGTCTGAGCTACTTAGGATGCTTTGATCTGAGGATCAGGTTCGAAGCCATCCTGGGCAGGAAAAGTCTGTGAGATGCCTCTCCAATTAACTACCAAAAACCCACAAGTGGAGCTATGGCTCAAGCAGTAGAGTGCCAGCCTTGAGCAAAAACTGCTAAGGGACACTGTCTAGGCCCTGAGTTCAGCCCCAGAACCAGCACAAAAAACATTTAAAAAGTGTTCATTCTGTTCTTCATCTCTCTTCCCAACTGCTTAGCATATTTTCTCCAATTTCTCACAACCCCTTTCACTTTCCCCCACTCCTGCTCCTTCCTTTTGCAATTCATGTGATTCTAGTTTTGTTCTTGTTATTTGTTTCGCCAGTCCTAGGGCTGGAACTCAGGACTTGGGAACTGTCCTTGAGCTTCTTTTACTCAAGGCTAAGCACTCTACTACTTGAGCCACAGCGCCACTTCTGGCCTTTTCTGTTTATGTGGT
>NW_012267310.1:3909437-3924268 GCF_000151885.1 Dipodomys ordii | reverse complement strand
AGTACTGGCACAAAAGACACACGTACACACACACACACACACACACACACACACACACACACACACACACACACACACACACACACACACAAAATAGAATTTCTGAACTATGTGCTGATTCAAAAACATGCAAGTCACAATGTTTTGACATTTTGATATATGGCACTAGTTGTTGGAAGTGGAAAGAGAAGTCTGAAAAAATGTAGCAAGTTTTGATTTGGGGAGTATATATATTTTAAAGACAGAGGTGTATTACATAGCCTTCATGCTACATGAAGCCAGCACTTTGGTACATCTTCAGGGTACAGACATGATGATTACATGTAAAGAAGGAATGGGGCAAGGGATAAAAGGTAGTATAAGGAGTGCCAGGCACAGTTTGGTCTGGGTACTATTGTCTTAGCGTTCTTTGAAGGGTTCAAGTTGTTATCACTAGTCAAGATAAAGGATTCATCATTGCTGGGAGTATATATTTTGTGAACCGTTCTTTTGTCTAAGACCTGGACACAAACTCCGTATCAGATCCTTTCACTCATTGGCTGGCACTCTACCACCTGAGCCGTTCCTCTAACCCCTGTTTCTTCTTTAGGCTACTTAGGAAGTCAAATACTTTACTCTGTGTCAGAGATTTGGAGAATTTTTCAACAAGTATAATTTTGTTGTTATTAAGGTGTTGTACTGAGGGGTGTCCTTATCATAAGCCAGATAATAAGGACATTTCTTTTTAGACAGTCACCCCTTCCTTTGCTTTCTCCCTCCTGTCCCTGCCCACAAGTTGCATAGTTCATTTTCCATATAGAGTATAGTGAACAGCATGATTGCATTTGTGGAGGATTTTAAAAAAATAACTACTTTGTTGTTGGTTATTATTTTTTTTGGCCAGTCCTGGGGCTTGAGCTCAGGACCTGGGCACTTGTCCCTAAGCTTCTTTTGCTCAAGGCTAGCGCTCTGTTACTTGAGCCATAGCACCATTTCCAGGTTTTTCTGTTAATGTGGTACTGAGGAATCGAACCCAGAGCTTCATGCATGCTAGGTAAGCACTCCACCTACCACTAAACCATATCCCCAGTCCCTGAATACCTTTTATATCAGTCTTGCAAGTTATTTTTAAAATACATTTTTGTGCTAGTAATGAGGATTGAATTCAGGGTCTTGAGTGCTGTCCCTGAGCTTGTTTTGTTCAAGGCTTGCAACTCTACTACTTGAGCCACAGCACCACTTCCAGATTTTTGGTGGTTAATTGGAGATAAGAGTCTCATAGATTTTCCTACCAAGGCTGACTTTGAAGCACAATCCTCAGATCTCAGCCTCTTGATCCTGAGTAGCTAGAATTGTAGGTATGAGCCATTGGCACCTGACTCCCAATTACA
The DNA here is from genome assembly GCF_000151885.1 of Dipodomys ordii. Classification (NCBI taxonomy): domain Eukaryota; kingdom Metazoa; phylum Chordata; class Mammalia; order Rodentia; family Heteromyidae; genus Dipodomys; species Dipodomys ordii. Next base: position 3,922,898 of record NW_012267310.1, on the reverse strand, counting down.
GTTTAAAGTTCAGCTTGTAATTCTCCATTACTTTTACCCACTTTATACCTATGGCTTTCTCTTGTAGAGAAACTGGATTGCAAAGTACTAGATGATTTTTCTCAGAATAACAAAAAAATAAAAAGGCCAAGTTGTGCTGGGTGTTGGTGTGTGGCTGACGTGTAGAACACTTGGCTAGTAAGCACAAGGACTTAGGTTCAATCCCCAGTGCTAAAAGAAGGGGCCAAACTATAAATGGAGAGGCTGAGGGGTTACCTTTGCCTTCCCTCTTTCCCCATATAGAAAATGGACACATTGGGGCTAGTAGAGATCTTGTGTAGCTCTGAAAGCAAGGAAACAGAGGGGAGGGAAGGAAAAACTTGCTTAGAGGTGGCAGAAGTTTCATTAATCTGAGAGATAAGGGGGTATGGCTGTGTATGCCTGTCATCTCAGTACTGAGGAGGCTGAGACAGGAAGATCATGATTTTAAGTCCAGTTTGGGCTTCAAAACAAGACCCTGTCTTTAAAAACAACAATAAAAATAAACCCAGCAGAGAACTGAGGAAGAGTAGGAGTTAATTAAGTGCAAGCAATGGAGATCTTCAAAGAGGAATGATATGGTGCCAGGAAATTATATTTAATAAAGAATGATTGGAGGACTGAATATCTGATGTGTCTTGTCTTTGAGTCATCAAAGGCTGGCTCCGTGGATGAGATTGTATTCCCATCTCCAGCGGGGAGAATTAAGGGCACTAGTGGGTAAATGGGAACAACACTAAGCTCCCTGAGCATTTTAACAAATAGAGCTTTTAACTTTTTGGTTTTTGTGTGCTTTTTTGGTATTGGAGCTCCAACTCAGGGCTTAATGCTTGCTAGACAAGTACTTTACCACTGAACTACATCTAGCCCAACACGTAAGAGTTTGTAAACTATGCTTTGAGCTGCCGTGTTGATATCATTTCCCAATCACTGAATGTGTCCAAGCAGATGCTGGACTGACACCCATCCAGGAGCACTAGAAATAGCAGTCATGCACTAATTTGAATATTTGTACTAATTTGAATATTTTTGCTTACATAGGCGCTAAACGAATGTGAACAATTCTCCTATTTTGTCTATTTCAAGTTCCATTTGGGGCTAGAAGTGTATAGCTCAATGGTAGTATGTTTGAAGCCTAACCCCATCCCTAACCCCCTTCCCAGATGTCAACAACAACAAACCAGTCAGTCCAGTCGATCTAATTTGCTGTGTGTCTGTGAGCCAGTACTGTGGCTTGAACTCAGAGCCTTGCACTTTTGCTCTTAGCTTCTGTTTTTTTTTTATTTTGCTCAAGGCTGGCAGTCTACCACTTAAGTCATACCTCTGTCTCTGGCACTTTGCTGGTTAACTAGAGATAAGTGTGTCACAGATTTTTTTTGGGGGGGGGCAGAGTTGATTTTGAACTTCAGTCCTCAGATCTCAGCCACCTGAGCAGCTGAGATTACAAGTGTGAGCCACCAGCACTTGGCTTCAAACTAATTTTTTAAAAGTTATAGGGCTCTGGGTATAGCTCAAGCTACACCTCTAAGTCCCTTTTTTGCTTTGGTTATTTTCAAGGTGGGTCTTGGTTTATGCCAGGGCTAGTCTGGGCTGCTATCCTTCAACTTGTGCTTCTCTGGAAGACATCATTGTGTCCAGTTGGTAAATAAGATGGAGTCTTTTGAACTTTTATGACCCTGCTGGCCTTAGATTTCTATCTCCCACCTCCACCTCTGATCTAGTTAGAATACAGGCTTGAACCGCTACACAACTCTTTAGTGTGAACTCATGATGTCTTGCTTGCTCAGCTTGCTTATTTGGATGGAGTTTTACCACTTGATCCATGCCTCTAGTCCAGGTTTTTGCTGGTTCTGTTGCAACTGGAGTCTCACAGACTTTTCTCCCCAGGCTGCCTTTGAACAGCGATCTTCCAGATCTCAGCCTCCTGAATTACAGGTGTGAGTCACCAATGCCTGTGAAACAGATCTTAAGGAAAGAATTTCAGAATAAAAGCAGCAAATCCCAAATGGGAAAAGATTCAATGAAAGAGGTGTTGGCAGTATATATGAGAAGAAGAGATGGATGAGTGGTCTGGGATGACGTCTCTTGAGATTGTGCCATTTAAGATGAGGGCTGGTGAGAACTGATAGTTTAGGTGAAGAGGAATGGAAATGTTCATTCAGACTTATTTTGAGGTACTAAGGATTAAACCCAGGACCTCCTGCTTGCTACCACTTAAGCTATGCCCTGGCCACAGACTTTATTTCTCAATTCACATAAAAATTAAATTTCTTTCCAGGCCTTGGTGGCTGGCGCCTGTAATCCTAGCTACTCAGGAAACTGAGATCTGAGGATCATGGCTCAAAGCCAGCCCAGGCAGGAAAATCTGTGAGGCGCTTATCTTGAGATACCCACCAGAAAATCAGAAGTGGAGCTGTGGCTCGAAGTGGTAGAGTGCTAGCCTTGAGCAAAAGAGCTCAGGGATGGCGCCCAGACCCTGAGTTCAAGCTCCACAACTGACAAAAAAATAAATCTATCTTCTTCTTGTGCCTAGATAAGTGTATCATTTGGGTAAAATAAGTTGCATACCCTTTCCTTTTTTAAACAAAAGGTTTTTGTTTTCTTTTTTCTTTCCAGATCTTGAGAAAGAGGATTGTCTGAAACTTGGGTCAGGATTAAATGTTTATGCCTGATACAATTTGCTTTCTTGTTTCAGAGGTCATCAGCAGTCCTGATAGAATGCTTGAGTAAGCTCTTTTTGCAATGTTTGGTTACCTTCCAGCTGATTGACTGTTGACACACTCTAGCCAACAGTTTGCTTATTGTAATCCTTCTGTTTCCAAGAGACTGTAATCTTTGTGGCGTTTGAAATACAACTTGAGCCTGTGTGGTGGTGAGTGAGTGCCTGGAACTCTGGAAGTTGAAATGGAAAGACTGCTTGATCCCAGGGCTTCAGGCCAGACAGGGCCACATAATGAACCCCAGTCTCAAAACCAAAAACAAACCCCTGGTCTTGTGCTCCTGCACAATCTGAGAGGGTGGTAACGGTCAGGGGACTCTCCGCTGGGAGCTGTACATTCTTGAATGTTGGGTTTTGTGCCTGGAGGTTATATGCTTTGGGCCATCAGGGTGACTGAGAGAGCTACTTGTCTTGAGTCAAGCGAGGCAGACTTAGAAGGTGGTCATAAGGAACGCGGTGTGACTACCTCACTTCAGGAGCATTTTTAAGCAGATTCTTTCCAGAAAGAGTATATATGGAAGTATAGATTTAGAACCTGAGTCCTTTACAACTCAACTCCTTACCAAAGTTCTTTTTCAGCTGGGCGCTGATGGCTTACACCTATAATCCTAGCTACTCAGGAGGCTGAGATCTAAGGATCTCAGTTGAAAGCCAGCCCTGGCAAGAAAGTCTGTGAGACTCTAATCTCCAACTAAATCACAGAAAAAAGCCAGAAGTGGTGCTGTGGCTCAAGTGGTTTTTGCCTTGAGCAAAAGGAGCTTGGGGATAGAGCCTAGGTCCAGAGTTAAAGCCTCAGGACTGACAACAACAACCAATAAGTTCTTTTTTTAAAAAAATGTAATTATTTAATTTTTAATTTTTTTATTGTTATCATAAAGGTGATGTACAGTGGGTTTACAGTTACATACGTCAGGTAAAGAGTACATTTCTTTTTGGACAATGTCACCCCTTCCCTCTAAAAACATTCTTATATGCCTTTAAGAGGCAACTGTTGGGCTGGGAAGGTGGCTCAGTGGTAGAGTGCTTGCCTTGCATGCCTGAGGCCCTGGGTTCGATTCCTCAGCACCACATAAGCAAACAGAAAAAAGCCGGAAGTGGCGCTGTGGCTCAAGTGGTAGAGCACTAGCCTTGAGCTGAAGAGCTGAGGGACAGCGCCCAGGCCCAGAGTTCAGGCCCCATGACCGGACCCCCCTCAAAAAAAGAGCCAACTGTTTCCCAATTTAACAGCCCTAAGGTAGATGGCCACTACATTGCTGAGTGCAGAGGCATATATAAATGACTCTAGAGTGACTTATCAGAGATCATGTCAGGTGGTTTCTCTGAGGTCTATAGGATCCTTTCCCTCTGTCTCTGGGAGTGGGTGCAGCATCCTACATCTTTTTGTTTCCCCTGTTGGAACTCAGAAAACACTACCCCAGAGTAATACACTTGGGTGTGCTGAGTACATAAGAACTGGAGGACACTGGGAAACTGAAAGGACTTCAGAAGCAACATCTCTTTCTTCTCATGTCGCTCCTCTCCTTTCTTCTCTAAGGTAAACCATAGAAACTCTAGTCCCACTGGGCACTGGTGGCTCACACCTGTAATCCTAGCTACTTAGGAGGCTGACATCTGAGGATCCTAGTTCAAAGCCAGCCAGGGCAGGAAAGTCCATGTGACTGTTATCTCCAATAAACTACAAAAAGCCAGAAGTGGAGCTGTGGCTCAGGCTGTAGATTGCTAGCCTTGAGCAAAAAGAAGCTGAGAGAGAGAGAGTACCCATGCCCCGAGTTCAACCCCTGGGATGGACAATAAAAAAGAGTCTCTAAGGCCAGGTGCCAATTGCCTGTAATCCTAGCTACTCAGGAAGCTGATAGCCGAGGATCCTGGTTTGATGCCAGCATGTCAGAGAAGTCTGTGAGACTTACCTCCTGTTAACCAAAAACCTTTATAAGTGGGATTGTGGCTTAAGTAGTAAGACTGTTGGCCTGAGCCAACAAACTGAAGACATAGAGATCATCCTTGCATTCAAGCTCCAGCCACACACACACACACACACACACACACACACAAATTATACTCTCTGAAAGGGAGGTCTTTGATGGAGTAGATGAGAAATACACTATTCTGAATTTGTCCTCAAGGGGTTGAAGCATGTGAAACCTAAAGGGTTTTGTTTAAAAAAAAATCTCAAACAATTATTGTTTGAACTAAAATGTTGTATATATTTCATTAGAAGAAAGGCATAGTCTTTTTTTATTTTTTGACAGTCTTGGGACTTGAACTCAGAGCCTGGGCACTGTCCCTGAGCTTCTTTTTGCTCAAGGCTAGCACTCTACCAACTTGAGCCACAGCACCACTTCCAGCTTTTTCTGTGTATATGGTACTGAGGAATCGAACCCAGGACTTCATGCATATTATGAAAACACTCTACTAAGCCAAATCCCCAGCCCTCATCTTATTTTTAAAGCATACTTTTGGTTTTATCTTTTCATCACTTGCAAATGTCAACTTTAAAACATCACTTCTTCTTTTGGTCCAAATCTTAGAAAGATATACCTCTTTCTTACTTGTCATTGGCCAGAAATACCTAGGTTTTAAAAGGAGTCACAGCTTTATTTCCACTGTGTTGTAGTTAGAAAACAATAATCATGAAATATATGAAATTCAAACCGAAGCTAATACCCCAGGAAAAATACTAACACTATAACCTAGGTTGCAAAACTTGTTTAGCAAGTTTCAGCTGGAGGTTAATTAAAACCTGCTTGGAAACCTCTTAAAACACTGCCTGGAATGTGAACCACACACCCCCACCACCTAGATTGTTCCCTCAGGAGCTTTACCTCCTTTCTCCCCTGGATTTCTGGTGGGAACATTTCCCCAGAATTCCATTTTGGTTTGGCCTGAGACCACAGTGCCTTTGACTGTGGCACAACTCTTTCTGTCCCATCCTTAGGGAGGAAGAGCAAGAGGAAGACAGTGTGAGCAGTCTCTAATCCACTTAGCCCCTGTGGATGCTGGGGTGTGAGGGAAGAATTTCCCCAGGGTTTGGATTGAACCCAGGGGCCTTGTACCTACTCTACACATTTTTTTGGTCATTCATGGGGCTTGAACTCTGGACCTGGGCGCTGTCCCTCAGCTCTCCAGCTCAGGGTGAGCACTCTACCACTTGAGCCACAGCGCCACTTCCAGTTTTCTGGTTTATTGGAGATAAGAGTCTCACAGACTTTCCTGCCCTGGCTGGCTTTGAACCTTGATCCTCAGCTCTCAGCCTCTTGAGTAGCTAGGATTACAGTCGTGAGCCACCAGCACCTGACCCTCCTCTACTCTTGAAGCTATAATCTCAGCACCTAAATCTCCATGTTAGCAGAATGATGTGACAATGTTCCACACAGGACAGGAGAGCAGCACAGGAAAAGGGAGAAATGTGGCCTGCCATTTGACTTGCCTGGTAGGGCATATTGACCTGGTGGAACATTCTGGAACCTTAGCTGTACTATTCTCTCAAAAGTTCCTCAGGTTACCGCTATTACTGCTTTTGCCCAGGCTTGTTCAGAGTAGTTGTTAGCTAACACCCCGTTGGTGGATAAGCATCTGCGAGATGTGCAGGAAACAAGGGCCAGTATAATTATAACATAATGCCATAACAACATTGCTCAAGACTGCCTCTGTACTGCCTGCCAGAGTACATAATGACCACCTCGCTGACAGGCATTTGGATGGTGATTAGTGTTGGATCTTGTCTGAGAATCAGGCTCCAAGCCAGAGAATCTAACAAATGATTTTTTGGGGGATTTTAACTCCTTGGAGGTGTGTGTGGAAATTTTAGGGGAAGTGATTTTAGTTTCTGGTAAGCTAACTCAGCTCTGATTTGACAAAGGGAAAATGAAGTTGGCTGGGCGCTGGTGGCTCATGCCTGTAATCCTAGCTCCTCAGGAGGCTGAGATCTGGTAATTGTTGCTCAAAGTCAGTCCAGGCAGGAAAGTCTGAGACTCTTATCTTTACTTAACTACCAGAAAACCAGAAGTGAAGCTGTGGCCCAAAGCGGTAGAGCACTAGCCTTGAGTGAAAAAGCTTAGGGACAGCACCTGGGCCTGAGTTTAAGCCCCATGTCCACCCCCACCCCCCTAAAAAGTAGGATAGTTCTGAACCACTTTGCCTTGCCTTGAAACCAGTCTTGATGGAAAAGTAGACTTTGTGTAACAGAAGTGGGCTGAAAAGTGTTGGGGAGCAGTCTTGATAGAAAACTTGCATTGAAACCTAGACATGTTTTTCATATTTCAAATAAATTCTCTTAACTGTAAATCACCAGTCGTATTTAATGGCAAAAGGCCACCACGTAGGGCTAAACTAGACACAGAATATGGTTCATTGTTCTTCTTTGTGCCGGGCCTTGAATTCAGGGCCTCATGTTCTGACAACCAGTTTGCTCACAGCTGATGCTCTACCATTTGAGACATGCCTCCAGTCTGGCTTTTTTGGCCAGTTTTAAGGCTTAAACTCAGGGCCTGGGTGCTGTTTTTGGCCCTTTTATTCCCTCAAAGCTAGTGTTCTACCATTCGAGCCACAGTTCTACTTCAGGCTTTTGTATTGAAGAGAAGTCTCACAGATTTTCCTGTGTATCCTCATATCTCAGCCTCCTAAGTAGCTAGGATTACAAGTGTGAGCCACTGGTCCTCAGCTTCCAGCCTGGCTTTTTGGTGTTTATTTTTGGAGATAATAGTCTTCTAGACTATTCTGCCAGGGCTGGCTTGAACTGTGATCCTCCTGATTTCTACCTTCTGAGTTGCTAGGATTACAGGCATGAGGCACTGGCACCCTGCTAATTCACTTATTTAACGAGTGTGAATTAAGTGCTCACTGTGTACCATGCATGGAGGGAGGCCCTAAGGATACAAAGATTAGGAGACATGGTTGCTGCTTCCCAGAATGCTTATAATCAGGGGAGGTAAATATTTATGTTGAAATATGCCAAAAGTATAAGTAACTAAATCAGTCTGAGGTCAGATGGTAGAGATCAACCCCTTAGACTACTGGCAGTAGTCAGTTGATGAAGCACAGAACTGTTTGGTAGCCTAGACCTGCATCCCTGCAGTGGATTCAAGTTGCTTAACCTTTCTAAGCCTCCATTTACTTATCTTTACAATGGACCTGATTCAGTGGAACTGAAGCTGATTCCTATGGGTTTAGAAAAGCATTGTGTTAAAGACAATCTAATAATGGTTGTTAGAACCATTGGTATATGAAAGACTTGGCTGTGCAAGATCTTCTGCCTGGGCTGGCTTTGAAAGGTGATTCTCAGATCTCAGCCTCCTTAGTTGCTAGGATTATAGGCCTGAGCCACTGATGCCCACCCATTTATATATATATAGATAGATATAGATATATAGATATAGATATATGTGGGATTTCCCTGTGTAGTCCAGGCTGGCCTCAAATCTGGATCTTCCTTCCTCAACTGAGATTAGAGTCCTAACCATTTTGAAACCTTTTCTTTGTTTGTTTTAGTTACTGAGTCCCTGGATAAAAAAGAAAGTTGGGAAGCAAGCCCCTAGAAGGGCTGTCAGAACTTTCCCTCAGGGAAGCCAGAAGTGACAGCCATACCTCTCAGCCTCTGGTTAAAAGGACCTCCCTGCTGAGCACATGTCCTTATCAAAACAGAGAACTGTGAACACTACCTGCCCTCACTAAACGTTGATTCCCCTGGGAACTCTGGAGCTCTAACTTAGCCAGCCATTGATGTCAAGTCTGAAGAAGGAAATAGACCCTGTTGAGCCTGGGACAAGTTCACAGCAGGAAGCGAACAAAAGCTCCTGGAGGAGGCGTGTCCAAAGACCTCTCAGAGCCAACTTCCCAGAGCTCTTCCTGGACCTTTAGGGAAAAATCTCAGCTGCAGTAAGGAAAAAAAAACACAAAAACGAATGGCAATACATTAAGACACAGGAAATGTTAAAAATGCCTTAGTTAATAAGGATCCTTGAAAGAAGAGGGGAGGGTCAGGGGAGGGGGGCAAATTGGAAGGTGCTGGAGAATCCAGTTCATCCTTTGGAAAACTAGTAAATGAAAGGGGAAAAAATAGCACTTGTCCTCCCTTTTCTGGGTGAATTATATCTCAGGGTAAGAAAATAGGAGATGAGAAGGTATTCTCTTTTTTAGAAGTATCCTGTTCATAAATGAAGACAGAAGAGTAGACTATCATCACTATGTTGCAACCTGTAAAAAAGCAATGGCTGTGTATTCTATTAGTTAATGGCTCTTTGCAGTATAGGAGGAGATGCGAGCCATTATCTACCTCTGTTTTTGTATGCCAGTACTGAGGCTAGAGTTCAGGGCCTGGGCTCTTTTGCTCATCACTGTACCATTTGAGCCACAGTTCTGCTTCTTGCTTTTTGGTGGTTACTTGAAGATAAGAGTCTTTTGAGCTTATGTTTCTGGGTTAGTTTTGAACCTGAGATCTTCAGATCTCAGTCTGCTGAGTAGCTAGGATTATGGGTGTGAGCCATCAGCACCAGACCATTACACACCTCTTTTCTTTGCCATTCTCTCTTTTTTTCATTGTTATTATTTAGGTGATGTACAGAGAGATGACAGTTATGTAAGTCAGGTCAAGAGTACATTTCTTTCTGGACAATGTCAGCCCTTCCCTCTTTCTCTTCCAGGTCCCCCCCACCCCTACCCACAAGTTGTATAGTTCATTTTCAATATGGTGTCTAGTGAGTACCCCTGCTGCATTTGTTCACCATTTGTCTTTCCATTTCTGTGCCCCCTTGCTCTCCTCAAAATAGATAAATGAACAAATAAAACAGAAAGAAAAGGGAAAAAAAGAAAAGGAAAACAGCAACAAAGAAAAAAAACCCTCTCGTTTCCATTTTCTGGAGTTCATTTTGACCAATATTATTTTATATGATCGGATGCGCACAGGCATTGCACCCTTGTGATCCTCTCCTAAGAATGTCCTCCTTTGGTCTCACTGTGTGTGAGTATCTTGAGTCCTGTGTAACTTATCATGTCCAGTTATATTTTAGAGCTAGCTTCTGCATATGAGAGAAACAGCCATTTGCCGTTTGTCTTTCCGACCTTGGCTTTCCTATCTTAACATGGTTTGTTTTAGGTCCGTCCATTTCTTTGTTAATGACATAATACTATTCTTCCTAAAGGCTGTGTAAAATTCCATTGTGTCTATATAGCATTTCATTATCCACCTCTTAATGACACAAATATCATCTAGCAAATATGCTTGACAAAAATACTCAAACCTGAATCTGATCATATCTAACTTCTGACAACGTTTAACACATCTTTTTGCAATGCTAAAAATCAGACGCAGGGCCATGTGAGTTCCATTCATGCATTCTACCTCTGAGCCACATCATCGGCCCCTGGCACTTTATTTTAACCTAAGAGAAACATTGTTGCATAATATTATATCAGTGTTTTTCACACTTGAGTAACCTGGACCTCTTTAAGGCAAATAGAATTCTCTCACAGACCCTCAGTGGTGACTGGAGTGATTTTTCCCCTCTATTACTACAAACATACAACTTCAATGTGAATATTTTATGTTCCTCCATCTTATACAACTGTGAGACCAATCTCCATTTACAAATCAAATGCAAACCGAACTACCAAGCTAATAAAATTCAGATGAACAGCACCAATTTCATGGGAAGGAAGACATTTTGCTGAACCAACATTGTTTATAAAGGCTCGAGGTCTGATCACTGGGGTGAAAGGTCTTTGCTTTCAGCACTGTATAGAAACTAGAGAAAGTTCTTCATGCTATGTGGTGGGACTCACTTGGTCTTTGCAGGAACTCAGCATTAACTGACTGGTGCCAGGATGAGCAGTTGGAGTCTCAGGGGAAGGCTTTTTCTTTGCTGCCAGCACTGAGGCCTGAACTCAAGAGCTCCGTGCTCTTGCTTAACTTTTATCCATTGAAAGTGGGAGTTCTACCACTTTGATCTGCATCTCTACTTCTGGCTTTTTGCTTGTTGATTGTAGATCAATCGCTCACATATCTGTCCTGGCTGGCTTTGAACCTGTGATCCTCAGGTCTCAGCCTCCTGAGTAGCTAGGATTATAGACATGAGTCACCAGCACCTGAGCAAGGTATTATTATTATTGTTGTTGTTGTTGTTATTGTATTTTGTTGGTTGTGGGGCCTGAACTCTGGGCCTGGGCTCTGTCCCTCAGCTCTTCAGCTCAAGGCTAGCGCTCTACCACTTGAGCCACAGCGCCACTTTTGGCTTTTTTTCTTTTTTGCTTATGTGGTGCTGAGGAATCGAACCCAGGGCCTCTGGCATGCAAGGCAAGTGCTCTACCACTGAGCCACTTTCCCAGCCATGTTTTGTTTTGGGGTTTTTTGTTTGTTTTTGCCAATCCTGGAGCTTGAACTCAGGCCTGGGCACTGTCCCTGAGCTTTTCTGTGCTCAAGGCTAGCACTCTACCACTTGAGCCACAGCTCCACTTCTGACTTTTCCTGTTTATGTGGTACTGAGAAATAGAACCCAGGGCTTTATGCATGCTAGGCAAACACTCTACCTCTAAGCCACATTCCCAGATGGTGGCATTATTATTATTATTATTATTATTGGAGATAAGAGTCTCACAGACTTTCCTGCCTGGGCTGGCTTTGAACTGCGATCTTCAGATCTCAGCCTCCTGAATATCCAGGATTACAGACAGGAGCCATCGGCGCCCTGGTTATTATTTTTAAAGAGCTTTCTAATGTGCAGCCTGCATTGAGAACAACTGATTTTTGATAATCTAGAAAATATGTATATAGATTGCTCTTTAGATGATAATCCCAAAGAAGCACCAAATTCAATCATTCTGATAGGACCTCCTCTTTTAGAATATGTCAGGAACATTCCCTTCCCCCTAACCAGAGGTTGAAGAAGTTGGATTGGAGCTTGGTTTCCAAGCATAATTGGGTAGCATTGTGCAATTTAGATTCCCAGAGGTTTAGTTTCTCAGAATACAAAGAAACTACTAAGCTGGGTGTGATGATACATGCCTGGAAGCTTGCAGCTTCTTGGGAATCTGAGGCAGGAGGCTTGCTTGAACCCAGATGTTCGAGGCCAGCCTGGGCAACAGAGCAAGACTCTATCTTGGAAAACAAAAGGTAACTTATAATAGTACCTACTTCATGAGGTGGTTGTGAGAAATAATAATGTATATAAAGTATTAAGCTTAAGCCAGATGTGGTGCAAGTGTGTGCACACACATATGTATGCATATGATTTTTTTTTTTAGATCATGTCTCCTACAATGTTGTACAGGCTGGCCTTGAATGTCTGGACAAAAGTGATCCTCCTGAAGAGCTGGGATTACAGGCATGTGTCACTCTGCCCAGTAAGATTTGCTTTATAGCTCAGTTGTATTTATTTATTTATGTATGTATTTATTGTGGGTCATAGAGTCTGAACTCTGGGCCTGGGCACTGTCCCTCAGCTCTTCAGCTCAAGGCGAGCGCTCTACCACTTGGGCCACAGCACGACTTTACAGCTTTCTCTGCTTATATAGTGCTGAGGAATCGAACCCAGGGCCCCCATGCATGCTAGGCAAGCACTCTACCACTGAGCCACCTTCCCAGCCCCTATAGCTCAGTTTTTAAAAAGGTGTCTTTGTAACTGAGTTAAACATTCGGTGGATAGTGGACTGATGTTGTGAGGTTTCCGTTTCTAAATTTGCCCTTAAGTGCATACAAAAACTTCATAAAAGCCTTTGTCTTGACAACACTGGGTCTTTAAGCCTAAGCACTAAGAAGAAAGAGGAAACAAAGACATATTTGTAAATCACTTGGTAATTTATCTTATTCATATATTTAACCACAGTCAGCATGTAGTTGTTTTCCTCTAAGAGGCTCACTTTCCAAAATACAATTTTCAAAATATTTTACTTCCTCACAAGGCTCTTTGTGTTCAGTTACCCTTTGGTTTTTGCCAGGGCTTTTTGTGTTACTTGCCATTCTACCAGGGCTCTGGTTGAGAACTGATTCCGTCAGCCTGTTTTCAAGGCTGGCTCTGAGTCACCAGTAAATCTCAAAGCACTCCTGTATTTAACACAATATGTGTTCATACTTTTCTGTACGACTGCCTTCTAGACTAGGATACTGATAGACGGGAATACAGGGCAAAAATCTCCTTCCATTAGAGAGCCCAGTATTTATTTCCTGGAAAATACAGATACAAAGGATTGCTTTTCAGGTATCTTATGACTGCTTTTGGAAAACAGTCTTGGACATGATTCTACAGTGGTTCTTAGCAACTATCATTTTCATTATCATGAAAATTAGTGGGTTTAAAAATGTAGGCCAATGTAATGAGTACTAGGAGTTCACATATCTAAGGAGAAAACTAGCTTTTCTCTGCCTCTTAGGTTGTTTCCAGTCCTTGAGAAAGCATTTGTTTTCTTCTCCTTGGTAGTTTGAAAGGCTCCTATTGTTTCTCTATTGTAGAAGTCGATTAAGTTATTGTAGTACCACAAACTCACTCTCCAAATAGGATGTGAATTGATTTGATTTGTTCCTGGCTCAAACTTTTTGTTTGCCAGTTTTTATTTATAAAATTGAGGCAGTTGTACAGTTTTTATTCCTGTCCCATTAGCAAAGTGACCCACTTGCTTTACCTTCAGAAAGTATCTCCTGTGGGATAAGATTGAGGAGTATGTATTTTTCCCCCAGATTCCTTTTTGTGTTAGTATTAGGGCTTGAACTCAGGGCCTATGTGCTGTCCCTGAGCTTT
>NW_012267310.1:3823416-3908917 GCF_000151885.1 Dipodomys ordii | reverse complement strand
AACCTAATGACTTGTACATCTCATTGTTGCAATGGGTCCACCTGTATCCCTAGTTAAACGATTTGATTTTTTCCCTTCCCCTCCACAAATTATACCAATATCAAATACAGTGAAAGCAGGGGTTATACCGTGGGGGAGGGACATACAAAGCAACATAGAAATCATCTTATAAATATGATAGAAACAATTACTAAGCTACATTCCTAAACCTAAAATCTCTTTTCATGTGCTAGCATCAACTCAGGACCTTGGGGCTGTCCCTGAACTTTATTTTTTGCTCAAGACTAGGGCTCTACTACTTTAGCCACAGCTTCACTTCCAACTTTTTGGTGGTTAATTGGAGATAAGAGCCTCACAGGCTGAGTGCCAGTGACTCCTACTTATAATACTAGTTACTCAGGAGGCTGAGATCTAAGGATTGCAGTTCAAAGCCAACCCCAGCAGGAATATCTGTGAGAGTCTTATCTCCAATTAACTACCAAAAAGTTAGAAATGGAGCTATGGTTCAAATGGTAGAGCATTAGTCTTGAGCAGCAAACCTCAGAGATAGCGCCCAGGCCCTGAGTTCAAGCCCCAGGATTGGCATAAAAAAAAAGATTTTTTCCTTCCCAGGCTACCTTCGAAACAGTCCTCAGATCTCAGCCTCTTGAGTAGCTAGGATTACAGGCGACCTTTTTAACCACTTGTAGTAATCCAGTGATGTTTAATGAACATTTTTATTAGTGACCAAGAAAAATGTATAAGAAAGGATTAGTAAAAATGCTCACACCAAACAATTAAATCAAAGAGTAGTTTATTAAAAAAGAATCAAAACAGAAACTCTAAGTACCAGTGTGTACATTGTACACATTTAAATGACTCACAAGAATGAAGTTTTTTCATATATATTATGATCACACCACCTTGTTTTGTTTTGTTTTTTTCTTATCAAAAGCTGTTCAAGGAGAATCCTGACTCCAAACTGCATCTATGACTGCCATTTTAAACAGACCGCATTTCAAACATGCAACAACGCCACTGGTAATAAAGCTTTGGAATGGGTGCTCATTCTATTATTTCACTACAAGTAGGATAGAAAGCAAGGTAAGTTGAGAATTTATTTTAAAATAGAATGGAGGTTGTCAAATTCTACACTAGCACTCCTCACTCCTCTGCTGCCATTTTTAGCAAGTACTCCTTGTCAATCTTGAAGAGTCTCCACCCTTCTTCACTGGACAGATCAGAAGCCCCTCTTCTCTTATAGAAGTTGATAGATGGTTCATTCCATTCTGCCACCAAGAAGTGCATACTGCTGCAGCGACACTTCATGGCAACCTATTGAGAGAAAGCATAGGCTCAAGTGATGTTTCATCTCCTTTCCAATACCTGATTTGGGTTCAAATCATCCCATGAGCCCATTACCATTACAGATTCAGAAACCAAAAAATCTAGGACATACCTGGCTTAGATTCTTCAAAATTTCTGATCCTATACCAAAGCCTAAAAGAAAATGGAGTATAATTTTTAAAAGTCCCTGTAAAGATTTATGGCCCTGATGTTGCTTTAGACTCCCCCTTCCCATTCCCAAACACACTGTACCTCTATAATCACTCATCACAAAGAAGTCTTCAAGATAGAGTAACTTGCCAATCCATGGGTCATAGGTAAAATAGTACATGGCAAAACCAACGATGCTGTGTCCTGTAATAAGAGTATGTCATGAGCTATAGAGCAGAAAACCAATCCATTAAAGCTGTAGCGGCAGAATCAGAAGCCTAGCCTACAGTTTAAAGAAATATACATGCATGTATAGAGAAGCAAGTAGCCACCAAGCAGGACTGCCACCTGACTTAGGCAAGTGCAGTCTAGGCCACTGTTGCTCTATCTCTCTGTTCTCAAACATGTATTTGCAAAAAGCATACATTACAGCTAGCCAAAGCCAGGCTAGATCCATAATCTGGCTATGCTGCAGTCTGCAGAAATCTCACTCAGGAAGTGAGAATGTTTTCATTACCAGAGAAAAACTGCTGTGATCTCAAGCTAAACACACACAGGATTCACATCCTAATGATATACTGCTATGCCAAGTTGGGAAAAAATGGTTTACACGGCAGTTCAGAATAGGAACGATTTCTAATTTACCAATTCTTGCTTCCTTAAAATTCAGAACATCAGGCCAAAAGTACAATGTTTCATTTCAGAACTTGCCTTCCAACTTAGAAAATTTCAATTTGTTTTCCCCAGTTTTCAAGCCAGAAGCAGTAGCCCTAACCCCAAACAGGTATTATGTAACGCCTCTGAAAACTACCTCATCCCTTAATTGGTTGCTCATTTCTTCTAGCTTGGGGAACAGATGGTAGAAAAATAAAAAAGCCCTTAAGACAGCACCCACCCAAACAACTTCCTCTTTTAGCTGGCTACTGATCAGTCAACAGGAGCCAGCAAAAAAAAAGAAAAAAAGAAAAGAAAAAAGAAAGAAAAAGAAAAGAAAAACAAAAAGAAATGGCATCCGACTCTCTCATAAGGGGTGCCTATCTATTTTCCAAATAGAGGCAAAAGTTTCAAATTCAACTTTCTAGCCATTTTCTAGTTCTTTGCAAACAGACAGGAAGCAAGTATTATAGTTTCTGATCTACTGTGTTGTAAGTGTGTGGTAACAGGGCCTTACCTCATTTATCATGATCATCTACTTTATGTGTAAAGGATCTTTTAGTTACCTCCCCGCCCATCCATGTACACGGAAGGGCCATGTACATGGCGAAGCTAGAGACTGTAACCTGAAGATTGGGACAAATTAAAGAAAAAAATGTGATTTAACGCAATTACAAAAAAAAAAAGGTTAGGTTAGGGTCAAACAAGAACCATTTTATGAAATTGAATTACAACAAACAACATTATACCTAACTCTTCCGGGTTTCCACAGCACTCTGAGATTTAAACAGCTCTTTTCACCCGCCCTATTATAAACTGCAGCACATCTTTCTTTCTCTCTCTCTCTCTCTTTTTCTCTCTCTCTCTCTCTCTTTCTTTTTTGGCCTCAGTAAATTTGAAGATTGGCTATTATTTCCGGCCAACTTCATAGTAAGTAACTTCGGCCCGTGTAGTTAGAAGGTCTACTCAGCAGACCCTAAGATTTTTACAACACTTGGGCTCTCTGGCTTCGGGGGGGTTACCTTCCGGAGTCCAGTGCTCCTTGGGCACTTCTGCAACCAGGCAGTGGTAGAATGGGTGCTCTCCGAAACCATCTTCTAAAAGATCTGCAAGAAAGGGGGGCAGCCGAGACGGTGTTGGTCTGTGAAGGTAATAGGTACCCCACACCCGTCGTGTCCCCTCACCCCGCCACGGTTAACGTTACCTTTTTCAGTTAATATGACTTGGTCTTCCATGTATTCATATTTAGCCAGTTCCTGGAGGCGGTGCACAAAGAAAGAGAAGTAGGGAAAAGAATCATGAGACTCTGACCTCAAAGGATTACAAGGCAAGAATGGGCCAGACAGAGTTGGGGTGGTGCCACATTCCGGTCCCACCAGGCTTCGGGTTGGGGGTGCGGGGTGGCGAACAGAACAGGGGGGGGGAATCTGCTGATCTCCCGCACCAGCTCAGACCCCCCCCCCCAGCCATGGTCTGAGCCACATCTCCACCCTCGCCCTGGGATGAGTCCCGGTGGTCCAACCTTGATCAGCCGCAGGATGTCACCGCAGTCAGCTGCGGTGGCTGGGCGAATCACGAATTTAGCCATTTTCGTCTTTTGCTTTTCTTCCCTTTGCGGACTAGGCCCCTGTACTTGAACAGCAGGAGGAGGTGGTTCCTCATTCGTCTCCCGGGAGCGTCCTCTTCTCAGTCAGGCTGGCACCATGACCCGGCGAACCTCGGTAAGTGACGAATGTCCTTCAGCAGAGTTGCAACCCGTAGCAGTGTGCTGAACCTTGGGCCGGGCGCTGCTTTTCAATGTGAAGAAGCCCCGCCCTGGGCCGTGAGACAAAGGCGTCGTGTCCAATGAAGGCGCGACTTGCAGCGCCCCGCCCTCCTTTCCGGGCACCTCCTTCTCTTCCGGGCTCCCGTGTGAAAGCCTTGCGGGTGGGGGTGGCGGCCAAGAGCGTGTAGTGTGCTCTGTAGCGGCGCCCTCTAGTGGCGCCTCGCGGAGCCTTCTCGGAAACCCGATCGGAGAGTCCCACATGTCCTTCAATAACCTTTGTGTAAGGAGAGGGGAATTCCCTTTGTGACTCCGACTAGCGAGTGACCTTACTGCTTTGTACTTTGGGAGGTGAGGAAAAAAAAAAGTTAAGAGACCTGGTCTTTGGTGATGGGAGGAGGATTCGGGCAGCCCTTCTCACAGTGCAGTCCAGTGGACTCCAAGGGTCCCAGTGCGCTTTGCCTTTTTTGCTATTGGAATTTTCCACAGGCAACTTGATGTGTGATGATGTCATCACTCTGATGACTAAAACAATGTGTGCTTGTATGTTCTTGTGTTTTCTAAAGTTTCCTAAGCTCTTTGGGCCCCTCAGTAATTTCTTTTCTTTATAGTTATAGCATTTAAAGTTAAATGCTTTGCTTTTTCCTTCTTAAATCTCTGATCTCTTTTGTGGAAACACTTTCCTTCTAGCTGAGGTACATTCTTATTTCCCTTTACTGAAGATCTGCTTATGTATAAAGCTCCCAGACTTGATTATCTGTGTCTCTAATTCATCTGAAAATTCGTGTTCTTTTTTGTGCAAATACTGAGGCTTGAACTTAGGACCTAGTCACTATCTCTCCATTTTTCCCCCCACTCAACACTAGAACTCTACCACTTGAGCCACTGCTGCACTTCTGTGTGGTGTGTGTGTATGTGTGTGTGTGTGTGTGTGTTTAATTGGAGTCTCAAGGACTTTTTCTGCCTGAGCTGTATTTGTATCTTGATCCTCAGATCTCAACCTCCCAAGTAGCTAGGATTATAGGCATGAACTTTATCTGAAAATTCTTGAAAAACTTAATTCACTGCTTATAGACTTTGAGGTTTGGGAATTTTCTTTCAGTGCACTGACATGTGACTATCTGCGGCTTCCATTGGCTGTTAAAAGTTGTAATGCTACCTTGTAATCATGATGCTTTTAGTTCCTTTAACTTTTTTTCGGGGGTGGGGGTTGTTTGTGGGGCTTAAACTTCAAGACCTGGGCACTGAGCTTTATTGCTCAAGGGTAACACTACCACGTTGAGCCACAGGACCACTTCCAGTTTTCTGGTGGTTAATTGGAGATAAGAGTCTCAGGGACTTTTCTGACCCACTGCCTTTGAACGGCAATCCTCAGATCTCAGCCTCCTGAGTAGCTAGGATTACAGGTATGAGCCACCAGTGCCTAGCTAACTTTTTATTTTGAAATGATTACATACATATTTACAGGATGTGCAGTGACATCATTGCTCTGATGACTCAAAGAATATGTGAGTGTATGTTATGTTTTCTAGACTTTTCAAAGAGAAGCTATTTGGATTTGATAAATGTGAAGGGTACTAAGATCAACATGTTTGGAAACAGTTGGATTAGACTATATCTATTTCTAGTTGTACCTGCTGGGACAAGTATTCAAGCCTCTGAGTAATGACTGTTGTTTTTTCTTTTCCTTTTCCTTCCCTTCCTTCTCCTTCCTTTCTCTTCCCTTGCCTCCTGTCTTTTTTAATTTATTTTTTAAATGCTGGTACTAGGTCTTGAACTCTGGGTGTCATACTCTCACTTGCCTTTTTCTCTCAAGGCTGGCACTCTACCACTTTGACCCACAGCTCCATTTCCAACTTTTTACTAGTTAATTATAGATGAGAGTCTCATGAACTTCTCTGTGCAGGCTGGCTTCGACCTTTGATCCTCAGATCTCAGCCTCCTGAGTGTCTAGGATTGCATGTGTGAGCCACCAGTGCCCAACTCTATCCCTCCTTTTTTCCTGTGTTATTAGGAATTGAACTCAGGGCCTCACACTTGAAAGGCAGGCGAGGATTCTACCACTTGAGCCACAAACGTGGCCTATTTGGATATTAGTTTGTTTTTCAGATAAGGTTTCATGTTAACTTTGTCCAGCCTAACTTGGGTCCAGGATCCTCCTACCTCTCTGCCTCTTGAGTTTTTGGGATTACATGCATTTGCTACTATGATCAGCTGACTTTTCTTTTATAACTCATTCCCCAGATAGACCCTGCTAAGGCTCCTTTTGTAATGGCCCTGCCTGGATTCCCTAGTGAGTCACAGGATGTTTTTCCATGGTGAGAGAAAATGCAAAAGGGGCCTGCAGCATCTTTAGTGTGCAGATGAGGGGTTGTACTGTTACCAAATGACCACTCCTAATATTCAACAAGTGACTAGGCTTTTTTAAGCAATATCCTGTATGCAGGAGGGCGGTCTCTTATTACTCCTCCCACTCTCCTGTATAATGTATAGTGACTCACTGTGGGAATTTATGCAAGGTCTTTTTCAAAGAACTTTAAAAATAGCATTGATTCCAGTCTACCTAAGTTGCTGCTAGTAGTGCCCTTTTTTGACACCTCACTAAATACTAGAGTCCTAAGGAAAGCTAAGCACCAGTGATAAGCTAAGCTAAGCACCTCCTTGAAGCAAAAGCAAGCAAAAAGTTTCCTATTTGGATTGCCTTTTGTGTATGCGTGTGTTTGTGTGCCAGTGCCAGTACTACAGCTTGAACTCAGCCTGGACACTGTCCCTTAACTTTTTCTGTTCAAAGCTGGCGTATTACCACTTGAACCACAGCTCCACTTAAGGCTTTTTGATAGTTAATTGGCGATAAGAGTCTTCTGCCTGGGCTAGCTTTGGGCCTCAATCCTCAGATCACAGCCTCCTGAGTAGCCAGGATTACAGACACGAGGCACCCGTGCCTGGCTTGATGGCCCCCTTTTTAAAAGAACAGCAATCTACCTTTCCATTTGGTCAACTTTTATTTGGTTAATGAATCAGCATGAAGTATTTATTGAGTCTTGCATTTGAGGCTTACCGAGTTTTGCAAGTAGCCCTGCAAGTGTGCAATTTACTTTTAGACACGTGTTTGTATTTTATTTTATTTTTATTGTGAAAATACTGTACAGAGGGATTACAATTGCATGGGCAAGATAATGAGTACATTTCTTATCAAGCATTGTAGCCTCCTCCTTTGTTTCCCCTTCCCATCCCTTCCCATCCTCCCTCCGTCCCCCCAATCCTCCCCGCTACTCCCCCCCCACCAAAGTTGTAAAGTTCGTTTTCGACATAACGACTTGTACATCTCATTGTTGCAATGGGTCCACCTGTATCCCTAGTTAAACGATTTGTTTTTGCCCTTCCCCTCCACAAATTATATCGACATCAAATACAGTGAAAGCAGGGGTTATACTGTGAGGGAGGGACATACAAAGCAACAAAGAAATCATCTTATAAATGTGTTAGAAACAATCGCATGAAAGAAAAAAAAACATTTGAATACATATCTTAGGGTTCATTTCCCTAACATCATCTTATCTGACCTTTTCTGCTTGACTCAGACATATACTAGATATTGCAAATAAGGGAAACCATGGGACCTATGTTTCTTTGGGGTGTTTGTATTTTATTAACATCAATGTTAGTCTTTGTGACAAAGAGATGTCCTGTAACTGAAGAGGACAGAAAAGAAGGGAGAGTAGGAGGGAGGAAAAATGACCAAACCAGGTTGACTTGGGTGTTTGCCGTTCATCGGCCTCATTACAATTATCTTGAAGCAGGTTATGTGTGCTCCATCGTTACAGTTGAGAAACCTGGGACCCACAGGGGTTGCAGAATTGCCAAGGCCAGGAAGTGATAGAACTCTGAATGTTTATGACTTAGGATGGTTTTATTGGCCCAAGGGCAATTGTTCTCCACCATGGATTTTCGTTTCAAGGTGCCAAAAAAGGCAAGGCCTAGAAGTTCTTTATGGTATCTTACTTGGTCCACGTGGCCAGAAGTCAGTTATTTAAACACAGATTATTTTATCCCCTTGTATTAGTTATCTATAGCCACCTCACAGATTACCCCAAACTGAATGGCTTAAAATATCATGCATTTATTACAGCAGTCTTTGGGGATCAAAAGTCCAGTTATGTCAGAGTTGGGTCCTCTATTCAAGGTGGGCAATTCACATTGGGAACTGTCTGCTTCCAAGTTCACTTGCTGACCTTGACCGAATTGCTTTTTTCCCTTCTTTCTTGTGTGGGTACTGGAGCTTAGACTCAGTACCTACATAAGAAAGGTTTTTTGTTGTTGTTGTTTTTTGCTGGTCCTAGGGCTTAACCTCAGGCCTGGGTGCTATCTTTGAGCCTCTTTATGCACAAGGCTAGCGCTCTACCACTTGAGCCACAGTACCACATTCAGCTTTTTCTGAGTAGTTTATTGGAGATAAGAATCTCATGGGTTTTCCTGCTTCGGCTGGTTTCAAGACATCATCCTCTGATCTCAGCCTCCTGACTAGCAAGGATTACAGGTGTGAGCCACTGGCACCTGGCTTGGACTCAAGATCTTGTGCTCCCACTTGACTTTCTTGCTCCTGGCTGCCTCTCAAGCAGTTGAGCCATGGCTCCAATTTGGCTTTGTGCTAGGTAATCAGAGATGTAGTCCAACTGATGTTTTTGCCTGAGATGGCTTCAAACCTTGATCCTCCAGGTCTCAGCCTCCTGGATAGATAGAATTAGAGGCATAAGCCATCAGTACCTCCCTCCCCCTTTTAAATTAAGGTTAAGTATTTATTGGGTGTTTTATCTTAGACAGGTCGTGGAATTCTGTGCCAGGACCCAATGTATAATACTGAAAGGATGTGATTTTTTTTCTTACCTTAGCATCTCACTTTATTTGTAGCATATTTCTATTATTAGTTATACATAGGGAACTCATTTTGACATGTACATATATATGTATAAAGTACCTTAATCAAGCTTAACTTCTCCATCACTCTCCCTCACCTCACTTTCATAAACCAATCTCAACAAACTTCACTGTTTCATTTGCAAAAAACTACACATAATATTTTGACCAGATTCATCCTCCTTTACCCCTTCCATTTACCTCCCTGCCTTTCCCTACTGACTCCCCCAACCAGGATCATTTTGTGCTCCTGTCCTCCAGATTTTAAGTGCATGTTAATTGTTCACAAGATGTTCAACATTAAATGTGCTCTCACACGCTAGACAGAAAGGATAAATATATTTGTAAACACATACAAATGATCATATGTACACAGGTGGAACATGTTTGCAATTGTGGGACTTTCTGAAGGGATTGGGAGGGAAGAGAATGATAAAAGGTGAGAAATACTGAAGTACATTGCATCTGTGAATGAAGATGGCAAAGCAAAAGTCACTGAACTCTGCAGAATTGTGTGTGTGTGTGTGTGTGTGTGTGTGTGTGTGTGTGTAGTCCTGGGGCAGTATCCTTGAGCTTTGAGCCACAGCTGTACTTCCAGCTTTTTGGTGATTAATTGGAAATAAGAGTCTCACAGACTTTCCTGCCTGGGCTGGTCTTGAACTGTGACCCTCAGGTCTCAACCTCCTCCTGAGTAGATAGAATTATAGGCATGAGCCACTGCTGTCTGGCTGGCTTCTGGCCTTTTGGTGGTTAATTGGAGATAATAGTCTCATGGAATTGGCCATAGCACCACTTCTGGTTTTCCTAGTGATTTATTGGCGATAAGAGTCTCACGGAGTTTCTTGCCTGGGCTGGTTTTGAACCGTGATCCACAGATCTCAGTCTGCTGAGTAGCTAGGATTACAGGCATGAGCCACTGGTGCCTGGCTAGCCACATCTTTCTGTTGCTGTTTGAACTTTTAATACCTCCTGTGAGTTGAATTGTGTTTTTGTTTTTATTTTTGAGAGTGACTTATTTCACTTAGTATAATGTCCTCAAAGTTCATCCATATTGTAATAGAGGGAAAGATCCCTTTCCTTTTAAGGTTGAAATTCCATAGTGTATGTATGCTATGACTTCTTTATCTGTTCATCTTTTGATGGACATTTAGGTTGTTTCAGTCTCTTGGCTAATGTGCATAATGCTGCTCATGGGTGTGAAAACATCTCTTCAAGATCCTGGATCTTGTTTTCAGTTCTTTTTGATATTTTCCAAGAGGTGGGATTGGTTATCAGCTTTTCGTTCAGTTTTTAAGTGTGTGTGTGTGTGTGTGTGTGTGTGTGTGTGTGTGTGTGTGAATTCTGCGTGCTGGTTTCCACAATGGCTCTACCATCTCACTTCCATCACCAACTTGCCATTTTATTTTACTTTTTGATAGTGACTATACACATTGATGGTGCACAAACATTTTCTTCTATTTTCACTAATTGCTTCCTTTGATAAGCAGAACGTTTTAAGTTTGATATAGCCTTGCTTTTTTGTTAGCCTTTTTTCCGCCATGATAGATAATGTATCATAATCATGAGGTTGCTGCCTGTCATATACTATTGGTTATTAGGAAGTCACAGGTTCCACTCACATCCAGGAGGGCGGATAAAAAGTCATGAGCATTGGAAGGCAGGATCATAGAGGCCACTTTAGAATCCATCTACCAATTTCTTTTCTTTTATTGTGGTACTAGAGTTTGAACTCAGGGCCTCATACTTGTTTGACAGGCACTCTATCATTTGAGCTACTCTTCAGCCTGTTTTGTATGTGCGTATGGGGGGGGGGTGTGTGCGCATGCGTGCGCATACACGTTTGCATGCATACGTATCAGTACTAGAGCTTGAACTAGGGGCCTTGTGCTCTCACTTGGTTTTTGTGATCAAGAATGGTGGTCTACTGCTTGAGCCATATTTCTGGCTTTTTGCTGGTTAATTGGAGACAAGAATCTTATGGACTTTTCTCCTGGGCTGGCTCTGCCCTCAGATCTCAGCTTCCTGAGTAGCTAGGGTTACAGGTATGAGCCATTAGTGCCTGATTCTAGTTTTGCTTTTGAGACAGGGTCCTCCTCTTTTATTTTGGTCAGTTGTGGGGCTTGAACGCTGGGCCTGGGCACTGTCCCTGAGCTGTTCATCTCAAGGCGAGTGCTCTACCACTTGAGCCACAGAGTCACTTCCAGTTTTCTGGTGGTTAACTGGAGATAAGAGCCTCACAGACTTTCCTGCCTCCTGGGTAGCCTCCTGGGTAGTTAGGATTATAGGTGTGAGCCACCAGCGGCCGGCTTAGAGTCTTCTTATTATGTAGCCCAGGCTGGCCTCCGTCTCCTGAGTGTTGGAATTATAGGTGTGTGCCACCATACTTAACATCTGCCACCTTTTAAAAAGGCAGTTAAAAACATATTCCTTATCCAGCATTTAACAAATACTTATCAAGGATTATATTTGGAGAATACTGAATAAATATGTCATATGCTGGTGTTTGAATAAGATTTGTCACCTAGAACAGGGGTTCTAATCATACATCAATGCTATCAAGACACTGGATTAATAGAGTGTAGAGTACCTGTTGTCTAAGAACATAAAGTTTGGTATTATAAGCCCTAAAGGTTCTAGTTATGGTTTGTTGGGATCCAGTCTCCCAGAGAAAAAGGACAGGTACAATCAGAACTGACGCTAGATACACAGTGTTTAACCTATTCGCTGTGACCTACTTTTCATGCAGTGTATTGCAGGAAGACTTGTCACCCATCCGTCAGTTCAGGGATCAAGGCTCTAACTCCCATAAATACTTAGGAGAGCTGAAAAGTGCAACCAACCACCTCAGGCTTCCTGAACTTTGAATCTGGGAATGGATGTTACTCAATAGGAAGATCATAGAAAATAATTACCCATTAGTGCTCCAAGTATAAGACACCCCCACTTTTCCCTATGGCCTCTGGGTACATGCAAATAGATGGTAAAGTTCAGAATTCAGCTTGCAAATCTTTGTGCCATGTGCAAAGTAGTAATTATGGGTTAACAGAGAATCCAAGAAAACAGAGAATACTTCAAAGATAGAAATGCAAGAGAGTAAATGCCATCCAAAGCAGTCCTGTTTGGCCTAAAGAACCAGGAATGATCCTATTTTCTACCGTGATGTGAGTGAACTTTGGCATGGTGCTGAAGACCTCAGGCTATTGCCTGAGAACTCAGCCTCTTGGTAGAATGATGGAGGGAGAAGAGTGCAGGAAGATGAAAGGGAGACCCAAGACCCTGATATCGAGAGCATTGCAGTATGTCATAAGGTTACTTTCAAAGATGAATCATTGGTGGATGCAATGGCAGAGGGTGAAAGCAGATTGCAACTAGCATTTCCTCTCTCTCTCTCTCTCTCTCTCTCTCTTATAATCTGTCTGCTTTCTGATGATATTGGGGCTTGAACTAAGGGATTTGTTCTCTGGCCTAGCTTTTTCATTCAAGGCTGACACTCTACCACTTGAAGTGTGTGTGTGTGTGTGTGTGTGTGTGTGTGTGTGTGTGTATGTGCGCGCGCGCACACATGCACCAGTACTAGTGCTTGAACTCAGGACCTTGTGCTCTCCTACGGCTTTTTCCCTCAAGACTGGTGCTCTATTACTTGAATCATACCTCTATATCTGGCTTTTTACTGGTTAATTGTAAAAAAGAGTTTTATGGATTTGTTGTCCAGGCTGGCTTTGAATCTTGATCCTCAGATCTCAGCCTCCTCCTAAGTAGCTAAGACTATAGACTTGAGCCACTGGCACCTGGCTTATTTTATCTTATTTAGTTATTTATTTAGTTATTTTTGTGGAGCTGGCGACCAAACCCAGCAGTGTGCCTGCTAGACATGGGCTCCACCACTAAGCCATCCACCCTGTGGTCCTAGCAAGTTGAATTATTAGAACCTATCATGAAAGGTGTGTTTTTAACTTTCATGTATTGTTTCTTATTCTGTATGTCCAATTTTCTCATCTAGATTCTATTAAATTATAAGACATAAGAGAAAACTCTCAACATGGTTATTTTTAGCTGTCTCAGACCAGAAAAGAACTTTAATTTTTTTTTTTGGAGACAGGCAATATTGAGATGTCAACTCAAGATCTTGTGCTTGCTAGGCACTTGAGGTATGTTCTTTTTTAGCCCTTATAAAATTTGTTTTGAGATAGACTCTTATGCTTTTGCCTGGTTTGAACTATGATCCTCCTATCGCTACCTCCTGAATAACTGGGATTACAGGTATGTACCACCACACCTGGTAGAACTTTGATTCTTTAGAGTTGCTCCATTTAGCTGTATAAGGTGATATTGAAGAAACTGAAAATAACTACATTTATCAGAACATTTCAAACTCAAAGACATTTTCTCTAGGCTTCTAAAAGCAAAATTATGAATGGCCACTAATGGAAAATTGCTTTATTTATTCATTCATTGTTCTCTAGTATTTCACAGTTTTATGTAGACTCATCTTCATTTTATTTTTAAATTCAAGTATTTTCCTATAGTGATGTATTAGTTTAACACAACAACAGTTAAATTAACATCACCATGATATATAGTGCTTCAAAGATTAATGCCCAGTGCTGGTGGCTCATGCATGTAATCCTACCTACCGGGACGTTGCACTTGCTAGGCAAGCGCTTTGCCACTGAGCTACATCCCAGCCCGAGGCTAAAATTTGAGAATCATGGTTCAAAGCCAGCTCAGGTAGGAAAGTCATAAAACTTTCCAATTAACTACCAAAGTGCCAAAATGATGGCAGAGGGGCTGTGGCTAAAGTGGTAGTGTGTCAACTTTGATCATAAAAGCTCAGGGGCAGCACCCAGGACCTGAGTTCAAGCCCCGAGACTAGTGCACGTGCACACACCCACACAGACACAAACACAGACAGACACCGACACAGACATAGACACACAGACACACGCACACGCACACACACACAGTAATTTAAAAATCAAGGTTCTTTTTTTAAGCCAGGCACTGATGGCTCATGCCTGTAATCCTAGCCACTCTGGAGGCTGAGATCTGAGATTTGCATTTCACAAAGTCAACCTGGGAGACAAATCCATAAGATTCTTATATCCAATCAAGCAGCAAAAACCTGGAAGTGGAGCTTTAGCTCAAGTAGTAAGACAGTAGCCTTGAGCAAAAAAAGCCAAGGGAGAGTGGGGGGCCATGAGTTCAAGCCCCGGATATTGTGTTTTCTGTAAATAAATTTGGATTAAAAAAAAGCAAGTCACTAATTTGAGATTAATTCTCATGGAAAATTACCAGTGTATAATTATAGCACATAAGTGCTAAACAGAGAAAGATTATGAAAGTAAATGCATCTAATTGAATTTTGGTGATTTTATAATAAACCTAAGGAAATGCAGATTGTATTTTTTTTGGGGGGGGGTCTGGTCATGGGGCCTGAACTCTGGGCCTGGGCGCTGTCCCTCAGCTCTTCAGCTCAAGGCTAGCGCTCTATCACTTGAGCCACAGCGCCACTTCTGGCTTTTTTTTCTTTTTGCTTATGTGGTGCTGAGGAATCGAACCCAGGGCCTCATACATGCAAGGCAAGCACTCTACCACTGAGCCACCTTTCCAGCCCAGATTGTATTTTTTTTTTGTTGGTCATGGGGTTTGAACTCAGGGCCTGGGCGCTGTCCCTCAGCTCTTTAGCTCAAGGTGACTGCTCTACCAGTTGAGCCACAACCCCACTTCTAGTTTACTGGTGATTTATTGGAGATAAGAGTTTCACTTTTCCTGCCTGGGCTGGCTTTGAACTGTGATCCTCAGATCTCAGCCTCATGAGTAGCTAGGATTACAGGCGTGAGCCACCTGCACCCAGATGCAGATTGTATTTTTTTGATATTTTGTGCATTAGTGTATTGTTATAAACATGAAGACTTTTATGAAATTTTGTTTTACTTATTTCCCCAAGAAAGTCAATTTATTGTGCTGTTTCCATGTTTCTGCAGAGCTGCCTCCATTGGAAGGGACTTAGAGTCTCTTCCTACCAGGTTTTTGTTTGTTATTTTATCATTGTTGTTCATTTTTGGTGTACTGGAGTTTGAACTCAGAGCTTTACACTTGCTAGAGAGATGCTTTGTTATATGAGCCGTGCTTACAGCCCTTTTTTGCTCTGGTGATTTTTGAGAGAGGGTTTTACTTCTTTGCCTGGGCTGGCTGGAACCTCCATCTTCCATTTCCCTACCTCCCAATTAGCTGAGATTACAGGTGTGAGTCATCTGATGTGCTGAACTACTGTTTGCTTTTTTAAAAAAATGTTATTATAAAGGGGTTCCAGTTACATAAGTCAGGTAGAGTACATTTCTTTTGGGACAGGGTCACCCCTTCCCTCACTCTCTCCTAATTCAGCCTTTGCTTTTTAAACCCTGCAAATCTGCCTGCTCTCCTCAACTCACCTCATGAATATAAAAGTGATAGCTTTGAACAACATGTCCTCTCACTACCGTCCTATAGGAAGGAATGGTTCAAAACAAAACTCTTTCTAATGACATTTTTTGGTGGTGTTGTTTTGGTTGTACCGGGGATTAAACCCAGGACCTCATACATAATAGGGTTAATCTTGACTTTCAATTTCATTGGATTGAGAGATGCCTAGGAGATTAGTCAGTTGGAACTTCTGGGTGTGTCTGTGATGGTATTGCCAGAACTGATTAGATCATGAAGGCTCTGAGCTGTTGAATGGTTCATTCCATTGATGGATTCAAAATTTGAATAGACTATTATAGGATGGTGAAAATATGGAAAGTAAAGTATGGTTGGGTGAAAACAATAACCTGGCAGGGTATCCTTGGGAGCTATGTCTTACTCTGATCATTTCTTTCTTTCTTTCTTTTTTTTGGGGGGGGGTCCAGTCATGGGGCCTGAACTCTGGGCCTGGGCGCTGTCCCTCAGCTCTAGGTTAGCATTCTAACACTTGAGCCACAGCGCCACTTCCAGCTTTTTTCTTTTTGCTTATGTGGTGCTGAGGAATCAAACCCAGGGCCTCAGGCATGCAAGGCAAGCGCTCTACCACTGAGCCACCTTCCCAGCCCTACTCTGA
Organism: Dipodomys ordii; assembly: GCF_000151885.1. NCBI lineage: Eukaryota > Metazoa > Chordata > Mammalia > Rodentia > Heteromyidae > Dipodomys > Dipodomys ordii. Next base: position 3,893,036 of record NW_012267310.1, on the reverse strand, counting down.
TCATTTCTAAGGCTTTTTCACAGCTCTGTTTCCTGGCTGCCATGAGTTACACATCTCTTCCCCCACACCTTCCCTGCCACGATGGACTGACAGCTCTGAAACTGTAAGCAAATAACATCTTTCCTCCTTTGAAGTTGTTCTCCAACTGAAAAGCATCGCTAGTACACATGCTAAGCTTGCGCTCTGCCACTTTGCTATACCTGTAGCCCAAAGCTTTCTTTTTGTTTTGTGTCAGTACTGGGCCTTGAACTCAGGGCCTCGTTCTCTCTCTCACTTGGCTTCTTTGCTCAAGGCTGGTGCTCTCCTACTTGAGCCATACCTCCACTTCTAAATTTTTGTTGGTTAGTTGGAAATAAGAATCTTTTACTTTGTCTGTCTGGCATGGCTTGGAACCTTAAACTCCAGATCTCAACCTCCTGAGGAGTTAGGATTACAGATATGAGCCACTGGCATCAGGCAGGTTTTGTTTGTTTTTGTCTTTGTTTTTAATCTGGGAAGTAAAATCTTCCCAGGAATGCTACCAAAGTCTTCTCAGAACTGCATATCCTTAGTAAAGTTTCTGGTTATTGTTAGGTTTCTTATGCCCTCCAAGCAGTCCTGCATCATATTTTGAATTAAGAAATCGATGCATACCTGGCACTAGTGGCTCATGCCTATAACCATAGCGACGCAGGAGGCTGAGACCTGAGAATCACAGTTCAAAGCCAGGGAGAGTGCCCCCATGAGATTCTTACCTCCACTTAACCACCAGAAAAATGAAAGTGGCGCTGTGGCTCGTAGTGGTAGAGTGCTAGCCCTGAGCAAAAAGAGCTCAAGGTCAGTGTTCAGGCCTTGACAAGTTTCATGACTGACAAAAAAGAAAGAAGAGAAAAAATTGATGCAACTCATTTCTTTCTTTTCTTTTCTTTTTTGGTCGGTCATGGGGCTTGAACTTGGCCTGGGCGCTGTCCCTCAGCTCTTCAGCCCAAGGCTAGCACTCTACTCACTTGAACTACAGGGCCACATCTGGTTTTTCTGTTTATGAGGAATTGAACCCAGGGCCTCACACATGCAAGGCAAGCACTCTACCACTGAGCCACCTTCGCAGCCCCTTCTTGTGGTTTTTATGCATATATGACAGAAAGCAGGAATTCTGCCCATTGTAGCTTATACCATGCATAGAGGTACAGATGTTGCTGGTCCTAAGGTATAGATGTTGCTGGTCCTAAGGAACAAAAAAGAAATTGATATTTTGATTTCATCTATCAGGCTCTTAGCTATGTGACTACTCCTAGGTATATAGATTCATCTTGAGTGAAGTAACAACTCAGGTTCTTGACTTGCTGATCTGAAGTCCTGCACCTGACCCACAGTAAACGCAATAAGGCATTTCAACTCTGCGTGCCCTCGTGGGAGACAAAGAGCCCCATGGCTTTCTCCAATTAATATAGGAATTGTGTGGCTGAGCCTGTCCAATTGGGAGCATTTACATTTATAATATGTGGTCAAAGAGCTATAAGAAGGAAATATGGAATTGTAAGTGTTTCAAACCTATCCCAGAAGGGAACCCTCCCCTTGAAACTCTGCTGTGTGGTTATGCATAGTAGACTAATTGGATTAATGATCATTCTTCAAAGTCAGGTGCTGGTGGCTCATGCCTGTGATCCTAGCTACTCAGGAGGCTGAGTTCTGAGGATGACAGCTTGAAGCCAGCCTGGGCAGAAAAGTCTGTGAGATTCTTACCTTCAAGAAGTTACAAAAAAAGCCAAAAGTGGAAGTGTGACTCAAGTGGTAGAGTCCTAGCCTTGAGCCAAAAAGCTCAGGGGCAGTGGCCAGGCCCTGAGTTCAAGTGCAAGGAGCAGCACCAAAAACTATTCTTCAGAGGATTCATGCTTTAAGATGTTGTGGAGAGCAGCACTGGTTCTCTGAGCAGCACCGCCATCTCCTCTCCACAGCCTGCCTCGCTCTCGAAGCCTGTCCACCCACCCTCCCACCTGCTCACTGTCCAGAAGCTCTTCCACCATGGCCACCTTAGCAAGTTCCCATTTGAACAAAGGCATCAAGAGGATGACGTGTCCCCGCCTCAGGGTGAAAACGTCCATGCTATGTATAACTACATTGATAGTGCTGGAGAAGGGCTGAGCTGCAAAACTTGAACCCTGAACTGTGAGCCAAGTATAGAAGAGTTACCTGAGTGGAACTTGGTTGTGGTACTTTTCAATCTGACAGCTCCAACAGTGACATGTGTCTTCTTCCTGTTGCCATGTTTCGAGACTCCTTTTACAAGGCCTTCAACAAAGCTGGTGTTCTGTATACTATTCAGGTATAACTAGAAGCTTGCACAGACCGACTTGAGACACACCTGTAAACAGATAATGGACATGGTGAGCAACCAGCACCCTTGGTTCAGGATGGAGCAGGAATACACTCTCATGGGCAGAGATGGACACCCCTTTTGTTGGCCTTCCAATGGCTTCCCTGGGCCTGATTGCTGTGGTATGGCCTATGGCAGGGATATTGTGGAGGTGCATTACTGGGCCTGCTTGTATGCTGGAATCAAGATTACAGGGACAAATGCTGAGGTCATACCTGCCCAGTGTGAATTCCAAATTGGACCCTGTGAAGGAATCTGCATGGGAGATCATCTCTGGCTGGTCCATTTCATCTTGCATGATCTATGTGAAGACTTTGGCATGATAGCAACCTTTGACCCCAAGCCCATTCCAGAGAACTGGGATGGTGCAGACTGCCATATCAACTTGAGCACCAAGGCCATGCCGGAGGAGAATGGTTTGAGGTTCATTGAGGAGGCTATTGACAGAGCAAGCGACACCAGTACCACATTCATGCTTATGATCCCAATGGGGGACTGGACAATGCCTGTCACCTAACTGGCTTCCATGAAACCTCCAACATCAATGATTTTCCTGCTGGTGTAGCCAACCACAATGCCAGCATCCGCATTCCCCGGACTGACTACTGGAAGAAGAGGGGTTACTTGGAAGATCATCGCCCTTCTGTCAATTGTGATCCTTATGCAGTGACAGAAGCCATCATCCATACATGTCTTCTCAACGACACTAGCGATGAGCCCTTTCAGTTCAAAAATTAAAAGGACCTACCTAGTGCTGCAGCCATCCAGCCCCTCCCCATCCTTCATCCTCCTCCTCTTCCTCTCAGTTTCCTCATCATCCCCCTGTAACTGAAGGATGGAAGATCAATGTCTTTTTGTTGTTGTTGGTCATGGGCCTTGAGCTCTGGGCATGAGCGCTGTCCCTCAGCTCTTCAGCTCAAGGCGAGCGCTCTACCACTTGAGCTACAGCACCACTTCCGGTTTTCTGGTGGTTTATTGGAGATAAGAGTCTCACAGACTTTCCTGCTTGGGCTGGCTTTGAACTGCGATCCTCAGGTCTCAGCCTCCTGAGTAGGTAGGATTACAGGCATGAGCCACCGGCGCCTGGTGTCTTTTTATTCCTCATGTTCAATCAATTATTGCTTTCTTTGGTCAGGAGAGAGGGGTCAAGTTCTTATTTCTTTACACCCATTCTCCCCCCATTTTTCTGTCACTGGAGCTTTTGAATGTGGTCGTGTGGTGGGGGGAGGGAGTAGACACCGCTCTCATCTCATCAGGTATGCAGAGGGGATGTGTTTGTGAAAGAGGATGGAGAGGGGAGGGGTTTTCTTCAGAGTACATGACAGGAGAGGCCTAACTTTGCTTAGGCTAGGATTTCCCTTTCTTAGTAGAAAGCTGTTTCTCAAGGTATAACCAACTTTGTATTACAAAGGGGAACTCAGCAAGGAGGGAGGGGCTGGGGATGAGGGAGAAAAATGTCTTCCTTTGTTGCTATGGTAAATCCTTTGCTAGGAGGCCACATGCCCTCCCGGGAACACAAAGCTTAGACTAGACACTGAAGGACATCTCTACCTTGAAATTGCATAGTTTTCCATTTATAACAAAGCAGAATAATATTTTTATATTAAATGCAAAAACAAAAAATGTAATATATGGGTGGGTGGACATGTATTTCTTTTTTCTTTTTTTTTGCCAGTCCTGGGGCTTGAACTCAGGGCCTGGGCACTGGCCCTGAGCTTCTTTTGCTCAAGGCTAGCACTCTACCACTTGAGCCACAGCACCACTTCCGGCTTTGCTGTGTGTGTGGTACTGAGGAATTGAACCCAGGGCTTCATGCTTGCTGGGCAAGCACTCTACCACTGAGCCACATTCCCAGCACATGCATTTTTTTTCTGAAGGAGAAAGATCATCCTGGTTACTGGGTGCCAAATTGGAGACAAATAGCTGGTTTTTAAAATGAGGATCTCCTTTGCAATGGGGTGAGGGATATAGTTCTGGAAAAGCTGGTTCTATGGGGCTCTCAGTCCTCCATTAGCAGCACCCACACTTTCCTGTCTACCTCTCTGCAGGAGGTAACAGAAAACATGTACATTATTCACCTTCATGAGAGCCTGGTGGACTTGTCCACATGTGGGTTTAGAAGAATGAGTTGGCTGGTCAACTTGAATATTGTTACTGTAAAGGGGTGGGGGCTGGGGTTAATTTCTGGTAGGACTAGCAAGCTGGCCTTTTGGTATATTAAAGATTTTCTAAAGCAAAGCAAGTTGGGATTTTAATCAAATTTGTAGGCTTTCTAAGTCTAACTTTGCAGAATTGTCTTCTTGTACTGTCCCCTTCCACCTGCACTTAACAGGAGTCAGGACAGGACTGGAGTTAAAACACTTGTAATTTTTTTTTGGCATCCTGATGTCTTTCCTCCTAGATTAGAAAAATTAAAATGTGCTCATAGGGATTGGAGATGACAGCTTTCAAGACATTCAAGTATATAATAACCCATGAATCAATCTATGGTCATATGTCCACATATTACTTTCATAATTTACCATAGCTAAAATGCAGAAACAAGCCAAATACGAGAAAAATTGGCTGAAGGCCTGGAAAATACTGAGTATGTACATGAGAGGGGAACTTTAGGATTACAGTTTGAGGTCTCATGATCTTTTAGGTTTCTAGAAAATTTCTCATTTCCCAGTTTGGTTCTGCTTACTCTGGACACTCTCTCTCTCTCTCTCTCTTTCTCTCTCTGTCTCTCTCTGTCTCTGTCTCTCTCTTTCTCTCTCTCTCTCTCTCTCTCGCACACACACACACATTCTTACAGTGATGGCTGTTACAGATCACTTGGGTCATATGTTTACTTCCTCAGCACTAGTTTTTCTAAAGTAAATTTGGGGTGCAAGACTGTGTGCAGGAGGGAGGATGTGACTAATTGCCCGCTAGCCATTGCTTACTGGCCATATTGACATTTGGGAACATTAATGTCTACAGAGACATTAACATTCCTAAAAGTCAGTAATGTAACATGGAAATATTGATCTCCTCCAATTTTGTGATTTATGTATGTGGGGTATGTGCACACATATGTGCGTACACCAATACTGTGGCTTGAACTCAGTCAGTCTCATGCTCTTGCTTAGCTTTTTCACTCAAGGCTGGTGATCTCCTTCTTGAGCTACACATCTACTTCTGGCTTTTTTGTAGTTCATTGGTGATGAGATTCTTCTAAATTTGTCTGCCTGGGCTGGCTTCTAACTGGGGTCCTCAGAGCTCAGTCTCTTGAGTAGCTAAGATTGCAGGCTTGAACGCTTGGTGCCTGGTTGTTTTTTGTGAAGATTAAGTAAGATAATTGAGCAGTAAGTTCTCAATAAATAATGGTGCCAGTACTTCTCTTTTCTCGTTTGTCTAGCATAGCATTATTATGAATTTTCCACACAAGTATGCACCGAGCTAAGCATCAAACATGGAGGAGCTATCATCACTGCTATTTAGGCATCTGGTCAATCCATATCATTGTGCAATTACAGACACAGTGCCAGCAATGGAAACAGCAAGCTAAGTCTGAACCTTCAGTCTTTAGATACACATTTGGTTCTACCAATAGAATTCTCTCCTACATATTAACTTGTTGGATTTCTTTAGTGATATGTTCTCTTTGGGCTGGGACTACCTGCCTTGTTTGCACAAAGCCATGGCATCATAAAACAAAGAAGAAAAATCTAGATGTGTTGTCAATACGTCTGTAATCCCAGTGCTCGAGAGGTAGAGGCAGGATACTTATCAGTTCAAAGCCATCTGGGATATATAGTCAGACTTTGTCTTAAAAAAAACAACAAGGACTGGCATGGAAGCTGGCTCAGTGGTAGAGCGCTTGCCTCACACGCATGAGGCCCTGGGTTCCATTCCTCAGCACCACATAAGAAGAAAAAAGCTGGAAGTGGCGCTGTGGCTCAAGTGGTAGAGTGCTTGCCTTGAGCTGAAGAGCTGAGGGACAGTGCCCACGCCTAGAGTTCAGGCCCCACAACTGACAAAACACACACACACACACACACACACAACCAACCAAAGAAAAACAGGGACTGGGGATGTAGCTCAGAGATCAAACACTTGCCTTGATTATGCAAGGCCCTGGGTTTGATCTTCAGCAGCACACACATACACACACACACACACACACACACACACACACACACACTCAAAATGAAGAACAAAAACAAAACAAAAAATGAATTCAGTGATAGAGATCAGAGTCGGCTACCTTTCTACATCTTGCCAGGTTCTGGCTGACTGAAAGGCAGAAGGTTGTTATCAAAGCTAGAAAGCGTATGCCCCAAGTTAAGTAGATTTGAGATAAGATGCTTTTGATGATGCATTTTTTCTTTTGTTTCTTTTTTAGAAGAACGTAGTGTGCCTCTGCCTGGGGACAAATTTCTATTGAAGTACCAGAGCAAAATCTTCTATAACGAGAGGAAAAAGAATATATAAATCCAACACAGACCAAAATGTCCATTCCAGGCTTCCCTGAAGATATTGGGAAAAGTGAGGAGATTTGTCTTTTCCCAGTGCATAGGGAAAGCCAGCCCTTTGGACTTCTTCCTATCCATGGCCTTCAGCAGGATGTCAGCTAGTTCTTTCTGAATGAGACTGACTAAGACAGTAGAAAAGGGATGAGGATTTCCTTAGGCTTTAATCCTGCAAGTGAGTAGAAGAGACAAGAGAAGAAAGAGGCCTTTATGGTCCTTTCTCTGAGAGAACTCGCTGCAAAAGCCAGACTTTCCCTACTGCCAACACTCATGTTCTCTCATGCATTATAATGCTACTGGGGATGGCTGTCCTTTTTCTCTACTAAAAGCTCTCTTCTATTAAACAAGCTTTAGGAGGAAGCACCAGAGTCCAAGACTAGGAAAAAAACACCCCCTTATAGTAATAAGAAAAAAAGTTACTTCTCATTTAAAAACATCTTGAAGGGGGGCTGGGAAGGTGGCTCAGTGGTAGAGCGCTTGCCTTGCATGCCTGAGGCCCTGGGTTCAATTCCTCAGCACCACATAAGAAAAAAGAAAAAAGCCGGAAGTGGCGCTGTGGCTCAAGTGGTAGAGCGCTAGCCTTGAGCTGAAGAGCTGAGGGGCAGTGCTCAGGCCCAGAGTTCAGGCCCCATGACCGGACCCCAAAAAAAAAAGACTAAAAACATCTTGAAGGGATCATAAATTCAATTTAGCGTGCTGTGGAGGGTAACATTTGAGGTCAACACATCACAGATGATACTGGGTTTTTTTTCCCCCATACAATGAATTTTCCTTTCTGTCATGGTGACGGACCTATTGTTTTTCCTGCTTTTGTGTGTGTGTGTGTGTGTGTGTGTGTGTGTGTGTGAGTGTGCGTGCTGATACTGGGGCTTGAACTCAAGGCCTAGGCGCTCTCCCTTAGCTTTTTCACTCAAGGTTGATCCTCTGCTTCTGAGTTTTGGTGGTTAATTGGAGATAAGAGTGTCACAGACTTTGCTGCCAAGGCTGGCTTCTAAGTAGCTAGAATTGATTACTGGGTATGAGCCACTAATGCTTGGCAATCCAAGTTTCTATTGGATGGACTACGAGTATGATTTATATAATGTGAATCTTTTTTATTTCATATTATGCGCTTATAGAAGCTCTTTAAACTCAGGCTAACTGTATTTGAAAGCTGGCTAGGACCAAGCCTTTGAAGGCAAGAACAATGTTTACTATGCCTTGCCTTCCACTCAATAACTACCTTCCACCATCCATTCAACTAACTCTATTTTCTGAAAGAGGATCTCAGGTGATCAGGAGCTCTATTCTCCTGCCTCAGACTCCTGAGTACTGGGATCATAGGTGTGCGATACCACATCCGCCATGGCTTTTATTTTCTAGAGCTCACAAGAGTCTCTTGGCCAAGTGAAAGTTATCTACAGAACTAGTGTGTAGTTGTTTCTGAAAAGTGGTTAACAGAAGAGGACTTAAGGAGGATGGGGACAGAATTCCAAGAGAAAAGTCGAGGGTTAGAGACAGATTTGAGGCTAGGTGTGTAGCTCAGGGGTAGAGCACTTACCTAGCATAGAAGAGGCCTTGACATTGACTCCCACCATCACAAAATGACAAGTTGACTGAATTTCTCTCACAGCAGCCAGAGGCTCACCAGCCTGGGAAAAACAATGCAAGGTTTTCAAACCAAAAATATAGAGGATTGGATTTGTACAGGCAAAGTTGTGGGAGTCATTAGTGCTGGGAATAACATTAGTGATAATCTAGTTGAATACTCCTCTGTCCATATTATACATTTTAGCACAAATAAGCCAAAGACTTATCTTAGTTTTAATACATAGTTTGTGATTTACTATTGAGCTAAAAATATGAAATGACTCCATTTCCTTGCCTTTCATCTCCAATATGGCATAGTAGAACTGGCTAGGACCATTGTGACAGCTGCAAGTTACTCTCGCACATGAATATTAATAGCAACATTATTCACAATAGTCCCAAAGTGGAAACAACCTAAATGCCTATCAGTTAATGGCGGGATAAACCAAATGTGGTACATCCATACCATGGAATGTTGTTCCACTGTAAGAAAAGAATGAATTAATTACACACACCATAATGTTGATGACCACTGAAAGCATTGTCATAAATGAAGGACACTAGCCATGAAAGATCACGCATTGTACAATCTGTTTAGCTGAATTATCTAAAATAGACAAACCCATAGATTCAGAAAGAGTAGTGGCTAGAGGGAGGGAAAGTGGGAGATGACTATTAATATGAGATTTCTTTTGAGGGTAATAAGAATATTCTGGAATGAGATCACAGTGATGGTTGTAAGTATTGTAAAAGAAAAGCATAGAAGAGCACCTTAGCCAAGGAGGGGCAATCCAGTCATATGTGGGTCAGGAGTGGGCACAGCAGGCTATCTGTAGGGAAGGATTTGAAGAGGGGGTAGATGTTGGCCAAGGAGAGAAGGAGGGGGCTTCTAAGGAGAGAATAACAGATATGAAATCCTGAGTTAAGGAATCACCTCGTGAACTGAGAGTTCAGAGAAGGTCAAGCTATCTAGAGCATCAGCGCATCAGTGAGAAGGAGGAGGAGGAGGAGGGTCAGTGGCTGCCAGTGAAGGGAAGGTGGGACACAGCTTGATCAGTAGGGCTCAGTGGCCTACACTGAATGTGCTGATCTTTATCCAAAGAACATTTGGAAGCCTTTGAAGTGCTCAGATGTAGGTGGGGGAGTCATATGATTATATTTTGCTTGATTTTATATGTTTTTACTCTTTCAATTTTTTTGGTTGATTATGGGATGTGATTACAGGGCCTCACTCTAGCTAGGTAAGTAATCTATGATCTAAGCCACACCCCCATCTCTTTTAGCTTTATTTTTCAGATAGCGTTTGGTAGGGACAAGAGTCTCCTAAAGAACTACCCTAAAGAATAGAGCGCTTCAGTTAAAAAAAAGTTTCATAAGGGCATTTCAGTTTCATTGAATCTTTGGGTGTGAGAGAGAGGGGGGAGTGGGGGGAGGAAGGGGAACAGGGAGAAGGAGAAGAGAGAGGGAGAGAGAGAGAGAGAGAGAGAGAGAGAGAGAGAGAGAGAGAGAGCCCTGGGGTTTGAACTATGGCCATGAACTCTTGCTTAACCCTCCTACAAGGCTGGTGCTCTGCCGCTTGAGCGGTACCTCCATTTGAAGCTTTTTACTAGTTGATTGGAGATAAGAGTCTCTTTTAATTATCTGCCCAAGCTTGCTTCAAACTGGGACCCTTAGATCTCAGTCTCCTGAGTAGCTAGGGAAGACAAACATGAGCCCTGGTCCAGCTCAGATGGAGTCTCTTGGACTTTTCTCTTCTGGTTGGCTTTGAAATGTGATCCTCTAGGAAGTGGTGCTGTGGCTCAAGTGGTAGAGCGCTTGCCTGGAGTTGAAGAGCTGAGGGACAGCGCCTAGGCCCAGAGTTCAAGCCCCACGACCGACAAAAAAAAAAATGTGATCCTCCAAGTCTCAACCTCCTGAATGTCCTGTTTTTTAGAATCTTTGCCAGCTCCAAGATTTTGTTTTTTCTTCCTAGGTTGGTTTTTTGTATATACCATCAATATCTCAAGTCATGTTTATCAAGATCAGCACTCAGAATCAAAGGAGAGAGAGAGAGAGAGAGAGAGAGAGAGAGAGAGAAAGGATAGAATTATTCCATTTGTCTCTGCCCCAAATCATAAACAAAATTTTGTTGAAATGATAACTATGAGGAGTTTGACTACATTTCCCTCATTTTGTATTATGTATTTATTTTCTAAAAGATCACAGCTTGATTTACTAATTGAAAAATGTGTCATCTTTCCCCATAGCAGGTGCTTAGCCATGCAGATTTCTGTCTTGCATACTGTCAGTCCTTGAGAGATAGCAGAAGGCTGAAAAAAATGCCTTGTTTATTTCTTAGAAGTCTTGGACTATAGTTTCGGCCTTGCCACTGTTGGCTTAGGCAAGTCTTTTAACTTTTTAAAGTCATTTTTTGTAAACATTTTTATCTTATATAGAAATAGAAATATATCAGGGGCTGGGAAGGTGGCTCAGTGGTAGAGCACTTGCCTTGCATGCCCGAGGCCTTGGGTTCGATTCCTCAGCACCACTTAAGCAAAATGAAAAAAGCCAGAAGTGGCGCTGTGGCTCAAGTGGTAGAGTGCTAGCCTTGAGCTGAAGAGCTGAGGGACAGCGCCCAGGCCCAGTGTTCAGGCCCCAAGACCGGACCCCCCCCAAAAAGAAAAGAAATAGAAATATATCATATAAATACAAATATGAAGAGAAGAGACAAAGGGATAGGGTGGTTTCCCAGGTTGCTTATAGATCTGAGATTTAATATTGTATCATTGTTGAGCTGAGTCAAGCAGAGCTGTTTCATATCTTAATCCTCCTTCCTTCCCTACCTCCTTCCACCTCTACCTCCAGTCCAATGATGGTAGGCAGTATCCAACGATGGTGGGAAAATAGGAGTCAGACAATCAGGTATCACAATGTGAAATCTCAGTAAACTGCATTGAAATGGACTGGAAAATAGTCTCTTGAGCCACTGGGAGAAACTGTTTCTGGAACAATTTTCAATTTCAGATTGTTCATCCAGTATGTGTTTATTTACTTGTTTACTTTCTATTCTGTTTCTGGGTTTTTTGTTTGTTTGTTTGTTTTTTTGGTCCTGGGACTTGAGCTCTAGGCCTGGGCGCTGTCCCTCAGCTCTTCAGCTCAAGGCTAGCACTCTACCACTCGAGCCACAGCACCACTTCTAGTTTTCTAGTGGTTTATTGATGGTAAGAGTCTCACGGAGTTCCCTGCCCAGGCTGGCTTTGAACAGTGATCCTCAGATCTCAGCCTCCTGAGTAGCTAGGCTTACATGCGTGAGCCACTGGCGTCTAGCTCTGTTTCTGAACTAGTTGTTGATGTGTTATTCTCAAGATTGGCCCCAGAACATGGCTATCATTACCTCTGGCAGTGCAGATATACATGTGTTTTCAATTAAACTTTAGGGACGTTCAGAGCTCCAGGCTATGAACTTCAAAGACTGATTGCTACATATGTGAGAAACTCTGGCTTGTATGTGATCAGCCTAAATGGACTACACGGCATCTCTTTCGTTTAAAAGAGTAGGGGAGGGATATACATGGGTAACTCATGGCCTACTGCATCAGTCACAGTTCTTCAAAAAATTGGTTTTTCTACAGAGAAACATCTACTATTTTTGTTTCTTTAAATCATAATCTGGGGCCTGGGGGTGTGGCTTAAGTAGTGGAGCACTTCCTTAGCAAGTACAAGGTCCTGAATTCAAACCCCAGTACCAATATGCATATGTGTGTGTATAAAATAATGATTCAGAATACTGAATGATGTGCATGTGTGTGTATGTTGGTGACATGTTAATTTAGGAGGGCTTAGAATATGGCTTAGTGGTAGAGTGCTTGCCTAGCATATATGAAGCCCTGGGTTCGACTCCTCAGTACCATATACACCAGAAGTGGCGCTGTGGCTCAAGTGGTAGAGTGCTAGCCTTGAGCAAAAAGAAGCTCAGGGCCAGTGCCCAGGCCCTGAGTTCAAGGCCCAGGACTGGAAATAAAAGAGAGAGGAAATGTGATAAATACATTTCAGAAGAACTTTTTTTTTGTTTGTTTCAGTCCTGGTTCTTGAACTCAGGGCCTGGACACTGTCCCCAAGCTTTGTCTGCTCCAGGCTAGCCTTCTACCACTAGAGCCATAGCTCCATGTCTGGCTTTTTGGGTGGTTAATGATGAGTTTCAAACTTTCCTGCCTGGTCTGGCTTCAAACTGTGATCCTCAGATCTCAGCCTCCTGAGTAGCTAGGATTACAGGCGTGAGCCACTGGTGCCCAGCTCAGGAGGGCTTTTGAACCCACTTCTAAGATGTTTCACTCACATAACTGCTAGCAGGAGGCTTCACATCTTTGTGACATGGGCTTCTCTGCAGGGCTGAGTGAACATTCAAGTGGCATGGAAACTGTCTTCCCTAAGATTTAGTGAGCAATCCAAGAGACACAAAAAGGAGGAAGCTGCAGTACCTTTTATGACAGTCTTGGAAACCACCGACTATCATGTCTACCATATTCTCTGTGTTAGAAGTGAGTCACTCAGTCCAGTTCATACGCAGGAAGAGGGAAATTAAGCTCTTCCTTTTCGAAAGGAGGAGTATCGAAGAATTTGTGAGTGTGTTTATAAACCACTACAAGGAGAAACAGAGGTAGTTAAGAAACAGTTAAACACTAGGTGTGAGAATCAGAGGGGCTCTTTGGTAGCTTCCCCAGCCCTTCTGTCCTGCAGTGGGAGAGCAAACCTACTGGGAAGCAAACTCAGGAATATGCAGAGCAAACTCAGGGTCTGACTATTGGGTCATCAAACTTTAATGATGGTTGAATGCTCAGTACAGACTGGTGTGTAATGCTAAGGTCAGGTCTCTAGTTGGGAAAACCTGAGATCCTAAATGTGAGATAAGAACATTAGAGTAGATGCTTCTGGAATTTTTTTGTACCTGTCCTGCAGCTTGAACGTAGTAGGGTCAGAGTGCTGCTGTCCCTGAGCTTTTGTGCTCAAGGCTAGTGCTTGAGCCATAGCTCCACTTCTGGCTTTTTCGGTGGTTAATTGGAGGAGAGATTCTCTTGGACTTTCCTGCCTAGGCTGGCTTTGAACCATGAACCTCAGATCTCAGCCTCTTGAGTAGCTAGGATTACAGGTGTGAGCTACCAATGCCCAGTTGCTTCTGGAAAATTTAACTTTGTAAACCCTCTGATTCTTCGAAGCCTACTGATGTGGTGCACCCTTTCCTATTAAGAGAAACCCCTTTCCCCCATTGGGGACAGAACTCAGGCAGGCGCTCCATCACTGGAGCCATGCCCTCAGCCTTTTTGTTTGTATTTCGGTTGTAATATATGGGCCTCACTAACTTTGCCATGGGGTGGCTTTGAAATTTTGATCTTTCTCTCTCCACCTCCTGAGTAGCTGAGATTATAGGCATGTACCAACACACATTCCTGCTAGGAGCTAGTCCTTTCCCTGGATGGGAACTCAATGGGGCCTAGCCCTTACAAGACACAACCCTCTTCCCTTAAAATCTGCCCTATTTCCCCTCTTCAATCTTGAGTTAAATCCCAGCATCACCTCGTTGGGGATGTGCCAGGCTACACAGAGAAAAAAAGACCACACAAAGGAGGCTGCTACCACCAGCCCAACCATGCTGGAGCTTTAAGGAGAATGCCCACCTGCCTCTTTCCTTCTTGCCAGCCTCATGTGTCCTTGGACTTGTTCCAACAGCCTGTTAAAATATAATGCGTTATATTATGAAGTTGTAGGTGTGGAGAGAAATACTTCATCTGAGGATATCAGAAAGATATGTCAGGAAGTGGCGCTGTGGCTCAAGTGGTAGAGCGCTCGCCTTGAGCTGAAGAGTTGAGGGACAGCGCCCAGCCCAGAGTTCAGGCCCCACCACCGACCAAAAAAAAAAAGGAAGGAAGAAAGAAAAAAACCCATAAAGAAATGTTAGAGCCCAGCACTCATGGCTCTATGCCTGTAATCCTAGCTACTCAGAAGGCTGAGATCTGAGGATCGTGGTTTGAAGCCAGCCTATGCAGGAAAGTCTATGAGACTCTTATCTCAAGTTTGACACCAAAGAAGCTGGAAGTGGTGCTGTGGCTCAAGTGGTAGAGTGCTAACCTTAAGAAAAATTGCTCAGAGACACTGCCCAGGCCCTGAGTTCAAGGCCTAGGGTTGGCATCGAAAGAAAGGAAGGAAGAAAAAAAGAAAGAAAGAAAGAGAAAAAGAAAGAAGGAAGGAAAGAAAGAGAGAGGAAGAGAGGAAGGAAGGAAGAAGGAAGGAAGGAAGGAAGGTGGGTGGGTGGGTGGGCGGTCAGGCAGACATCAGAAACTACCACTAAAGTGGCATCTTGATGGATAAGAATCCTGAGAATACAAAAGAAGCAGAGAGAAAAGTTGAGTGAATTGATGAAGCATATGAGGTGTTAGCAGATGGTAAAAAATGGTATAGTGATGACATCCATGGCAAAGAATTCAGTGATAAAGGAAGAGGCAGAAGTCTTTTATTTTTTTTTTTTTTGGGTCCGGTTGTGGGGCCTGAACTCTGGGCCTGGGCACTGTCCCTTAGCTGTTCAGCTCAAGGCTAGCGTCACTTCCGGCTTTTTTCTTTTTGCTTATGTGGTGCTGAGGAATTAAACCCAGGGCCACATGCATGCAAGGCAAGCACTCTACCGCTGAGCCACCTTCCCAGCCCAGAGGCAGAAGTCTTTTTGACAGTTTGAGTTTGGTTTCAGATTCTGGAACCCAGATCATATGTTCAAGGAGTTATTTTTAGTAGAAGGGACCTGTTTTTATCCAACTTTTTTTTTTTCAGTTGTGGGGTTTGAACTCAGGACCTGGGCACTATCCCTGAGCCTCTTTGTGCTCAAGGCTAGTGCTCTACCACTTGATCCACAACACTACTTCCAGTTTTTGAGGGGTTAATTGGAGATAAGAATCTCATGGGGACTTTTCTGCCCGGGTTGGCTTCCAACCACCATCCTCAGATCTCAGCTTCCTGTGATGGTTGTGAGCCATTGGCATCCAACTGTTTTGAAGATGAATTTGGTGATTGGGGGTGGGGGTTCTGAAAGGGGTCTTCAAGGAAGCAGAAGCCAAGGTGTGGGCTCATATTTTTCTCTGCCTGTAGTAGATTCACATCTTTTTGAGGTGTGTTTCCTTTGTTTGATATGAGAATCACTACATTTGGTTCACTAGGTCATGAGGTGGGGAGATTTTACTTCATTCTTTTCTATGACATTTGGAGCCAGAGGAACGGGCAACTTCAAATCTGTATCAAGCTGGACACTGATGGATCATAACTGTAATCCTAGCTACTCAGGAGGCTGAGATCTGAGGATTGTGGTTCAAAGCCACCCGGGCTGTAAAGTCGATGAGACTCTTATCTCCAATAAACTACTCAAAAAAAAAAGCCAGAAGCAGGGGCTGGGAAGGTGGCTCAGTGGTAGAGCGCTTGCCTTGCATGCATGAAGCCTGGGTTCCATTCCTCAGCACCACATAAGCAAAAAGAAAAAAGCTGGAAGTGGCGCTGTGGCTCAAGCGGTAGAGCGCTAGCCTTGAGCTGAAGAACTGAGCGACAGCGCCCAGGCCCAGAGTTCAAGCCCCACGACCAGAGCTGTAGCTCAAGTGATAGAGCACTAGCATTGAGCAAAAAGCTTAGGGACAGCATCTAGGACCTGGAGTTCAACCCTAGAACTGGTACACACACACATACACACACACACACACACACACACACACACACACACACTGCAATGCAACGTGGTAGAATGCCTACTTAGCATGCATTCTTAGCAGTTCAGACTTTAGTAACACTAAAAAGCAAATCTGTATCCATTTCTACTAAAATACTTAACAGCAGAAAAATCACTACAAAAAGAATAGTTGGGAATGGTCAAAAAAGAGAAGGCATTAAAAAAGATAAGTAGTAGGAAGTGGCGCTGTAGCTCAAGTGGTAGAGTGCTCGCCTTGAGCTGAAGAGCTGAGGGACAGCGCCCAGGCCCAGAGTTCAAGCCCCACAACTGACAAAAAAAAAAAAAGATAAGTAGTGAAAGTATTTAACATTAAGTGTTAACCAATAACAAACACCATTTGAAGATTAGCAAGAACATTTTTTCAAGATTTTTAAATGACCTTGACTTTCAGTGGACTTAATCTATAGTACTTATTATTATTATTTTTAACTATCTTTAAGTAGTTGTACAAGGGGCTGGGAAGGTGGCTCAGTGGTAGAGTGCTTCCTTGCATGCCTGAGGCTCTGGGTTCGATTCCTCAGCACTACATAAGCAGAAAAAGCTGGAAGTGGTGCTGTGGCTCAAGTGGTAGAGAACTAGCCTTGAGCTGAAGAGCTGAGGGACAGTGCCCATGCCCCCAGTTCAGGCCTCACGACCGACAAAAAAAAAAGAAAAGAAAAAGAAAAGGTAGTTTTACAAAGGAGTGGCCATTTAACAAAGCAGTTTATGTATACAATGCATTTTGTTCAATGTCATCTTGACATTTTCACCAATCCCTCCCAACCTACCACTTCCCTCACTTTTTTTTTTGCCAGTCCTGGGGCTGGGGCTTGAACTGAGGGCCTGGGCACTGTCCCTGAGCTTCTTTTGCTCAAGGTTAGCACTCTACCACTTGAGCCACAGCACCACTTCTGGCTTTTTCTGTTTCTGTGGAACTGAGAAATCGAAGTCATGGCTTCATGCATGCTAGGCAAGCACTCTACCACTGAGCCACATTCCCAGCCCTTCCCTCACTTACAAAAATTTATAGTATTTATAATTAGAGCCTCTATTTTCCATGGACTCTTGTTTCTATTGTTGGGATAGCAAAACATGATTGTTTTAAAAATTGTTGTAAATGTTGTATGCACTTTGCTTTTTTTTTATTAGCTATAATCCAAAGTGAGCCCTGTAACTCTGTGTGTGACTCAGGACTTCCTGATTGTTAGACATAGGTGCTCTACCACTTGATCCATGCCCCCAACACTTTTTGTTTTAGATATTTTTCAGATAGGGTCTTACTTTTTGCCTTGACCATGATCCTCATATTTATATTTTCTGTTGATGGGGTGATTGGCACATGGCATTGTACCTCGATTTTCCTTTCTTTTTAATTTTTTCTTAGGTTTCCTTTTTTTGGTATCTCCAGTTACTGGCAGAAGGCAACAGCTCAGTAAAAAGTAATTGGATGTCATGGAAAATAAGGTCATAGGGTGAACCCCTTTTAAAACTGGCCTTGAAACTGAGGGTCAGCCAAGATGTGCAACAGTCAAACACTAGGGGGCAGGCCAAGATTAGAAGAGGAACAATTTTTTTTTTCACATTAGGTCAGTGTTTTTTAGCTTTGGTTTACATTGGCATCATAGGTGCGCCGATTTAAGTGCCAAAATCCAGGCTGCACCCATGACCAAATCAAAATCTTCAGAAGATGAGTCCCAGACATTAGTATTTCGGAAAACTGCTCAGGAGGTTTCAAAGTGGGTGGGGGTTAAGGATGAGGAGAGTTCAACTGGGCGGAGCCCTGCCTTGCCTCTACATCACGCCGCGGAAGTGTGGCGTGTTCCAATTACTCAACAATGGCGCGAAGCGGCTCGTCATTTGGTTAGCAACGTCCCTCACGTAACTGATTGAGTGGGAAGTTTCACAGACCCAGGCTCCAGCCTTCCGCCAATGAACGATCAGAGGCTGCCTGGCGCAGCGTGGTAGTCCCGCCCCCTGAGCAGCGTGGTCCCGCCCTCTTCAGAGGCTCCGCCTGCTCACCGCGAGGCCCCGCCCCCGGGGCAGCCTTCTGCCAGGGCGCGGTCCGGGGAACCTGATCCAGGGTCCCCAGCTCGCGCCCGGCGCCCGAGCTGGGACTGGCGCTTTTCTCTGGTCTGTTTCCCTTCGCTGAGCAGCACACGGCTGTTCTGCAGCCGGGAGCAGGATGAGACGAGCAACACAGAGGTAGGTGGCAGGGCGTGGGAGGGCCTGGCCACACGATGTCCCTGAGTACCCACGCCCTCGGTACCAGCTGGGAGGCGGCTGGGCGGAAGAAGCAGATCTTGGCGGGCTAAGCCAACAGGTTGGGCCTTAGGGCTGGAAGATAAAGTTGTGCCTGTTCACCACGAACCTTTATGGACTTGGGCCCATCCACCTCGATTGGGGGCACGCTGGCTCACTACAGCGATATGTAGTATGGAGTCTGCTATTAAAGGCAAAGCAGTACTTGTAAGGGAGGAAGTTGGGTGTTCCCCCTGAAATTCCTTTCTTGTTGCTCATCGAGGGTGTGGGTGGCAACTATTTTGGGGTAGCCACTTGTCAAAAAGCTAGTATTTGGAGTTCTACCTGACCTTGCCAACTGCTACTCTTCATGAAGAACATTTTTAGGGTTAAGTGCGTGACACACTTGGAATCTGACTTAAGTATTAGCACATGGGCAAAGATTTCAGGGTAACTTTGGCCCTCAGCGGATTTACTATTGTGTAACTTGGCACTTACTGCAACTTGTTTTTCCTTCCTTCCTTCCTTCTTTCCTTCCTTCCTCCCTCCTTCTGTCCTTTTTCTTTCTTTTCTTTTTTCTTTTTTTTTTTGAGACAGCATCACTATGCAAGCCTGGCCTTGAATTCTCAACCCTGGCTATGGCACCACTTATAGCTGGAACTTCACCTTAAAGAGCAGCGAGACCCTTGTAGGGGAGGTGTTTGAATTGGACCCACTTGGCTAAAAATGGCTTTTGGTACCAGCTGGTACTGTTAAAGACTGATGGTTTTATTTTCTGGTGCTCTCCCTCCCCCATCCCCATGTCTGGTGCTCTACCACTTGAGCTATCACTCTACTTCTGGCTTTTTGGTGGTTAATTGGAGATGACAGTCTCACAGACCTTTCTGCCCGAGCTGGCTTTGAACTATGATCCTGAGATCTTAGGCTCTTGAGTAGCTAGTATAACAAGTATGAGCCATCTGTGCTGGGGTTGAACTGAGGCTTTTAGACTTCTGAGTGTTGTCTGTCCCCAACGCACTTTTCCAAATTCTTTCTGCTGCTTTGGGTTTTAGTGTTCGATTCTACCTCTGTGCCTATCACTCTGGTGCTGCCCAGAGAGGTTCTGACAGATGTTTAAATGATATCAGCAGTCTTTTGGTAGTCCTGGACCGCTCACAGGTCCTGGGAATGTTACAATCAGTTAGATGGCTTAATTCGATTCCTCATAGTACCTAGAGTGTTGTACTTTTCTTTTGTAATAATGGATTTGAACTTGGGCCCTTGAGCTTGGTAGGCAGGTGCTCTATCACTTGATCTTCATCTCCATCCCTTTTTTACCCTCTAGTTATCTTTCAGATAGGGTCTTCGCCTGAGACTAGATTTGACTTCTAGATATGGCATCCTGGATGGCTGAAATCACTGGTGTGCCACCAGGCCCAGCTTCCTTGTTGAGATGGGAGATCAGGTTTGTCTAGGCTGCCCTTGAACTTTGATCTTCCTAATATCTGCCTTCTGGGCAGTTAGGATTAACAACCTGAGGCACAACACTTTATTACTCTGTTTGAAGACAGGTTGAAAGTACAATAAGAGCACGGGCTCTGTGAAAAGCCATGGTTTGCCACGAGACCTTGTGTCCTTCACCCCCCCATTTAGAAGTTCTCCTTTGCATTGAACTTCCATAATCTTTGGCACCTTTTCTTGTGAGGCCTCTGGAAGCTTGCACAGGTGTCCCGTCAGTGTCTAAGGAGACAAAGACTGAGATGAGTAGCTTGGTTGACTCATGTGCATCCTGTAAAGCTATAAAGCTTTTGTTTCAAACTCATAAGCGTCACCTGACTTTGTTTAGTCTGTAGATTGAGGGATTTCCTCAGAGTGGAGGATTTATGAGTAACATTTCTTTTTTTTTTTTTTTTGGGTCGGTCGTGGGGCTTGAACTCTGGGCCTGGGTGCTGTCCCTCAGCTCTTCAGCTCAAGGCGAGCGCTCTACCACTTGAGCTACAGCGCCACTTCCAGTTTTCTGGTGGTTTATTGGAGATAGGAGTCTCACGGTCTTTCCTGCCCGGGCTGGCTTTGAACCGAGATCCTCAGATCTCAGCCTCCTGAGTAGCTAGGATTACAGGCGTGAGCCACCAGCGCCCAGCACATTTCTTATTATTACACCCATAAAGGCTTCCTTGCTACCCAAGGCTTCCTGGGACCCAAGATGGAACCATGCCATTTCTATTCACAGTTCCAGTTACTCTGACTCCCTAGGCCAGCAATGGAGAGAGAGAGGAGGAGAGAGGGATTTTTGGTCTTCTTTAGTGGGAAATGTTCAAGGGTTCATGCAGATTCTTCTAAATGCTTAGGAGGTTTTTAGTTGTTGTTGTTGTTGTTGTTGGTGGTGGTGGTCTTGGGGCCTGCACTGTCCCTGAGCTTTTCAGCTCAAGGCTAGCGCTCTACCACTTGAGCCACAGTGCCACTTCCAGCCTTTTCTGCTTATGTGGTGCTGAGGAATCAAACCCAGGGCCTCATGCATGCAAGGCAAGCACTCTACCACTGAGCCACCATCCCAGGCCGCTTAGGAGTTTTGTTGTGAGGTTCTTTTGGTTTTCTCGGTGGTTGAGTAACCCTGAAAAACTGAGGGTGTTGATTAAACCATGTTCCCACACCCTCCACCTCTACACTGAGCCAGAGTGCTAGTTCATTGGTACTGGGGGAAATCATCTGAAATTAAAGGTTAGGTGTTTTTCTTTCTTTTTTTTTTTTCTTCTGGTATTGGAGATAGAACTCAGGGTCTTGTGCTTGCTTGGTTGAGCAATGCTTCTGGTTCTAAAAACCTCAGTTTCTCCAACTAGGTTTTAAATAAAAGCTAAGCACTGGTGGCTCCTGCCTATAATCCCTAATTACTCAGGAGGTGGAGCATTAGCCTGGAGCAAAAAAAGCTTGGGTACAGTGGCTCAGGCCCTTAGTTCAAGCCCTAGGATAGGAAAAAAAAAAAGCCGGCACCAGTGGCTACTAGCTACTCAGGAGGTTGATATCTAAGGATTGCAGCTCAAAGCCAGCCCAGGCAGGAAAGTCTGTGAAACTCTTTATCACCAATTAACTACCAAAAAGCTGGAAGTGAAGCTGTGGCTCAAGTGGTAGAATGCTAATTTTGAATGAAAAAGCTGAAGGACAATGTGCAGGCCCTGAGTTCAAGCCCCAGTACTGGCACACACACACAAAATATAAGGGCCCATGAGATTACTGAAAGCGGATGGTCTATGGACTTCTTGAAATAGTATATACCATTTTTTGTGTGTAGTGGAAATGTATTCCTGTAACCCTGGCCTTGGGACTCTGTAGTTTTTATTCAGATTTTCAGTAGATGGGATACCAAATTGTTGTGAAAAGCTACTACTACTTGAATGTTAAGTTTACAGTGTTTAGAAATTTATTATAATTAGCATATGTTTGATTTTTTAAAAAATGATTTCAAATTACATCTTCGTTGTGCCACAGGAGTATATTTTCCAGTTTCTCTCTCCATGGCTTGCCTAGAGGGTCATAGTGCTTGGAATTATGCAAAAAATAGGGCTTCAGTGCCATCATTTTCCACATGAATTGGCCCAAATGTTTCTCAGTATTCCTCAACTCCCTGCTTTAGTATTTCCATTTGATTTGCATTAAGAAGTGTTCTATTATGGTGTCTGGCTTACTTGTTTTGTCATTCCTGGGGCTTGAACTCAGGGCCTGGGCACTGTCCCCAAGCTGCTTTTGCTCAAGGCTAGCACTTTACCACCTGAGCCACAGTGCCGCTTCCAGCTTTTTCTCTTTATGGGGTACTGAGGAATCAAACCCAGGGCTTTATGCATGCTAGGCAAGCACCCTACCAACTAAGCCACATTCCCAGCAAATGTGGCTTACTTTATAAATTTCTGGTTCTTTTTTTGGATTCTGTGCTAGAGATCAAACCTAGGACCTTGTACATATTAGGTAAGCACCACTGAGCTGCATCCTCAGCACTGTTCTTTTGGTCTTTTATAATTTTTTTTGTCGGTTGTGGTGCTTGAACTCAGGGTCTGGGCACTGTTCCTGAGCTGCTTTTGCTCAGGGCTAGCACTCTACCACTTGAGCCACAGCACCACTTCCAGTTTTCTGGTGGTTAATTGGAGATAAGAGTCTCACAGACTTTGCTGCCTAGACTGGCTTTTAATCGTGATCCTCAGATCTCAGCCTCCTGAGTAGCTAGGATTACAGGCGTGAGCCACTGGTGCCTGGCTTGTTCTTTTGGTCTTTAGAGGAGACTTTGAGAAAGAATGGCTTTTAAAAAATGAATTTCTCAAATAATAATGTTGAAAGCTTTTTGGGGATTTGGAAATGAACTGCATGACCCTAAGAGTTTAATATGAGTTACCTTCTTGCTTCCTAGGATTGTGCTATGGGATAGGAACTATTATTAACTTGTTTTATAGATGAAGAAACAGGCTCAGGGTGGTTAGAGAAGGTGCCCGATGCCACTCACTTAATAAGCAACATGGGCACGTCCTTAGCCCCTTTACCACGTGGCCTCTCTCAGGCCGGGAGAGTGCTCATTGCTGTTCAGATCACGCTGCTCATTAGAATGACAGGACAAAAATCCTTTTGCATATATGCACTTGGCCCAATATGGGCAATTGCACCTGTTAGTTTGTGGTAAGAATTCCAAGTATTTGTTGTCCCCCTCCAATGGTATCTGATTCTTTTGCTCATTGGCTGATACTTTATTACCAGAGTGACGCCTCCAACCTCAAATTCAAAGTATTTAGCCATTCAAAGTCGAGTCCATTTCTTACATTGGATGTACTTACTGTATCTATTATAATTGTTAACTTATGTTAGGTTTGGCTTGATTTTCTCTTTCAGCTAATGGTAGCAATGGAGAGGATTCACTTTTCCCTTATGTGTTCTTTAAAATTATATGTGTTAAAAACAGACTGTTAGTTTCTAGGTGATTTTCTTAGGAAATACATAACCCATTTCCTTCAGAAGATAGGAACCTGTAGAAAATGCATAAAATGAAGTGGGGCTGTGGCTCAAGTGGTAGAGTGCTTCGAGTTGAAGAGCTCAGGGATAGCACCCAGGCCCAGAGTTCAAGCCCCACAAAGGACAAAACAAACCCCCCCCAAACAGAAAATGCATAAAATGAAATGCTAAAAAAAGTGTTAGAGAATTCAAATTATGTACTCAGAAATGAAAATTACAATGTTGAGATCAGGAAGATTAAATGTGTGCAAATACAGAAATGGAAAATTTGTGAAAGATAAAGCCAAAGTAAATAAATAAGATAGAGGTTTGTTAGTAATATGATTGAAGAATGGGGCCAGGCTCTGGTGGCTTACACCTGTAATCCTAGCTACTTAGGAAGCTGAGGTCTGAGGATTGTGGCTCAAAACCAGCCTGGGCAAGAAAACCCATGACACCTTTGTCTCCAATTAATCAGCAAAAAAAGAACTGGAAGAGGAGGTGTGGGTCAGGTTGTAGAGCACCAGCCGTTAGCAAAAAAGCTAAGGGACATTGCCCAGGTTTTGAGTTCAAGCTGCAGTATTGGCATGTGCATGTATATGCGTGCATTCACACATACACATAAAACCCAAATTGATAGCCCTTTATTAAACTTTGGGGTCTTCATGGCCCATCAGGGATTATGCGACAACCAAATGAGGTAGGCAAAGTTAGCCCATGAGCAAGTGCTCATATTTATGTGTTTTTTGTAGTTAGATTAGTTGGCTTGGTGGAAGGTCAAGAATTTGTTCTCAGTCGGGCGCCGGTGGCTCACGCCTGTAATCCTAGCTACTCAGGAGGCTGAGATCTGAGGATCGTGGTTCAAAGCCAGCCTGGGCAGCAAAGTCCATAAGACTCTTCAATAAACCACTAGAAAACCAGAAGTGGCTCTGTGGCTTAAGCGGTAGAGCCCTCGTCTTGAACTAAAGAGCGCAGGGACAGCACCCAAGCCCAGAGTTCAAGCCCCACGACTGACCCCCCCCCCAAAAAAAATTTGTTCTCATAGCACACATGTGTCAAAACTACATGTAGGTATTACAAAAATATTTTTCACTGACTTTCTCTGAATGCCATAATTCAGGCGAGGAACTTACAGTAGCTTTGGCTCTTACAAGTAAAACTATACTTCAGTCTTTATTATGGTTAGTCATCTCCACATTAGTTAACAAAGAATTTACCTACAGACTACCAGTGGCTCATGCCTGTAATCCTAGCTATTCAAGAGGCTGAGATGTGAGAATTATGTTTGAATCCAGCCCAAGCAGTAAAGTCCCTGAGACTTACTTCCGGTTAACCGCACACAAGCCAGAGCTGGGGCTGGGGCTCAAATAGTAGAGCATAACCTTGAACAAAAAGCTCAGAGGGAGGGTCAGGCAAGGGTGGCTCACACCGCTAATTCTAGCTACTTAGGAGGTTGATTTCTCAGGATCTTGGTTCAAAGCCAGCCCAGGCAGGAAAGTCTGTGAGACTATAAAACTACTAAAGAAAAAGCTGGAAGTGGTGCTGTGGCTCAAGTGGTAAAGCATTCGCCTTGAGCAAAAGCAACTCAAGGATAGCATGTAAGTCGATAGTTCAAGCCCCAGGACTGGCAAAAAAAAAACCCTAACAACTCAGGGACAAAGTCCTCGGGACTGGCACGCACATGCGCACGTGCGCGCGCGCACACACACACAGACAGAATTTCTAGTAACTTGACTAGAAGAGGGAACAATGTCTAGGATTCTTGGCTTTATCTGTGCTTTCAACTGTGTTCTGAATTTGTTCTTCCCTGATAACTAGATGTTACCTCTGGTAGGAAAGTGTGTGGTTAGCAGCTGACATTTAAGCCATGCTGAGCAAATAGAAATCAAATATAACCAACCTCCCGTTAAGAGGATAGGGTTAAGTCCATTTGGGTACATCACTTTTATTCCATTAGAAATCTAGGAAATTTCTGCAGAAATCTAGTGCATCCTTAGAGTCTGCAGAGGGCAAATTCAAAGTTCAAAAGTGATTAATAGTAGGAGTTATCTTACTCAGTGTGGTTTGATAGTAAGGAACAAACCAAGTGTTAGTTTGCTCAATGATTGGTCAGATCAGTCCTGGGGTACTGAAGCCAGTAAAGTAGAAAAAGCAAGATTAACACCATGAAATTGGGGCTGGGAATGTGGCTTAGTGGTAGAATGTATGCCTAGCATGCATGAAGCCCTGGGTTTGATTCCTCAGTACCACATAAAGAGGAAAAAAACGGAGATGGTGATGTGGCTCAAGTGGTAGAGTGCTAGCCCTGAGCAAAAAGAAGCTCATGGACAGTGCCCAGGCCCTGAGCTGAGTTCAAGCCCCAGGACTGGCAAAAAACAAAACAAAACAAAAAAACAAAACACCTAACCATGAAATTTAGTTCATATCTTTTTGTATAGTTTTGGAGATAATTACATACTTGTCTTTTACTCCCAAGCAATATTTGGTGGGGAGAGATGATTGTGCAGTCTCTTATTTGCAGTTGTAACACATACTTATGAAATAGCCTCACAGTATACACTAAGGAGGTGGCATGAGGAGCTGGGAAGGTGGCTCAGTGGTAGAGCGCTTGCCTTGCATGCCTGAGGTCCTGGGTTCGATTCCTCAGCACACATAAGCAAAAAGAAAAAAGCCAGAAGTGGCGCTGTGGCTCAAGTGGTAGAGTGCTAGCCTTGAGCTGAAGAGCTGAGGGACAGTGCCCAGGCCCAGAGTTCAGGCCCCACAACTGGACCCCCACCCCAAAAAGGAGGTGGCATGGCTAGATATTCTGAAAACAAGGGTAGGTCTTTGGGGTTGCCAGGAAAGAAGCCCTGGAGCATCCCACCCCCCTCCCTGTCTCTCTTTGTATGCTGGTTTTAGGACTTGAAATCAGGGGCTTGAACACTGTCCCTGAACATTTTTGCTCAAGGTTAGCACTCTACATAGCACTTGACCCCCAGCTCTAGTTCTGGCTTTTTGGTGGTTATGTGGAGATGAGTCCCACAGACTTTGTTGCCTAAATTTACTTTGAACTGCAATCCTCAGATCTCAGCTTCATGAGTAGCTAGGGTTTCAGGCGTGTTGAGCTACTGGTGCTGGGCTGTAGGCCCTCATTTCACTGTGTTTTATCTTGTTTTATAGGCTTTGTGCCCTGAGCAAGGGGCTCTTTATTCCTGGCAGAGGACTGACCCACAAATCCTCGGATGCCAACAAGCCGAGAATCTACATGCATGAAGGCAAGTATGGATGTTGACTTTTTGTGCCAATGTGGTAGAAAAAAATGATTTTTTTTTATTTGAGAGGTGTCTAGAGTCATCGTTTTGGGCTAGTGAAACCTATGTATTAAATGTAAAAGTTTCATTGATACAATGTCTTAGAATAGTTGAATAATAACTTTGGGTAGAAATTACCTTCATAATCTTTGTCATTTCTGGGACCCTGGGTGTGGGTACTGAAGGCATGGAAGAGACATGGAAAAGAGATTGGAAAAGAGATGTATGTACCTTGCCAGGCGCTAGTGGCTCACGCCTGAAATCCTAGCTATTCAGGAGGCTGAGATCTGAGGATTGTGGTTCAAAGCCAGCTCAGGCAGAAAAGTCCTCGTTAGACTCTCATCTCCAATTAACCACGCAAAAATTGGAAGTGGTGCTGTGGTACAGTGAGTGAGTACTAGCCTTGAGAAAAAGACATCAGAGACAGCATCCAAGCCCCAAGTTCAAGCCCCATGACTGACAAAAAAGATGTACCAACTAAACATTCCTAATCCATAGGTTTTTTTTTTAGGATGATCCTGTTAATCCAGGCTGGATTGAAGTTTGTTTCATTTATTAATAATGTGTGGATTTCCATAATGTAGGATTATTCATATATCTCTTTAAGGGTCCATGTAAATATGTATGAACATATATGTAAATAAGATTAAAAAATTCTGCTTCTTCTTGATTCTTAACGTTTGCCTCACTTCATACTGCCTAGCGGAGTAATAAAGCTGGGCACCAGTGCTTCATGCCTGTAATTCAAGCTACTCAGGAGGCTGATATCTGAGGGTGATATCTTGAAGCCAGTTTGGGCAGGAAAGGCCACGAGATGTGTATCTCCAACCAATAAAAACTGGATGCAGAGGTGTGGTTCAAGTGATGGAGCACCAGCCTTGAGTGGAAATAGCTAAAGGACAGTGCACAGACTGTGAGTTCAAGCCCTATAACTGGCAAAACAAGCAAGCAAGCAAAGAAACAGTCATTTTGTGACAGTGAACATCAGTTGTCTATATATTTTTACTATTCAAGAAAGAAGGTGAAATTATTCAAGAAAGAAGGTGAAATTAGCTAAAAACACAAATACTAGTAAGACTAACTTATCAGACTAATTTAACATTAACTTGCTTTCTTTCAGTTCTTTTTTTTTTTTTTGGTCCGGTCGTGGGGCCTGAACTCTGGGCCTGGGCGCTGTCCCTCAGCTCTTCAGCTCAAGGCTAGCACTCTACCATTTGAGCCACAGCGCCAATTCCGGTTTTTTTTTTTTTGCTTATGTGGTGCTGAGGAATCGAACCCAGGGCCTCGAGCATGCAAGGCAAGCGCTCTACCACTGAGCCACCTTCCCAGCCCTTTTTTTCAGTTCTTTATGATGTAATTCTAGCTACACCAAATATACTGAATTTTCTGTGTGAACACAATTGTCTGGTAGAAAATCAACCTTGTTGCATAAAGTTTGTTAATGTTAATATTTGGTTTGTATTATATAGTTACTGCAGGACTAAGGATAGCTGTTGTTAATTTTCCGTGCCTAGAATATCTGTTTTGAAGTGAGAAAAACATTATTTGGAAGACTATAGGTTTGTTTTCTTGTTTTGAAATATTGATGATATCTAATTAATTTTCCCTTTATCCATATAGCACGTTCATCTCTACATGTGAATGATGGTGTGTGGTAATTAGAATCAACTTTTCTGTTCAACGTTTTTCTTCTGTCTTAAGCTAATTTTGTCTTGCATGCGAGCATGAACTAAAATTCACCTGCATTCTTGGCCTTACCTTGCTTTTTTTTTCCTTTTCTGGCTTAAGTTGTTGTAGCAATTTGGATAGTAGAAATACATGATAAATCAATTATAACTAGACTCAGATTTAGATATAAGTATTAGTTCCTGAACTAAGGTTTTTTTTTTAATGTACTCCCGAAGCTGGGAGCTGATGGCTCATATCTGGAGTCTTAGGTACTCAGGAGGCTGAGATCTGAGGATTGTGGTTTGAAGCTAGCCCAGTCAGAAAAGTCCATGGAACTTTTATCTCCAGTTAACCACAAAAAAAGCCCAAAGTAAAACTGACTCAAGTGCCTTGAGCACAAAAGCTCAGGGGGATAGTGTTCAGGCTCTGAATTCAAGACCCAGAAATGGCATAATAAATACGTGAATGAATGAGTAAATGGACTGAACTCCTGACACTAAAAAAGCCTCATGAGATGAATACTTTAAAATTATTCCTTTGGTTTCTAAAAACGCCCAAGCGATTGGCACACAGGTATTCATACCTGCACTAAGAAGATAGTATCGTTGTTTTGGGATTTTCAGGGAGCTGCTGCACTACATGGGAATTCAGGAGTCTTTGAAGGCTTTTCAGTGCATAAATCACTTTTCATAATTCTTGAGCTCATTGCCATAATCCAGCTCTCATAAT
Organism: Dipodomys ordii; assembly: GCF_000151885.1. Taxonomy (NCBI): domain Eukaryota; kingdom Metazoa; phylum Chordata; class Mammalia; order Rodentia; family Heteromyidae; genus Dipodomys; species Dipodomys ordii. The sequence goes on along the minus strand of NW_012267310.1, from coordinate 3,864,035 downwards.
GTCTGTTTCGTAGAGTGACCTCTTTATTTTCGTTTCAGTTCGGGATAAGTTGCGAGAGATAGTGGGAGCATCCACAAACTGGAGGTAAGAGCTTTTGTGTTTCAGCTCGAGGTATTTTGTTCAGTGATCTTATAGCTCTGTAGAAGGCTGTGTTGGTGGGATAGAGATCCTTGTTTGGAGATGCATTGAGAGGTGTGTGTTACCAACATTGTTTTTTGTCAGTTATGGGGCTTGAGCATTGTCCCTGAGCTTTTTCACTCAAGGCTAGTGCTTTACCACTTTGAGTCACAGCTATCCTTCCAGTTTGCTGGTGGTTAATTAGAGATAAGGGTCTCACAGACTTTCCTGCCCTGACTGATTTCAAACTGCCATCCTCAGATCTCAGCCTCCTGAGCAGCTAGGATTACAGGTGTGAGCCACTGGCACTTGGCTCAACTTTTTTTTTTTTTTTTGCCAGTCTTGGTGCTTGAACTCAGGGCCTGGGCACTGTTTCAGATCTTCTTTTGCTCAAAGCTACCACTCTACCACTTGAGTCACAGTGCCACTTCTGGCTTTTTCTGTGTATGTGGAACCAAGGAATCGAACTCAGGGCTACATGCATGCTAGGCCAGCAGTCTGCCACAAAGCCACATTCCTAGCCCTGAGATCTTATTCTCTGAATAACCATTTCCATCAAGGTGAATACATGTTTCATTTGAATATATTTATATACTTTCTAGGTATGTTTTCCTTATCTACAAGCACAAGCAGTGTCCAGTTACTCCAAGTGGTGGGTGGGAAAGGAAGAAGAAGTAGTAGGTTCACATTCACCTTTACTAGTGTTGACAGGCCTTGAGTCACAGGGATAGTGACTGCTCTTGCTTTATGAATATCGCCTTTTCTTCTCAGAGACCACGTGAGAGCAATGGAGGAAAGGAAGTTACTCCATAGTTTTTTGGCTAAGTCACAGGAAGCACTACCTCCTAGAAAAATGAAGGACAGTTTTATTGAAGTTTTCTTGCCTTTGGGCAGTGAACCTGAATTACGAGAAAAATATTTGACTGTTCAGAACACTGTAAGGTAACATGGCAATATCTTTATTTGTGTTTTTATTTCCAACTAAGCAATTTATTTGACATATGCTGTATTATAATTCATCTATTTAAAGTGGACAGTCCTGTGATCTTTAATGTATTTAGAGAGTTGTGTGATCATCACTGCTTCAATCTTAGAATTCTTTCATAGCCACAGAGTGCACAACTTATTTTTAAAGAGAGATTATTCTGATATTCATCACATTTATTTTGCTTTATTTCATAGATTTGGCAGGATTCTTGAGGATCTTGACAGCTTGGGAGGTACTGGTATTAATATTTTTAATACATAGTTATACATTAAATAAGATGACTTGAAATGGCCTTTTTATACAACTTGCATGTTCTAAAAGTACAAAAAGGAAGGTTATCTATTACCTTTAAATTGTCATAACTTGGGCTGGGAAGGTGGCTCAGTGGTAGAGTGCTTGCCTTGCATGCCTGAGGCCCTGGGTTCAATTCCTCAGCACCACATAAGCAAAAAGAAAAAAGCTGGAAGTGGCGCTGTGGCTCAAGTGGTAGAGCGCTAGCCTTGAGCTGAAGAGCTGAGGGACAGTGCCCATGCCCAGAGTTCAGGCCCCTTGACCGGACCCAAAAAACAAAACAAAACAAAACAAAAAAATAAATTGTCATAACTTTCCCCTGTAAATAAAGATTTCTATTTAATGGGTTGTAATTGGAGTAAGTCTTCTTCCTAATAATTTTTAATTTTTGTTTTAAAATTTGTTTTGGTTGTCAAGGATTAAACTCAGGGCCTCAGCACTGGTAAGAATAAGCTCTAGCACTAAGCTATAGCCCCAGCTAAAGAATTGTTTTTTCCTGAATTGTGAGAATAAGTTGTCATATTACCCCAAATATTTCAAGGTGTGCTTGCTATAACGAAGTGTAATCTCTCTAGGTACTGGTGGCTCACGCCTGTAATCCTAGCTACTCAGGAGGCTGAGATCTGAGGATTGTGGTTCAAAGCCAGCCGGGCAGTAAAGTCCATTAAAACTCTTATCTCCAATTAAACATCAGAAAACCGGAAGTGGCACTGTGGCTCAAAAAGGTAGAATGCTAGCCTTGAGCAAAAAAGCTCAGAGACAGTGCCAAAGTCCTGAGTTCAAGCTTTATGACCCCTAAAAAGTAATCTCCCACATAACTACAGTTGCAACCATCAAAATCAAGAAATTTTTTTATATTGTCTATCCTCTGATCTCATTCAAACAAACCAATGGTTCTTTTTCTTTCTTTTGGCAGTACTGGGGTTTGAACCTTGGCTTAGCTTGCTTGCTCACAGATGGTGTTCTACCACACCATCAGTTCTGCTTTTTGCTAGTTATTTTGTAGCTAAAGTCTTGCGGATTTTCCTCCCCAGGCTGGCTTTGAACTATGATCCTCTTGATCTCAGCCTCCTCAGTAGCTAGGATCATAGGTGTGAACCACTGGTGCCTGGACGTTGATATTGGTGAATAAAGATGCGGTACCGAATCCCACCTTGCATTTAGTAGTAGTTGTTGGACTATTTCCTCAGATTACAGGCCAGTTCTTTTGTCGGTGGTTCATTTTGTTCCCCTTTTTTGGTGTTTGAATTTAGGGTAGACTGTTTGCTAGAGAGGTGCTCTACTACCTGAGTCATGACCCCAGTCCTTTTGGTTTTCGTTTTTTTTTTGAATAGGGTCCAAAGTTTTAGCCTAGGCTGTCCTGGACCATCATCCTCCATGATATGCTATGTGAGTAGCTGGATGACAGGCACATACCATCACAGCCGGCTTTTTATTGGTTGACATGGGAATCTCAGTAGGTTTTTATCCAATACCCCATCTAGGCACCCCCTCATCCTACTTGGGCTACAACCCCCTGCTCCATGCTGCTTTGCTTGTTCCCACACCATGATTTTTGGACTGCACTGCTGGAAAGGGCTTTGAAAGAACTCCTCATGACACTGGAAATACCCATTGTCATGCTTGTACCTAGGTTACCTAGTAACAAATTTACGTTGGTCTTTACAATATAAACATTCATACTTGCTTATCTGTCTTTGGTCTACTTACTTGACTATATGCAGGAATTCCTCTGCTCTTGCCTCTCTCGTTCCCATTACCTCCAACCGATCAGTCCTTTTCATCTGTTCACTTAATTCTGTTTCTTCCATTTCATTGAAGAACTTGTCCAATCACTTCTGCTTACGTCACAAGCCTTTCCCCAACTTTATTTTTCCCTCAAGTTATAAACACAACGAAGTTCTCTCTTTTTTTTTTCTGTCAGTCATGGGGCTTGGTACTCTCCCTGAGCTTTTGTACTCAAGCCTAGCACTCTTCCACTTTTCCACTCTTCTACAACTCCACTTCCAGTTTTCTGGTGGTTAATTGGAGAAAAGTTTCATGGACTTTCCTGCTGGGGCTGGTTTCAAACTGATCCCCAGATCTCAGTCTCCTGAGTAGTTGGGATTACAGGTGTGAGCCACCAGCACCTGGCTAAGGTAATCTACTTAAAAATGAACAAATAGGTAAAACTCTTTTCCTTCACAACACTCTCAAAGTGTCTTTGCTAACTTTCTAGAAAGAACTGGAAGCCGTTTGCTGTCGTGCTGTGTTCCTACTTGTTATTTGTTGGCTTCCTATGTTGTGGATTCTGCTCTTCTGTGCCATCAAAACTACACTTGCCAAGCTCACTATTAGTCCCCTTATTGCAAAATCTCATTTCCATGGCTTTGTGACCCCTATGTAGCTTCTAACACTGTCCCAGCACACCCCTGGCCTCTGCTGCACATTCTCTGTAAATCATCTGATCGAAACTATTTTTTTTTCCTGAGGCTTGAACTCAGGGACTGGGTGCTGTTCCTGAGCTTTTTCCATTCAAGGCAAGTGCTCTACCACTTTGAGCCACAACACCGCTTCTGCTGTTCTGGTGGTTCATTGGAGATAAGAGTCTCACAGACTTTCTTGCCTGGGCTGGCTTTGAATCTCAATCCTTAGATCTCACCTTCCTGAGTAACTAGGATTACAGGCATGAGCCACCTGCTTCTTGGCTATCTCATTGAATCTTAATGCTTCAGTTGCACCTGATATGCTGAATACTTAAGTCCTCTGTTCTGAGTTCCAGCCAATTTGTCTTCCTGCATTGGTATCTTAATGTGGGCATGCTTTTCCGCTTCTCATACTCAGCATGCTGGGTGAGGGCATAAGGTGCTTGTTTAGCATGTGTGCGGCCCTTAGCACTGCAGAAATATGGCAACTAATTGGAAATGGTACATTTTTGCTCTTCTTGTATTCACTTGTATTCACAAACTTGGGTTTCTTAAATTTCTCATCAATTCTAACTTAAAAGACCCTGGATCTTTTCTTCTACTGTCACGATAGGTCAGACCCACAGAATTTCTGGGAACCAGAAATGCCTTTAAATAGGGTTTCTTGCCTTTAGCTGCTCATGCTTCATTGCATCCTTTAGCAGGTGCATATAATCATTCAACAAGTGTTTTAAAAAGTATACGTTCTGTCGTGAAGATGGGTGGTACACATCTGAACAGGTCAAGGGGTGTGGGGGGGAAACAGGGAGGCCAGTAAACACATAATTATACTCATCTTTAAATGTATTGATATTTGTAAGGTGCATACAGCCATGCTTGGCACAATTGTATCCTTGTTAAGATTTGGAAGTATGCCGGGCGCTGGTGGCTCATGCCTGTAATCCTAGCTACTCAAGAGGCTGAGATCTGAGGATCGAGGTTCAAAGCCAGCCCGGGCAGGAGAGACCATGAGACTCCTATCTCCAATAAACCACCAGAAAACCGGAAGTGGCGCTGTAGCTCAAGTGGTAGAGCGCTCGCCTTGAGCTGAAGAGCTGAGGGACAGCGCCCAGGCACAGAGTTCAAGCCCCACGACCGACCAAAAAAAAAAAGAAAAGAAAAGAAAAAAAAAAGATTTGGAAGTATACAGAAAACAGTGAGAGTTGAGGGTATGGTGGGGGCAAGGGACCTGGGTAAAATAATTTTTTCATGATTAGGCAAGAGTCAAGATGTAAACAGATAGCTGAGTCTTTGTGAAGATGTTCGTTTTATACTTTCAGATGTATGCTGGGTTTTCTCTTACTCTCTCTGTCTCTTTGTGTTGGTACTAGGACTTGAACCCAGGGCTTTGAGCTGTCCATTGGCTTTTCCAAGGCTTGTGCTCTAACTCCTGAGCCACAGCTCAACTTCTGTTGTTGTTTTTTTTGTTGTTGATTAATTGGAGATAAGAGTCTCACCAACTTTTCTGCCTTGGCTGGTTTGGAATTTGAATCCTCAGAGCTCAGCCTCCTGAGTAGGTAGGATTACAGGTGTTAGCTACCAGCTTCTGGCTTACACTAGGTTCTTACTGTGCATTATGTTTCTTGAATGGTAACAAGCCACTTGGTGGTCTTGGGCTTTGGTTTCCTCACTGATTCTGAAATTGAGGGGGCATACTGAAGTGTCTCCAGATCTCTTCAGCTTTATAGAATCTTTGATGCCAGGCTTGGTGGTAGACACATGTAATCCTGGTGCTAAGGTAATTAGTGGAATATTAGTTTTCAACACATGATAAGACTTTGTTTAGTAATAACACTTTTTCTGGATTTCAGGGAGAAAGATGTTAGTGTTTTATCTTACTTGATATTCTCCTATTTTTCCTACAGTTCTTATTTCCTACATGCACACCAAAAATCATTCTGTTAAGATGTCTCCTATATCCATAGTCACAGCCCTGGTTGACAAAATTGGTAAGCAGTATTGATTTCTAGGCATGCTTATAACTTTTAGTAATTAGAAGATAGTTTTGAGATAAGAGGAAGTATTCTTTGGGGGAACTTGAATATACATATATAAATATGAAAATATTTTGAATACATGATAACAAGTTATTTATAGAATTAGGTATAAGGATTTTGCAAGATTCCAGTTTTTTACTTTTTATATTCTTTACATTGTGTCCAGTTTTCAAAAGTCACACAAAATTATTTTATGTGTCCTAAAATTAGTTTTGAAGACCAGAAATAAATTTACTAGAATTTGCCAATTTTTCCAGTGCTTTGTTTATAGTACAGAAAAAATGTCAGTAGGGTTTACATGCCAATTCACTTTCTGTTTTTCAGATATGTGTAAGCAGAGCTTAAGCCCAGAGCAGGACATTAAGTTCAGTGGCCATGTGAGCTGGGTTGGGAAGACGTCCATGGAAGTGAAGATGAAAATGTTCCAGGTCTGTATACACCTGAGGATTGCCCCCTGTTTAAATACAAGCAGCTGATCTCAGTGGCAGAGAAAGTATCTATCTGTATGCTGGTGTGTAGCTCATAAGAGCTAGATAAACTACTGACAGTCCACGAGATACACATGGTGGGTTAATATCTTCCTCTTGGACAAAGAGGAATACATTCTTTGATGTTTATATTTAATATTTATTACTTTGTAATCTGATATAATGTCAAGTCAAAGTGCGTGTTTCTGTTTTTAACCAAGGAGGATTTCACAAGTCTGAGTTATGTTAGATGTGAATATATTTGATCACTATATTATTTTTCCTAGGGCTGCTGTACCACAAAGTACTACAAACTAGTGGCTTAAAAAAATCCCAGAAAGCCGGGCGCTGGTGGCTCACGCCTATAATCCTAGCTACTCAGGAGGCTGAGATCTGAGGATCTCGGTTCAAAGCCAGCCCGGGCAGGAGAGACCGTGAGACTCCTATCTCCAATAAACCACCAGAAAACCAGAAGTGGCGCTGTAGCTCAAGTGGTAGAGCGCTCACCTTGAGCTGAAGAGCTGAGGGACAGCGCCCAGGCCCAGAGTTCAAGCCCCACCACCGACCAAAAAAAAAATCCCAGAAATTGCCAGGCACAGGGGGCTTAAACCTGTAATCTACTCAGGGGGCAAAGATCTGTGGATTACAGTTTGAAGCCAGCCCAGGCAGGAAAGTCTGTGAAACTCTTATTTCCAGTTAGCCACCAAAAACTTGGAAGTGGAGCTGTGGCTCAAGCGGTATACAGGGCTAGTCTTCTGTACAAAGAGCTCAGGAACAGTGCCTAGGCTTGGAGTTCAAGCCCCAGAACTGGCACACATATATACAAATCCCAGAGATTGCTGGGTATTTTAGTAGATACACCTCTAATTCTAGGCACTAAGCAGGTGGAGGTTGGGAGGATTGAGTTTTGAGGCCAGGCTGGGCAAAAAGTAAAGTCCTTATCTCAACAAGCAGGCTAGGCCATGGTGGCAATTAAACTGGAATTTTAGCTGTGGCCCAGGCCAAAATATGAGACCTTACCTGAAAAATAAAGCAAAAAAAAGACTAGGGACATGGCTCAAGTAGTAGAGTGCCTGTCTAGCAGGTATAAGGCCCTGAGTTCAAACCTTAGTGTCATCAAACAAAACAACCCCTCCTTAAAATTTATTGTCTCACGGTTTGGAAACTGTAAGTCCAAAATGAAGATGTCAGTGGGGCCATACTCGCTTTGCGACCTATAGGAGAGATCTTTCTTTGCCTTTTCTTTGATTCTGGTGGTTCTCTGTCTCTGCCATCAAAATGCTGTCTCCTCTCAATATGTCTCTTATTAGGACACTAATCATATTGGATGAGGCGCCCAACTTACTCTAGCATAACCTCACCTTAACTATGTCTGTAGTGACCCTATTTCCAAAGAAAGTGACTCTTGTAGGTCTGAAGTTATAATTCCCGTGCGTGCGTGTGTGTGTGTGTGTATGTATGTATGTATGTATGTATGTATGTATGTATGTACGTATGTATGTACGTACATACATACATATGTGTGTGCGCGCATGCGCGCATGCTACTGCTGGGGCTGGAACTCAGGGCTTGAGCTCTGTCCCTTAGTTTTTTTGCCCAAGGCTAGCATCCCACCACTTGGGCCACAGCTCTGCTTTTGGCTTTTTGCCCATTATTTAGGGATAAGAGTCTGTCAGGGTTGTCTTCAGGCTGGCTTTGAACCTTTATCCACAGGTCTAAGCCTCCTGAGAAGCTAGGATTACAGGCATGAGCTACTAGCCTCCAAGCTGAGCTTGAATCCCATCGCTTTCCTTCTCAAAAACCCTCCATTACCATCATCGATGGATGAAGGCTAAACCCTTTGATGAGGGAGTGCCATAAACTAGCTCCATAAACTAGCTCTAATCTACTTTTCCAGCTATACCCTCTCCTTACCATTTAGGTATCTTTTTTTTTTTTTTTTTGGTCAGTCGTGGGGCTTGAACTCTGTGCCTGGGCGCTGTCCCTCAGCTCTTCAGCTCAAGGCAAGCACTCTACCACTTGAGCCACAGCGCCACTCTGGTTTTCTAGTGGTTTATTGGAGATAGGAGTCTCACGGACATTTCTGCCGGGCTGGCTTTAAACCGTGATCCTCAGATCTCAGCCTCCTGAGTAGCTAGGATTACAGGCGTGAGCCACTGGCGCCCGGCTTAGGAATCTTCTTAATATTCACCTCTGGTTGCTGAGTAGCCTAAGAATAGAGAGTGAGTTTATATATGTTTGCATTCCCAGTGCTTGGTTTTAGCAAGTTCATTACAATAAAGCATAATTTAAGCCAGGTACTGGTTGCTTATGCCTAGCTACTCAGGAGGATCTGAGGATTGCAGTTCAAAGCCAACCAAGCAGGAAAGTCCGTGAGACTTGTATCTCCAATTAACCACCAGAAAACCAGAAGTAGCACTGTGGCTCAAAGTAGTAGAGTGCTAGCCTGATCAAAAAGAGCTCAGGGATGGTGCCCAGGCTCTGAGTTCAAGCCCTACAATATAGAGAAAAATAATTAAAAAAACAAGGCACAATTTAAGTAGTGAGTGAATGAGTCTTGTTGCTTATGCTTTTTCTTCTGCCTGAGTTTCCCTGTGCCCTGGCTCTGTGCTGTGTGCATTCTTACTATGCTTCATGCTGGACCCCTTCCCACAGAACAAGTTACAAGCACATCATTTCTCTTCCACTAGCCAATATACTCCTTAATACCAGGATCCAAATTTAAGTTACCTAGCCCATTTCTGGCACCCATTCATTTGGCAATTTACTGAGCACCTAGTCTATGCTGAGGTGTATGTTGTCTGCCAGTCTTTGTGGTGAGTGAAGACAAGTAGTCTGACCACAAGAAGATCACCATACAGAGCAAGATAGCTTTACAAATCAGTGGTTGTAATAAGCCAGGTGCCTATGACTCATACTTGTAATCTTAGTTGCTTAGGAGGCTGAGATCTGAGAGTTGCGGTTCAAAGCCAGTCTGGGCAGGAAAGTCTGTGAGACTCTCTTCTCTCTCTCTCTTTTTTTTTTGTTGGTCATGGGGCTTGCACTCTGGGCCTGGGCACTGTCCGTGAGCTCTTCAGCTCAAGACGAGTGTTCTAACACTTGAGCTACAGTGCCACTTCCGGTTTTCTGGTGGTTAATTGGGGGATAAAAGTCTCATGGACTTTCCTGCCCAGGCTGGCTTTGAACTGTGATCCTCAGATTCTCAGCCTCCTGAGTAGCTAGGATGACAGGCATGAGCCACCGGCGCCTGGCCCTGGGAGACTCTTTATTTCCAGTTAATCACCAAATGGTGAGAAGTAGAGCTGTGGATTAAGTGGTAGAGCACCAGCCTTGAGAGGAAAAAAGAAAAAAAAAAGCTAAGCAAGATTGAGGCCCTGAGTTCAAGCCTCAGAACCAGCCGACAAAAAATAAGTTTTATTATTACCATCATTTCTTGGCCAAGAACACTTGGCCCTTTGTACAGGAAAATTCTGTTCTCCTCTACATTATGAGATGTTTAGCTTTCTGATTCCGCCTGTAGGGCCCCACCTACCTCTACACATACCTGGATGCCTCCCACATGGAGAGATTCTACCTGTCTCCCATGGCGAAGCACTGGGAAGGGTAGACTTGGTGAGCTCTGATGAACTGGGCCTGGGGACCAGGCATGGAGTAGAGGGGGGTAGTAGTGTGTCTGGAAGTGCCCAGCGAAAAGGCGCCAGGCAGAGAGGCATGGCTGAGAGCGGTTCTACAGCCTGAACGTCCCAGCCACTCTCACTAGCCCCAGCTAGCAGGAACGAGGAGGTGTGAAGGCAAACAGCGTGCAAGCAATCTTACACTGTTTTGGAGACTGGCAGCCCAGGTGCTAGAAGCAATGAGGCGCTAGTGGAAGCTGTGATTAGGATTCAAAGGGGAAGGCATGCCGGGCGCCAGTGGCTCACGCCTGTAATCCTAGCTACTCAGAAGGCTGAGATCTGAGGATCGCAGTTCAAAAACCAGCCTGGGCAGGAAAGTCTGTGAGACTCTTATCTCCAATAAACCACCAGAGAACCGGAAGTGGCGCTGTATCTCAACTGGTAGAGCGCTAGCCTTGAGCTAAAGAGCTAAGGGACAGTGCTCAGGCCCAGAGTTCAAGCCCCATGACCAACAACAACAACAACAAAAAAGGTGGGGGGAAAGCAGAAAGGGCCTGAACATGGAGTAGTGTGGAGGCTGGTATCATCTGCTGGGGAGGGAACCGAACACATTTTTGGGTTATAAATAGCTTCTTCCTTACCTTGTGTCTCTGTGTGTGCGCATGTGCATATGTGCATGCACATGTGTGCCTCAACTGAGGCTTGCACATGGCTTTGCGCCTTTTTTTTTTTTTTTTTTGGTTAGTTGTGGGGCCTGAACTCTGGGCCTGGGCGCTGTCCCTCAGCTCTTCAGCTCAAGGCTAGTGCTCTACCACTTGAGCTACAGTGCCGCTTCCGGTTTTCTGGTGGTTATTTTGGAGATGAGTCTCATGGACTTTCCTGCCTGGGCTGGCTTTGAACCGGGATCCTCAGATCTCAGCCTCCTGAGTAGCTCGGATTGTAGGCATACACTTAAGGTACCTGGCTCACTATTTTATTTTTATGATATGCCTCTCCTGGAAGTACAGGCTTCTAGAGATAAACACCCCAGAACCTCCAAAGCCAATATTTAACTTAATCCATAGACTCATCACTGGACCACCCTTTCTTGGGAGCTCCTGTGCTGGGCAGAGTGGCATGGCTGTGGGCTTACAGTGGGCATGCGCACCATCTGACGGTGTTAGATTCTGTGATTGTGGTGGGCGGTCCAGCCATCAGGGGCCCTGAGGAAGCTCAGATTCCATGTGATGGGCGTAAGTTCAGAGCTGAGGCTTCTGGAGAGCCTGTGGGTCCTATAGCCCCTCCTACCACTTGTTACACGGTGTTGTGATTGGGTTGTGCGCAGCCTTTCTCTTTCGAGGGCTGGAAGGCTCCATGGTTATCTTGCCATTCTCTAATCCTTATGCTGTCCTGGCTTAAGGCAGACCCGGTGTGAATGGCGGTGAACGAATGCACTGCTCTTTTTTTTTTTTTTTTTCCATTTTCATGCTCTCTCAAAGCAAGCATGCTCTCAGAGGTATAGTAGGTATTCCCCAAGAATGCAGTTGTTATATCTCTGTTTTCTTTCCTTTATTCTTTAGTTGCAAGATGGTGCATTTTGTCCTGTTTTGGATGCAACGTTTGTAATGGTGGCTCGTGATTGTGAAAATAAAGGGTAACTGCTGATTTTATTTTTCATAATTCTTTATTTTCAAGAATTTCAAAGAAAAGACTACAGTGAATTTCCATATACCCATTTCTTGGACGTCGGTAGCTTTAATTGCAATTTTTTGGCAAATTTATCTGTTTTTCTTGAACGAAAACACATAAACACTGGTAATTCACACCTATAATTATGGCTACTCAGGCTAAAATCTGAGGATTGCAGTTGGAAGCCAGCCGAGGCAGACAAATCCAGGAGATTCTTATCTCAAGTTAACCAGCAAAAAGCTAGAATGGTAGGTATGGCTCAAGTGGTAGAGTGCCTGCTATAAACAAAAAGTATGAAGCTCTGAGTTCAATCCTCCAGTACTGCTTTCCCTCAAAAAGAAAATGTATAATATTTTTTGTCCGTCATGGGGCTGCTGTCCCTCAGTTCTTCAGCTCAAGGCGAGAGAGCTCTACCCCTTGAGCTATAGCGCCACTTCCAGTTTTCTGGTGTTTTTTTTTGGAGATAAGAGTCTCACAGAGGGGCTGGGAAGGTGGCTCAGTGGTAGAGCGCATGCCTTGCATGCCAGAGGCCCTGAGTTCGATTCCTCAGCACCACATAAGCAAAAAGAAAAAAAGCTGGAAGTGGTGCTGTGGCTCAAGTGGTGAGCTGAAGAGCTGAGGGACAGTGCCCAGGCCTAGAGTTCAGGCCCCATGACAGATAAAAAAAATAGTCTCACGGTCTTTCCAGCCTGGGCTGGCTTTGAACCGCATTCCTCAGATCTCAGCCTTCTGAGTAGCTAGGATTATAGGCGTGAGCCACTGGCGCCTTGCTGTATAATATTTTAAAACAAATCTCAGGTACAATATTTTACTTCCACATAATGTAGGCATCTTTTTAAAAAGGAGCTATTTCATTTATGTGTTAGCACATTCATATTTATGGGGTTCATTGTAGTGTTTCCACACAGTTACACAGCAGCATGCATCAAATCCATCAACACATTGGCAGCCTCTAGTAATAGCCATTTTACCTTCAGGTCAACTTTATTGGTTGTTGTTCCTGGGGCTTGAACTCTGGGCCTGGGTGCTGTCCCTGAGATCTTCAGTCAAGGCTTGTACTCTACTGCTTGAGCCACAGCACCACTTCTGGTTTTCTGAGTGGTTTATTGGAGATAAGAGTCTCACGGACTTTCCTGCCCAGGCTGGCTTTGAACCGTGATCCTCAGATCTCAGCCTCCTGGGCAGCTAGGATTATAGGCATGAGCCACCGGTGCCTGGCTCAGGTCAACTTAAAAAAAATCATATATGGAAGCTCTATTTCTGTGTTTGGCTTATTTCACTTAGTGTAATGCCCCTCTAGTTCTATCCATTTTACTGCACTTGATTGTATTTCTGTATGTGTGCGTGTGTGTGTGCGTGCACGCATGCGTGTATGCATGTATGTGTGTATCAGTTCTGAGGCTTTCGTGTATCAGTTCTGAGGCTTGAACTCAGGGCCTAGTATTCATTTTTCCCTTTATTGTTTATAACTGGCACTTTGCAACTTGAGCCTGCAGCTCTACCAGATTTTTGCAGTTTTAATTGGAAATGAGTCTCCTGTATTTGTCCTGGGCTGGCTATGAACTGCAGTCATCAGATCTCAGTCCCTTGTGTAGCTAGGATTATAGGCATGAACCACTGGCGCTTAGCTGCTCTGCCTTTTTTTTTTTTTTTGTCAGTCATGGGGGCTGAGTGCTGTCCTAAGCCTGGGCGCAGTCCCTTAGCTCTTCAGTTCAAGGCCAGCACCCTACAACTTGAGCCACAGCGCCACTTCCAGCTTTTTTCTGCTTATGTGGTGCTGAAGAATTGAACCCACAGCTTCATGCATGCGAGGCAAGCACTCTACCACTGAGCCACCTTCCCAGCCCTATTTTTGAGATAGAATTTTGCTTCTTGCCCAGGTATGCTTTTGTACTACAATGCAACCTATTGTAGGCTTCCCATCATAGCTGGATGACAGGAACATGTTACCACACCAAGTTTCTTTTATTGAGATGGAATCATGCAGAATTTTTGGTCTGGGCTGTCCTGGAGCGTCAATTCTTCTGCATTCAGCTAGTGATTAAGATGGTATCTTGTGCTGAGCACCTGTGGCTCATGCCTGTAAGAGGATGTGAGATCCGAGGTTCAGAGTCAGCCTGGGCAGGAGAGACCGTGAGACTCCTATCTCCAATCAACCACTCAGAAAACCGGAAGTGGCACTGTGGCTCAAGTGGTAGAGCGCTAGCCTTGAGCTGAAGAGCTCAGGGACAGTGCCCAGGCCTAGAGTTCAAGCCCCATGACTGACAAAAAAAAAGTTATCTTGTGTGAACTTTTCAGCCTGGCTGGCCTCTAACTTGATCTTCCTGATCTGGACCTCTTAGGTAGCTATGATTACAGCAGTGAGCTACAGGCATCTTGCTTCAAGTATACAAATTATGCTTGATTTTATGTCTTCTGTGTATGTGTGTGTGGGGGGGTACTGGGACTTGAATTCAGGACCTCATGCTCTTGCTTGGCTTCGTTGCTCAAAACTGGTGCTCCAGCACTTGAGCCATGGTTCCACTTCGTAACAGTTTTAGTAAAGACACCATTTATATGTCACACAGTTGAGTCATTGAAAGTGTACAGTGTGAAAGAGTACAATCTTAGTGTTCATGTGTTCACAGAGCCGTACAATCTGTCTAATGTGTTGTAATCCAGCATCATTGTGTGTCCCCACTACCCTCTTAGACTTCGTATCACCAACTTGTTTCAGGTTGCATTGTTCCATTACAAGTTCCAACTTATTCATGGTACTTTCTCTCTCTCTCTCTCTCTCTCTCTCTCTCTTTTTAATGTGCCAGTACCGGAGCCTGAACTTAAGCCCTGGGCACTGTCCAGCTCTTTTGTTCAAGGCTACTGCTCTACCACTTGAACCACAGCTCTATCACCACCTCCTTCCCCCTCCTTCCTTCTACTCCCCCCTCATCTCCTCCTCCTCCTCCCTTCTTTCTTTTCCTTTTTTTTCTTTTTCATAGACTTTCTTGCCTGGGTTGGCTTTGAGCTTCAACCCTCAGATCTCCGCCTCCGCAGTAGGTAGGTTGTAGGTATGAGCCACTGGCAGCTGGCTTTGCCTTTTGTTCTTGGATGGCCCGCTCTCCCTAATAGTGAATAAATGCTGATGCAAGTTGGATCTCCAGCCTGTGTGGGCTTGATTAAGCACAGGGCTGGTTCGGCACAGGGTCACTGTGTTCCTCATGCTGTATCAGGTGCATTTCAGGGCGCACATTTTGTCTCTGTGATGATGCTATGATCCATGTACCTATTCAAACACTGAATTATTATTTTTGTCACTCATGGGGCTTGCACCCTGGGCTTGGACGTTATCCCTCAGCTCTTCAGCTCCTTGAGCCACAGCGCCACTTCTGGTTTTCTAGTGGTTTATTGGAGATAAGAGTCTCACGGAGTTTCCTGCCCGGGCTGGCTTTGAACAGTGATCCTCAGATGTCAGCCTCCAGAGTAGCTATTATTGTTTAAAAAAAAATTCAAGTAGTTGTGCAAAAGAGTTGCCATTCAACAAAAGCAGTTTATGAAAACAGTGCGTTTTGGTCAGTGTTGCCTCTTTAAACATTCCTACCCCTCCCTCCCAACTCCCCCTTCCCTTCCCTTTTCTCAAAAAAAATATGGACCACTTCACAAATTGGTGTGTCATCCTTGCTCAGGGGCGGTGCTAATCGTCAAACCAATTTTAGTATCTGTGCTGCTAAAGCGAGCACTCAAGCAATACATTCTTGGTTCCAGCAACATTTATGCCCAAAGGCATCCAACCTGAGAAAAGTGTGTACTTGGTGTAGGAGGGGATGTTACTCGATTGTTCTTTGTGTGGGACAGTCTGGCAGCCCATGGAAAGTCTTATGTGTCCTAGAAGCTTGATTTAGGAATCATGAACAAGGAATTTTTTTTTATGTGAAAATCTTCAGTTCCCTAATGTCACACATGGTGTGGCACTAAGGAGGCTTAGGCAAGAGCATTTCCAGCTTGAGACCAGTCTGGGTTACCTAATGAGACCCTATCTCACAGGAAGAAAAAAGAAACATTTAAGCCAGCACCAGTAGCACATGCCTGTCATCCTAGCCATGTGTGAGGTTAAGTCAGCAGGGTTGTGGTTCCAGCCTGGGAAAGAAATGCCTGGGAAGAAGTTGGGCCTGATGGAAGCCGAAACTAGATTGGTCATGATCCAAATGAAGGCACAGGGAAGGAATTGCCATTCTATCTCTAAAGTAACCAGAGCAAATAATGATTGGCAGTGCGGTTCAGCAGTAGAGTGCATGCTTAGCAAGCACAAGGCTATGAGTTCAAATGCAGTACTGTTCCTGCCCCCAGTTTCAAAAAGAACAGGAGGAAAATACCTTGACTAATTTGGATCTGAGGAAGGACTAATGCCCAGCTAGTCCTGCTGCTCCTAGAAGCTGCTTTTCTTTCTTCCTTTTTTCTTTTTGCCAGTTCTGGGGCTTGAACTCAGGGCCTGAACATTGTCCCTGGGCTTTTGCTCAAGGCTAGCACTCTACCAGTTGAGCCACAGCGCCACTCCGACTTTTTCTGTGTATGTGGTACTGAGGAATCAAACCCAGGGCTTCATCCATACTAGGTAAGCACTCTACCACTAAGCCACATTCCCAGCCAATAAGCTGCTTTTCAAACACTGATGGCATTGCTTCAAGTTGCTCTCAGAGAATGCCTTCTAACTTTCTAAACTATTTCAATCCTTTCCTACCCACTTGTGCGTCTATAAGTTAGTGGATTCTATCACAGTGAAGAAACTAGCTGTTTTCCTAAGTTTTTATTTTGGAGAGTAGGAAGAATGCAACAAACCCCTATATGACCTGCACCTAAATTCACAGTTAGCAGGAAACCACATTTGCCTTACTCTTTGGCATTCTGAAAATATGGGCTTGAAGTTAGGCCTAGGCACTTTTCATTCAAGGTTGGAGCTCTGCCACTTGAGCCACAACTCCATTTCAGGCTTTTTGCTGGTTAATTGGAGATAAGAATCTCTCAGACTTCTCCTGCCCAGGCTGGCTTTGAACCATGATCCTCAGATCTCAGCCTCCTGAGTAGCTAGGATTATAGGCGTGAGCCACTGGTTCCTGTGCTTGCTATGTTTTTTTTTTTTTGAATTTTCTGAATGGAAATCTGGGATGGTTTTACTTGTCAGTGGTTTAGCCTGTATCTCCTAAGAATAGACAACTCGCCTATATAACCTTCATGTCTTTATATTATATCTAAGAAATGTAGCTAGGCACTGGTGGCTTATCCCCGTAATTCTGGCTACTCAGGAGGCTGAGATCTGGGGATCGCGGTTTGAAGACAGCCCAGGCAGGAAAGTCTGTAGGACCCATCTCCAATTAACCACCTAAAAACTGGAAATGAAGCTGTGGCTCAAAGTGGTGGAGCATTAGCTTTGAGCAATAAAGCTCAGGGACAGTTCCCAGGCCCTGAGTTCAAGCCCTAGGACTGGCAAAAAAAAAAAAGGAAAAAGAAACTTAGTGGTAAAGCCATGATCTATTATATCATCCATATTCAGATTTCTCAACTTGTTCCTAAAATATCCTTTATAGCGTTTTCTCTAGATTTAGGATCTGATGAATAATCATACATTGCATTTGATTACTGTGTTGATTTAGGAAAGGCCCCCACCGTTTTCTTTTTCCGGGGCTGGTAATGGGGACTGAACTCAGGGTCTTTGGTTCTAATTTTTTGGTTTAAGGCTGGTGCTCTAACATTTGAGTCACACCTGTACTTCCAGTTTTTTGCTACATAATTGGAAATGGAATTTCTTGGATTTGTCTGCTCAGGCTGGGTTTGCACCATGATTCTCAGAGGATTATAGATGTTAGTCACCGATGCCTGGACCATTTTCTGTCTTTTAAGACATTGGCATTTGCTTTTGGTGGTATTGCAGTTTGAAGTCAGGAACTGTGCTTGCTAACCAAGTCCCCTACCACTGAAGCCACTCGCAGTCCCTTTTTGCATTGGTAATTTTCAAGATAGCTTCTCGGTTTATACCCAGGCTGTCTGTAACACTGCACCCAGGCATTGGTTAATACAGAGTCTTTGTGGAACTTTTATGCTCAGGCCTGCTTTATATTGGGATCACTTGATCTCTGCCTCCAAGTAGTTGAAGTTACAGGTTTGAAGCACTGTGCCCAGCAACATTGATATAGTTTTGTATGTTTGTCTTGGTGCTTGAACTCAAGGCCTAGGTCCTGTACTCTGAGCATTTTCTGCTCAGAGCTAGCATTTTGGTACTTAATGGGAGATAAGAGTTTACAGACTTTCCTGACCAGGGTGTCTTTGAACCAACATCCTCAGATCTCAGCCTCCTCAGACACTGACATTTTTGAGGACTCCTTCAAAATGTTCCATAGCCCATATCTGACTGTTTCCTATAATGAGAATCAAGTTAAAATATTGGGCAAATGCCAGGATCCTTTTTATAATGTGCACTTTCTAGTGTTCTATAACAAGAAGGCTTCCTTAATTATTTCAGTGTTCATATGTAATCAGTTAGCTTTACCTAAAATAAGTAGCAAAACTGGTGGGCAGCAGGGTGCCAGTGGCTCACGCCTACAATCCTAGCTACTCAGGAGGCTGAGATCTGAGGATTGTGGTTAGAAGCCAGCCAGGACAGAAGAGTCCCTGTGAGGCCCTGACTTCAAGCTCCATGACTGCAAAAACAACCCCCCACCCAAAAAACTAGTAGGGAGTTAGCATTTTTTGTTGTTGTTCATGGGGCTTGAACTCAGGGCCTGGGTGCTGTCCCTGAACTCTTTCTGCTCAAGGCTTACACTCTACCTCTTAGAGCCACAGCACCACTTCAATTTTCTGGTGGTTAATTGGAAATAAGAGTCTCACAGACTTTCCTGCCTGAGCTAACTTTGAACTATGATCCTCAGATCTCAGCCTCTTGAGTACTAGGATTACAGGTGTGAGCCACCGGCACTTGCTTTAAAATAGCATTTTTTGAGGAAGAAGGTCACTGTATAGTTGAGGGTGACCTTGAACTCAATGTGTAGCCCTGGCAAGCCTTGAGCTTGGGCTCTGGCTGCCTTAGTGTCCCTATTGCTGAGATGACATTTGTGTCTTATCACACCGGGTTTAGATGATATGTCTTAAGCTGAATTGTTTTCTTTTTTTTTTTTTAGACCGGCATTTGTGAATCCACTCATCCTTGATAGCCCAGAAGAGGAAGAGATCTTTAAACAAGGAGAATGTATATTAACTTGTTTATATTAATTAGACCAGGCATATATTTATACTGTAGAAGAGATCATTTAAGATTTTATGTAGACTTTATGTCAAGTGTCTTTTGCTAAGAATTTATTGAAATTAAAAAATACTGTATTTTTTAGAACCTTGGAGTATATATTTTGAATGACTTCATTGATGAGACAGCATTCATTAAATGAAGTAGTTTCTCTCTTTTTTTTTGGTACCAATACTGAGGCTAGAACTAAGGTTTTGGGCCTTCCCTCAGTTTTCTTTCTCGAAATTGAGAAGAAGAAAAAAAACCAGCCATACTTGCGGTTCTAGTTTTTTGGGGGCTAGTTATAGAAAAGGTCGACTTTGCTGCCCGGGCTGGCTTTGATCATTGATCCTCAGATCTCAGCCTCCTGAGTAGCTAAGTTTACAAGTAAGACCCACCAGCACACAGCTTGTTTTATCTTTTGAGTATGTGTGTGTGCATAGGTGTGTGCTAATCCTGAGGCTTGGATTTAGGCCTAGGTTGTGTCTGTTAAGCACTAGCACTAGACTAGCTCAAGGCTAGTGCTTTACCACTTGAGCCACAAATCCACTTCTTTTTTTGTAGTTAATTGGAGATAAGAGTTTCACAGATTGTGGGCTGGGAAGGTGGCTCAGTGGTAGAGTGCTTGCCTTGCATGCATGAGGCCCTGGGTTCGATTCCTCACCACCACATAAGCAAAAAGAAAAAAGCTGGAAGTGGCACTGTGGCTCAAGTGGTAGAGCGCTAGCCTTGAGCTGAAGAGCTGAGGGACAGCACCCAGGCCCCACAACCAACAACAACAAAAAAAGTTTCACAGACTTTTCTGCTGGGACTGGATTCGAACCTTAATCCTTAAATCTCAGCCTCCTGAGTAGCGAAAGTAGAGGAGTGAGCCCCAGGCACTGGGCTGTTTTCTTGTTTTTAGTGAAATGGGAAATGAATCTGAATGGTTAGGCTGTTGGTCAGGGCTCTTAGATCAGGATAAAAGCCAGTGTTCACACACTAAACTGAATAATTTCCACCTGAGAAAAGAATCTCAGTGGAGAAAGGCTTGAACTCAGGGTCTGGAGCTTGCCAGGCTTCTGGACTGAGCTACCGTCGGTCTTGAATTTGAAATTTAATGTGGCTTTTGCAGCCTTCTCTTAGATCTATAACTAAGTAGCAGTGGGTGTTACAATTCAGAAATACTGAGTTGTGTAGGTTGTAAAGCACTGCAGGTCAGGCCCTGTGGGGGATTGTGGCTTGTGGCTTTCGGGATCCTCATTTCTCATTCTCTCATGGGCCAGTGAACAAGGGGAGAAGGATCTCCATGAGCTCCATTTCTTTACTGAAAATGGCTCCTGACGCTGACGAGCGGAACACCATACACGACATGTTTCTCAGCACGCTGGATCCCAAGTAAGTGAGGATGGTGAGGATGGACAGTTGGAAGATACGATTCCAAGGCATGCCCACCTGCCTGAGTATATTGGGAGTTGTTTGCAAATGTTTTCCTTCTCAATGCAGAAAATATACTGTTAACAGGGTGTAATTCACCTCCATTGTACAGGACTATAAGCTTTCAGAGTCGCATTTTGCCCCCTAATGCAGTGTGGATGGAGGATACAAAATTGAAGAGCTTGGACATTTGTCACCCTCAGGTAATTAGGAATTGGTGGGGAATTTTTTAATTAGGCCAGCTCACATTCATATTTGTCTCGATGCACTGCACCAACTAACCTTTTTCTATGGTATCATTAATTCCTTTATTTTGTATTCCATAGCAGTTGTAAGTTGGTATATATTAATACTTTTTATATCTGTAGGAACGGAACATTTTCAATCGGATCTTTGGTGGTTTTATTATGAGGAAAGCATATGAGCTAGCATGGGCTACTGCTTGTAGCTTTGGGTGAGTGAGATTTAAGGCAGTACTAATTTCTAAGAAGCAATTTATATCATTCCACTGATATTTGGAGCCAGCTTTGTGCTTTGTTGTGTTTAGAAATAATGTTATCTGTGTATCTACAGATTTCTGTGTCTATATCTATCTTTGTTTCATCCATCCCATCCATCCTATCCATCTAACCCATTCACTTATCCATCTAGGGGCGTTATGCATTTTAGGTAGCCCTCTACCTCTGAGCTACATCCCCACTCTAGGAATATATTATTTTTTAAGTAAGTGACATACTCATACAAGTTGGGCTTGACTTTCATTCTTGACTACTGTTGGCCTGACTTTATAAGGTAGTACACTAAAGACCTACTGAGGTCTTAGCATGGTGGCACATACCTATAATCCCAGATACTTGGGAGTAGAGATTGGATGATATGATTCCAAGGCATAAAGTTAGTGTGGCCCACCTCCCCCAACAGTGTAACCTACAAGTGGGCATGTTGCACATGCTGTGGTCCCAGTTGCTGGAAGACAGAGAAGGGTCACAGTCTAAGGCTGGCACCAGGCAGAAAGTACAAGACTCTATCCAGAGTAACTGAAGTGAAAAAAGAGGGGGGGGCTGATTTGCGGATAAAGTAAGAGCATGCTTGCCTAGAATGCACAAGGCTCTGAGTCTAAAGCCCAGTGCACCCCCGCCTTCAGAAAAACCTACTGAGAGAAATCGCTGATACTATATATAAAGGGAAGAGAGAGTGATTCGGGGCCTTATGTGGTCACAGCAGCATTGCTTACATTGTCACTGATGTGATCCTTTGATTTTTGCCAGTCCTGGGGTTTGAACTCAGGGCCTGGGCCCTGTCTTTGAGCTTCTTCTGCTCAAGACTAGCACTCTACCACTTGAGCCACAGTGCCACTTCTGGTTTTTTCTGTGTATGTGATACTGAGGAATGGAACCCAGGGCTTCATGCATGCTAGACAAGCACTCTACCACTACGCCACATTCCCAGCCCCTGATGTGATCTTCCCTCCCTCCCTCCCTCCCTCCCCTCCGCTCTCTCTCTCTGCTCTCTCCCCCCTGTCTCTCTCCCTCTCTCCTCTGTCTCTCTCTCCCCCCCTCGTGTCCTGGGGCTTGAACT
Organism: Dipodomys ordii; assembly: GCF_000151885.1. Taxonomy (NCBI): domain Eukaryota; kingdom Metazoa; phylum Chordata; class Mammalia; order Rodentia; family Heteromyidae; genus Dipodomys; species Dipodomys ordii. The sequence continues at coordinate 3,842,209 of NW_012267310.1, read as the reverse complement.
CAGGGCCTTGACACTATTAGCTTTTCTGCTCAAGGCTGACACTACCGACTAAAGCCACACCTCTACTTCCAGCTTTTTACTAAGTGGAGCTAACGAGCTCTTGGATTTATCTGCTCAGGCTGGCTTTGAGCCAGGATCCTCAGATCTCAGCCGCCTGGGTATCTAGGATTACATGCATGGGCCCTTGGCACCCTGTCATTTCTTCCTTTGCTAATTTCTTTTTTTTTTGGGGGGGTGTCCTTTTATTTTGCTTAAGCTGTTTGTTAGGGAGAAAAGTTTGAGATTATCTGAATTTTGCATCACTTAAAATTTTTCCTTCTCCAACAGAGGTTCCAGACCATTTGTGGTGACAGTAGATGACATCATGTTCCAGAAACCTGTGGAAGTGGGCTCGCTGCTCTTTCTTTCCTCTCAGGTGAGTGTGTGCAGAGAAATGGCATTTGCTTATCTTTGGGGCTTAGAAGAGAGCTGCTTGTGTTCTAAAGCCACTATTTTGACTTATAGCTCTTTTTCCCTTCCTTACTGCAATCGATTAGGTCTGCTTTACCCAGAACAATTATATTCAAGTGCGAGTGCATAGTGAAGTGGCCTCTCTTCACAATAAAGAACACATGACCACCAACGTCTTTCACTTTACATTCATATCACAAAACGAGGTGCCCTTGGTTTTCCCCAGAACATACGGAGGTAAGCAGTGGTTATTGCTTCTCCCTAATGTAAAGAAGACATTTTTTTTTGTAGTGTGCATAATGGGACCCAGTGCCTCATGCATACTTAGACACACACTGTATGACTGAGCTATATACCCAACCCTCTTTTAAATTGTTATAGCAAGTGCATCCATTTTAGAGCATGAATTTAGATTTGCTTTCGCACTATTGCAGCCTTGAAGGCTCATGAGGTCATGTGACCTCAGTTGACTGTCCCTGCTCTGCTCAGCCAGCTGTGGCAGGCAAGGCTCCAGCTCTAAGCAAGCAGGGGTGGTGGAGGACTAGAACTGCTGAAGGCAAAGGATGGGAATCCAGGCTTGCTTGCTCCGCAAGGCCCCCAGCCCAGCCCTGTGTTCCCATTGCTGGGTTTTCATGTTCATTGCTGCCCCAGTGGTCCCAAATAGTTACTTAGTTTGAATGATTATCTAAGGTGCTTCCATTGTCTCTAGGGTTGTCTTTCTTGTGTTTCAGAGTCCATGTTGTATTTAGATGGGCAGCGGCATTTCCTCTCCATGAGTGCCCCCGTGAAAAAGGACTACCTCGTGGAGCCCTAGGAACACCTCACCTGTTACACACCAGCACTCCATTGGCAATGACCTCTAATGCCTGCTGAAGGCCTGAGCAAATTGTGTTGCTTTTAGCATCCTCCAGAGAGGAGAAGGTATCAGTGGGTAGGATGACCAGAAAGGCAGAAAAGAGAGTGACTGGATGGGCTGAGGTGTGGATGAGCAATTAAGAAATAAATAACTTCCAAACTAGATTAATTGTGAACCTCCTGTGTTGACTCCCCGCCCCCCACTACATCTGCTAAGAAATGAGGGGGGAACGGCTCTTCATCCAGACATATTTTTGTCTTATTTTGCAGATGTCAGTATACAGAGTTTCTGGTCAGGGCATTTGGTTGCCTTTTTTGTAGTTCTGGGGATTGAACTGAGGGCCTTGTAAACATTTAGGTTATGCCTCCCAGAACCCCCTTTTCGATTCTTTGGTTTGGAGTCATAAGTAGCTAACTTTCCCTGGCCAGCCCTCAGATTTTAGAACATCTTGCCTTTGCCTCCTGAGTAATTGGGATTACAGGCATGAACCACCAGCACCCAGCTCTAGCATGATGCACACCTACAACATGTTGGATCTATTTTAGGCTGCCAGCCATAGGTGGAATGGCAGGTACAAACCACCACACCCAGCTCCTTCCACTGAGATGTCTCACGGATTTTCTGCCTTGGCTGGCCTGGAACTGTTCATCTCAGCTTCCCATGTAGCTAGAATGATATAGGCACATACCACCACACCCAAGTATTAGTTGAAAAGGGTTCTTGGACCACTGACTGATTCCCCACATATCCGCCTCCCAAGTAGATAGGATTAGAGGTGTGAGCTACTAGCATCCGGGTGTGGTTTTAATTTTTAATATTTTTTAAACAATTGAAGATGATGAAATAGCACCATAATGTACAATTGGCTTCTGGAGTATTAGTATTCTGGTCCCTTTCCATTAAAGAATAGATGAGAACTGTATTGTTTTTAATGATTTTAATTTCAGATTCTCCACCTCTGTACAGCTTCTGTATTCTCTAAAAATGAACATTTTCATCCTTTATTACCAAAATAAGAAAAAAAAAGTAGCAGTATACTCTGATAGTGAACATAAAACTTGATAGTTTCTAACAGAAAGGCGTCTATTTATCTTGCTGGGTGCCAGTCTCACGCCTGTAATCCTAGCTACTCAGCAGGCTGAGATCTGAGGATGGCAGTTTGAAGCCAGCCCAGGCAGGAACGTCTGTGAGACTGTTATCTCCAGTTAACCACCAGAACAACAGAAGTGGCGCTGTGGCTTAAAGGCATAGAGAACTAGCTTTGAGCGAAAAAGTTCAGGGACAGCATCCAGGTCCTGAGCTCAAGCCTGACCACCACCAAAAAAACCCCCCAAAAAACAGAAAAAGAAAAAAATGTTAAAACCAATTTTAGTGCTCTCTTCGGCAGCACATATACTAAAAATTGGAATGATACAGAGAAGAGTACATAGGCAATGCGAAAGGATGACACGCAAATTTGTGAAGCATTCCATAAATAAAACAATTTTAGTCAGGAAGTCTCCCCAGTTAAATAAATCCTATATATACTGCAGTATAAGCTGTTTTTATCTTCGTGAATGTTTAATTAGACAGCTTTTAATTTAAGGACTACTGCAATATTAATCCTAAAACGTAAAGTGAAATTTGAAAAATAAGACAGTTCTTTTTGTTTGATAAGTTTGTGCTTAGACTTCATATCTCCCCAGTTATTAATGAGAGGACAATTACCTTTATCAAGAAAGGGCAAATCAAAATTTGACTTGGCATCAGAGTGGGAAGGCTTGCCTAGCATATGCAGAAGCTCTGGGTTTGGATCTTTGCTCCACTGAATATGTAGCAACAGCATTGTCTCCAAAATTACCTGCTTAGTATTGATATTGATGCCATTATGTTCACAATGATGAACAATTTCAGTGGCAAAATTCAAGCAAAAAAGCCTTAATGACACTAAAACTTTGACAAATGCAAGCTACAATTAGATCCAGGACATTTTTTTTTTTGTAGGTCGTGGGGCTTGAACTCTGGGCCTGGGTGCTGTCCCTCAGCTCTTCAGCTCAAGGCGAGCGCTCTACCACTTGAGCTACAGCGCCACTTCCAGTTTTCTGGTGGTTTATTGGAGATAGGAGTCTCAGTCTCTCCTGCCCGGGCTGGCTTTGAACCGCGATCCTCAGATCTCAGCCTCTTGAGTAGCTAGGATTACAGGCGTGAGCCACCAGCGCCCGGCAGATCCAGGACATTTTATCTTATTTTTTATTTATTTTTATTTATTTATTTTTTTTGGGTCCGGTCGTGAGGCCTGAACTCTGGGCCTGGGCCTGTCCTTCAGCTCTTCAGCTCAAGGCTAGCACTCTACCACTTGAGCCACAGCGCCACTTCCAGCTTTTTTCTTTTTGCTTATGTGGTGCTGAGGAATCGAACCCAGGGCCTTGAGCATGCAAGGCAAGCGCTCTACCACTGAGCCACCTTCCCAGCCCTTATCTTATTTTTAAAAATTAAGTTTCACAAAATAAGACACTGCCTTCTAATTTCACTTTCCAGGCAAGACAGGGAAAAACCAAAGTCTGTCTGCCTCTCTGTCTATGTGTCTATGTATCTATGTATTTTTCTAATCTATGTATGTTTTATGTCTATCATTTCTATAATCTATCATCTATGCATCTATCCTGTAAATATATTTTATGTCTTATCATTTCTACCATTTTTATCATCTGTCTATCATCTAAGGGTCATCTATCTATATATGCATCTCTCTAATCTGTCTTTCATCCCTTGAGACAGGGTCTTACTGTGTAGTCTGGACTGGCTTGGGACTTGAATCCTTTTGCCTCTGATTCTACAGTCCTAGGATTACAGGCATGTACCATCAAGCCCAGTTCCCGTATATTTGTCTATATACAGAAGTCATTGCCAATATAAATATTACAATGAAGTAAATGTGGTTGTTTTGGGTTCCTTAATATAAGATAATGTGACATAACTCTCCTATAATATATTGTGCTTTGAAAATATTATTAGTGGCGACGGGCATCTAACGTACAGCTTGGTGCGTGCACGTCCACTTAAGGCATGAACAAATAATTCATGACCTAGGGAGCAGGAGACCCCTTAAGAAGTTCTCCAATACATTTTTCAATTTATTTCAACTGTCAGACTTAGTTCATTCAACCCAGCTACTCACAGAACAGCAAAAACAACCATTAATATTAGAAAGGAACACACATATATTCTTTTGTGGACTCATACTGCCCTTTAAAGACGATTAAGTTTAGCTCTGTGTGGTGGGGCAGCCTGCAAAGACATGTCAGCACTCCAGAGGGTGACAGTGGAGGATGAATCATGCAGATTGTGTTACATAAGGAGGCCTAGTCTTACAAGGCCAACCCTCCCCAACTCTGCCCCCCCCATACACAAAGGCTTGGCAACAATGGCTCATGCCTGTAGTCCTAGCTACTCAGGAGTCTCAGAGGTAAGAATCCAGGATTGTAGGTAGCCAGGGTTGGAAGTGCCATGACAGTCTTCTCTCTTGCCATCAAATTGATGAAAGTGGAGTAAGGACGCAACTAGTAGGCAGTGGCCTTGAGCCAAAAAGCTCAGGGACAGAGCTTCGAGCCTGGGTTGAAGGCTCAGGTTCAGCGCATTCACACTCCAAAACCGCCCAAACCATCCTCCTCAACAAACCCCAGCAACCGCTCCAAAATAGATAAGTGTATCTACCGGACATGGCAATTTTCTGAACATTTAAGGATGCATGTTTAAAGATTTGGCTCGAATTGAACAGACAGCTTCACCATTGGGTTGTGAAGCACACAGTAGCCATCCATGCCTTTGCGTTCCTCTGAAACACTTGGCAAATAGTCTCGTATGAACTAGGAAGCTATACCAAAGGGACATTTTTAGGATATTAATTGTCTATCGAGGCTTCCAGTGGATCTGACATGAGTGTTGATGATGTTCGCTTCTCAAATGCTACCAGTTTACGTCTTCAAAGGTTGCCCTCTTGGCCTTTGTCGGCACCATTCTCTCACCGTCGGGAGGAGAGAACTTAGCTTGCAGCAGGTACTCGTCCCTGACCGTTTGCAATAACTTTTCACGATCCAGCTGCTTGTGAAGCTGTAAGGCCAACACCCTGTCTGGTCCTTGCTGTCCCTGTGGGTCGCTGTTGCTGTGGTTGCTGTTTCTGTTCTGAAGCTGGCTGCTTTGGCGTGACCGTGGGGAGGGTGATGGTTACCTGTGGATCTCGTGCAGTTTGGGGAGTGATGTCACTTGTGGCAGAAAAGCCCGGCTGGCCGCTGGCCATGGAGGCCTTATTGCGCCTGCGCGGGTCGCACTCACGCTCAGTGCGGGTCACCCTGGCGCTCAGCTGTGGCGCTGGCAGCTTTGGGCGCCCGGGCTGGCGTGGCGGGCCCGCTCCCTTCCTTGCCGGGACGCACAGTGGCCTCTAGGCCAGAGCCGAGAACCCGGGGTTCGAGTCTAGTCAACAGGACACGTAATTGTTTACGCAAGGCATTTGGTGCGCCTTGACCTCGGCCTTGAGGGCGCAATGGCGCGGGGCCTGCGGGCGCCCCTGCCCCCGGTGGCTCTGGCCTTGGTGTTTGCAGCTCGGGATGGAGGTCTGGAGCCTGTGGCGGCGAGTTCGGTTCCCGCGTCGAGGCGGCTTGCCCCTCGGGGCCGGGTGGAGGCGGCCGCGGGCTGGGCTCGAGCTGCAGCGAGGGAGGCAGCGCCTCCTCAGGCGGCTTTTCCACGTGCTTTACTTTGGTCTTGTGTTTCTTGGCCTCGGGCCCCACTTTTCTAGAATGTTCCTCAGAGGCGGCAGCGGCTCCCCCAGGGCGGGGCTGCCTCAGTTTTTGGCGCATGTCGCGCCGCAGCTGGTCGCCGCGCGCCGCCGCCTCCTCGCGCTCGCGCGCCAGCAGCTTGTGGATGTAGTCGAGGCTCGCGCGGCTCTCCTCCTCCTGCCTGGCCCGCAGCTCGGCCTCCATCTTGCGCACCTCCTGCTCGTACTCGCGCCGCAGCTCCCCGGGCGCGCTTAGCACGCGCACCGGTTGACTGCCGCCCGCGCCGCCCGCCGCCCAGTCGGCGCTGACGTGGCCGGCCAGCCTGTCGCGGCACTCGCGCGGGTACTGCGTCTGGATCTGCTCCCACAGCTGCGCGTTGACCAGCGCGCCCCGGCGCCTGTGGTGCCGCGCCCACGACGAGATCCAGGCGCGGCAGAAGGGACACCGCAAGCTCGCCTTCTCCACCGACGCCTGGAAGCACGGCTTGCACAGCGTGTGCCGGCACGGCAGCGTCACGGGCTCCACCAGGATCTCTAGGCAGATCTGGCACTGGAAGTCCGCCAGGGACGGGGTCACCACATTACATTGCGCCATGTCGAGTCCCGTCGTTTGAGGGGGGGGGGAGACGCTGGTCAGGCTGAGGCCAGGCCAAGGGGGAGGCCGAGGCCCAGTGGAGGCCTTGCGCCGGCTGAGGCGCTGCTGCGGTGCAGCTGAGGCGCTGTCTACCACAGAAGAGCAGCGCGGGAAGCAGGCTCACGTGCACTTCCGGTGGGGTGTCAGGTGACCCCCACACACTCTGTGGCCTCAACACTCCTGCTGTTCACTTCCGTTCCCCCCTCCCCGCCCCTTGGCTGAGCAGTTATACCTGCACTTGTGGAGGAAAGTGGGTTTTGAATTGAGGCTGGGAAGGTGGCTCAGTGGTAGAGTGCTTGCCTTGCATGCACGAGGCCCTGGGTTCGATTCCTCAGCATCCCAGAAGCAGAAACAACCGGAAATGGCGCTGTGGCTCAAGTGGTAGGGAGCTAGCCTTGAGCTGAAGAGCTGAGGGACAGTGTGGACACTCTTGAGTTCAAGCCCCAGGACTGGCAAAAATAAAATTCAAGCCCCAGGACTGGCAAAAATAAAAGCTAATGGAGGAACCTGGGCTCAGAGCCATATTTTTTAGTACTAGCAACGCGTGGGTTCCTTGGTGTGTGTGTGAAGTTACGGGTGTTTGAACTCAAGAACTGTTTCTTAGGTTTTGCTCAGGGTCAGAGCTGGGTGGTCGAGGCGGGTCAGGGCCTCTGTGGGGTGTAGTGTTACCCTTTTGACCCCAGACTCGGGGCGTCTTAACATTCCAGAATTTCCTTCACTCCCTGCTTGCACTCCACCTCCTTTCTTTGCTGGCGTTTATACCTGCGATTTGGGAGGAAAGTTAAAACTGTTTTTTTTTTTTGGTCGGTCATGGGGCTTGAACTCTGGGCCTGGGCGCTGTCCCTCAGCTCTTCAACTCAAGGCTAGCACTCTACTATTGAGCCACAGCGCCATTTCTAGCTTTTTCTGCTTATGTGGTGCTGAGGAATCAAACTCAGGGCCTCATGCAAGGCAAGCACTTTATCACTGAGCCACCTTCCCAGCCCTCAAAACAGTTGTTAAAATTTTTGAATTGAGTAACTTGGCTCAAAGTAGTATTTTTATTACCAGCACATAGGTTCATTTTTGTGTGTGTGAGGTTACTGTCACTTGAACTCAAGAACTGTCCCATTTTGCTCAGGGTCAGAGCTCTACCACTTGAGATAGAACTCCACTTCTGACCTTTTGTGATTGAGATGAGCCTCACACTTTTTCTCAAGCTGGTTTCAGATTTTGATATTCCGATCCCAGCCTTCTGAGTGCAAACATTGCAACCATGAGGCACGGGCAGCCATTATGTAAATTTTAATTTTAAGGGCTATAAAGCCAGTGTCTATTACTCATGGCCAGGCATTTGCTCAGGCCTAATTGATTCCCCCTTATGCTGAGATGGAAAAGGCTCCATTATAAAGGTTGCTCAGACAAACCGTTAACCAAGTTGTCTCAGCAAACAAGTATGTTGGTACACAGTTATAAACAAGGTTGGTGGGAGCTCCAGGCAAAAGCTAGAGCCTATCTAAAAATAGAGCAAAAATGTGTGCAGGGATGCTCATCTGTAATCCCAGTGACAGTACAATGGAGAGTTCAAGGTCACCTTGAGCTACATGAGACCCTGTCTTAAAACACATAGTCTGGCAGCACCAGTTGCTCATGCCTATAGTCCCAGCTTCTCAAGAGGCTGAAATCTGAAGATCATAGCCTGAAGCCAGCCTGGGCAGGAAAGTCCATGAGACTCTTATATCCAACTAACTATAAAAAGCCAGAAGTGGAATTTTGGCTCAAGTGGTAGAGTGCTTGCTTTCAGCAAATGCTCAGGGACTGCATCCAATTCCTGAGTTCAAGCCCCAGGATAGATAGAAAACAAAACCCAAATACCTCCCGCAAAATTTGGGGAAATCTGTATCCTTTAGTCACCACAGTTGCTTCTAGATGAAATTACTGTCATGAAATGATTTTGATCTGTGCAGTATCTGAAGCAAACTTGGGGGTAATTTAGCTCAGTACGCTCTTTTCTGGACACGCAGTGTATTTGAGAAACAGTGCTTCTCCATACCTGAGGTCTCACCTTGTCTGTAATGAGGTAGTCCTGAGAGTTGGGTAGAGGATTAGTATTTTATCTTGTTTTCTTTCCATGAATGGAGGATGCTGTTGGGCACTAGTGGCTCATACTTATTATCACAGCTACTCATGTGGCTCAGGTCCGAATGTTGCTTGAAACTAGCTTGGGCAGACAAATCTGGGATATTTTTTTAAGTCCTACGGCTTGAATTTAGGACTTGGTTGGGGCACTGTCCCCTAACTTGTTTGCTCAAGGCTAGAGCTCTACCACTTTGAGCCGCAGCTCTACTTCTAGTTTTCTGGTGGTTATTGGAGATAAGCCTCTCACAGACTTTTCTGCCCGGACTGGCTTGAACCCTGATCCTCAGATCTCGGCTTGCTGAGTAGCTAGGATTACATTTGTGAGCCACTGCAGGACTCATGAATCTTTTTAACCAGTAAAAAGCTGTGAGCTGTGGCTCAAGTGGAAGAGCAACAACCTTTAGAAAAAAGCTAAGAGAAAGCTTAAGGACCCAAGTTCAAATCCTAGTACCGCTATAATCACACAAAGCTAAGCAATGGTGTGAGACTCTGACTTCAAGCCCCAATCCATGCTCATGTCAGGCGCCAGTAGCTTGCACCAGTAATCTAACTCAGGAGGTTGAGATCTATGGATTGTGATTCAAAGACAGCCCAAGCAGGAAAATCTTGAGACCCTTATCTCCAATTAAACACAGAAAAAGCTAAAAGTAGAGCTGTGGTCCAACTGGTATATTGCTATCCTGGGACAGCCCTTAGGCCCTGAGTTCAAGTCCCAGGACTGGCAAAAAAAAATAAACATATAACCTGCTATTTATCAATTTGGTACAAGTTGAAATGGGCTAGATAGTGTGACACTGCAAAGAACTATGGAAAGGGACTTTGGTTACTTGTTCTTTACTGCTACCGTCAGAGGTTGGGAGGGGTGAGCCACAGTGCCGAGTTAACAGCTCAGAAGGGTCCTTGCCTCACTCCTGGGTGTGTACCTGATCTATAATCCATCTATTTTAGGCCTGCCATCATTGCTTTGATGACAGGTGTATGTGTGTGGCACCAACAGTAATCCTGTTCTTAACTCCCAAGTAACAGCTTTTTTTTTCTAGTTGCTTGTTTATTGACATTATATCTTGAGTATTAAACATCTTTGGATTATGACATGCATTTACATATTCAAGAAATTGCTACTACATAGCAATGTGGTACTCTTTATTGAGAACTTTCAAGCATGAAAACCCAATGAAGTATTTTTCAGTTTTGTTTATCAAAATACTTCAGTTTTCCAGCTGGATCTGGGATTATCTGTCAAAAACAAGAAAAACAAAATTATTTAAATCCAACGTATGAGTAATTTGATATTAGTTGACACTAGTTTTGTGTTCTTAGCTAAAAAGGGTGATGTTTTTTTTGGATACCAAATTATATGTACTGAGGAAAACCTAGATTTTTCCTGACTCAGCTTTCTCCCTAATCTCGGCTATCCTGAAGGGAAAAAAATTTATTTTTTAATAAATTAACATCTGTACTCCAGCAATCCAAGATTTACTTACAGCTCTTCTCTTGGCCACCAGGCTTTCATGGCATCTTCAGGTTTGATCTAGTTAAATAAACACATTGGTAGCAAGGCTACAGATGTTAATGTATTTTAAAATCCTTTGCTGATTAAATGATAGTATGGCACCATAACCTGAACAGGGCATAGTGTGTTGAATAAGGATTTATTAAGTGAATTTGGGGGAGGGGTTCTAAGAAGCAATATTTTAATTTAAAGCTTCCAATTTAAAAAAAATCAAGTATTACCTTCAATAAACTTAATGAATACTCTGAAATTAAAAGTGCTCCTAGCTGGGTGCTGGCAGCTCACGCCTGCAATCCTAGCTACTCAGGAGGCTGAGAGCTGAGCATCACAGTTCCAAGCCAGCCCAGGCAGGAAATCCCCTGAGATTCTTTATCTCCAGTTAACCACCAGAAAACTGGAAGTAGAGCTGTGGCTCAAAGTAGTAGAACACTAGCCTTTTGCAAAGGAGCTCAGAGATAGTGCCCAGAGGACCTGAGTTCAAGCCTATGACCAAAACCAAACACCAAGTGCTCCTTCATGTTGGGCGCTGGTGGCTCACAACTGTCATCCTAGCTACCAGAAGACTGAAATCTGAGCATCTCAGTTTAAAGCCAGCCCGAGCAGGAAAAGCCGTGAGATTCTTCTCTCCAATTAACTACCTAAAAACTGAAAGTGGAGTTGTGGCTCCAAGTGGCAGAGTGCTAGCCTTGAGCCAAAAAGCAAAATTTACATCATTTGGTTCCCTTGGTTTTCAGACTTTCAGACTCAGAAGAACTTTTAACACTGAGTTTTTCTTTTTAAATAGTGCATTTCTCTAGATACTTAAGCCTACATTTTGCTTTCTCTGGTTTTAGCTACACTTCCTAAAGTTCAAAATGTCTGTATTCTATAATTTGTGCTCAAAAGTGTTTACTTCCTTTATGGAATCGGGGCAGTTTATAGAAGGATAGGACAGACTATCCTAAGGTTAGCATATGTTTTGGACCCAGCCATGCCTTTAACAAGAACATCAAGAAGAACATCAAGATGACTTACGGTCTCACTACCAGGTTTCCATCCAGCAGGGCACACTAAAGGAAACAAAATAGGCAAAGGACAGTTGAAAAAGTTTAGTTTTCTTTAGCGACTCCTACACTCGTTTCCATATGAAAATGAAATAGAATATGTTAACAAGAATATGTTGAGAGAAATAAACTCCTGACTTCTCTGTTTGCCTGCTTAGACTAGGGGATTTGTCAGGCAGTTTATTAAAAGGCAGCTCATTGGTTTTCGCTGAAATTTTTTTATTATTATAAAGGTGACATGCAGAGGGGTTACAATTACGTAAGTCAGATAAAGAGTATATTTTCTTTTTGGACAATGCCATCTCTTTTCTTGCTTCTAGTTTCATTTTTACTATGTTTAGTTATATTTGTGACTTATTACTAAATTGAATGTGACTCTAAGATAGTTGGAACTTTGGAGATCTGGTTTTTAAAAAAGCCTGAGCATGGCAAAAGTTGCTCTGAATTTAAGAAAACTTCCACTAAGCTTATCAGTCTTCTATCCTGTAGTGTTTTGTACTAATGTCATGATTTGTTGTTTGTAAGAGGACTTTAGGAAGTGCCTTGACTCAAGGACTGAATTATGTTTGTTGTTGGTGATTGTTGGACTTCAACTCAGGCCTGGGCACTGGCTGTCCCTGAGTTTTTTGGTTCAGGGTTAGTACTCTACCAACTCTAAGCCACAGCTCCATTTCTGGTTTTGGGGTGGTTAATTAGAGAAAAAGAGTCTCATGACCTTTCCTGACTGACTGGCTTTGAACCATGATCCTTAGATCTCAGCCTCCTGAGCAGTTAGAATTACAGGCATGAGCCACCAGTGCTTGGCCTGAATTGCATTTTGGGGGGGGGGCGGTCATGGGTCTTGAACTCTGGGCCTAGGTGCTGTCTCTCAGCTCTTCAGCTCAAGACTAGCACTCTACCACTTGAGCCACAGCACCACTTTTGGTTTTCTGGTGGTTTATTGGAGATAAGACTCTCATGGACTTTCTTGCCCAGGCTGGCTTTGAACTGAAATCCTCAGATCTCAGCCTCCTCAGCAGCTAGGATTATAGGCGTGAGCCACCAATGCCTGGCTCTGAATTACATTTTTAAAGGAACATATAACAAGTTCTATTTTTAGCTCCATTACTGTTAAAACTTGGAAAGGATGAAACTGATACGATTACCAATGTAGTATTGGATTATCCAGGGTATTACATTATTAAAAAAGCTAAATTTAAAACTATAAACATATAAGCATAGTCTACATTACTAAAATATTGCCATATGGCACATTTCAAGTGTGCAGAAATATAATTTGAAAAATTGTACCAACAGCGACTGCGTTTATCCAAAAACACTATGCAAATGATTATTTTTGCATCTTACTGAGTAAGTAGAATATACTAGTGATATTTTGTTTAAAACCCTGTAAATAAGCTGGGTGATGGTGGCTTGCACCTGCAATCTTAGATACTCAAGCGGCTGAGATCTTAGGATCATGTTTCAAAGACAGCTGGGGAAGGAAACTCTGATCTTCTATTAACCACCCCCAAACTGAAAGTAGAACTGTGGCTCAAAGTGGTAGAGTACTAGCCTTGAGTAAAAAGAGCTCAGGGATGGTGCTCAGGCCCTAAGTTCAAGCACCATGACTGACAAAAAACAAAAATTCTCCTGGGTAAATAATAATGTGGTCTGCTAAAGGAAGTAAAAGACTTTAGAAACCATACAAATTACTGTTAGGGTAAGAAACCAAACTCTCGTCTCTCACATAGAGAAAACCAAAAGTTTTTAATGGGCAATGTACCTTCTCCATGCTTGTCGGTGTATTGAAATGCTTGAACCAAACGCAGTGTCTCATCCACTGATCTCCCCACTGGAAGATCATTCAGAGTAATCTGTCTTAGGATCCCTTTGTCATCAATAATAAAGAGACCTCTGTGAAACATAAGAATGGTCTTAGTTACCATGAGTACTGTACTGGATAATGTGAATTCCCTTGCCATCTACACAGAAGGATGTTATCAAAAACAAACATTACCTACCTGGTCACCCACTCTGCTCGTACACACACATGCATCCATACATTCACTCGTCCCTTCAACTATAATTTGGGATTGTCACTGTTAAAAGGATAGCTCGGAACAAAATCTGCAATTAACTATGCAATCTACTGTAGTATTTATAGCTGCTTAAGATAATCTGATAATTTGCAGATACTACTTTCTTTTTCTTTTTTTGTGCCAGGACTGGGGCTTGAACTCAGAGCCTGGGTGCTGTCCCTGAGCACTCTTCCACTTGAGCCACAGCTCTGCTTCCTGTATACAATACTTTGAAAATATAGAAGAAAATACTGAATTAAATAAAGTAGCTCATACACTATTAGATGATATTACATGGTCACTGTTCCACAACCTTTTTATGCCAAAATTGCCTTTTTTTTGGTCAAAGAATGCAACTAGCAGTAACAATTGCCATGTAAGGCACTACCTTCGTTTACCCACTCCAAAGACACAGGTTTGTTAAATATTGTATTTGCATTTAGAAAACCAATTAGTGGATTCATTCTGGGGGAAAAAAAGGTAAAAAGTCTGTTCTCTGTCATTAATTATATAACTAGCAAAGTTCACAGAATTCTGAATCAGTCTCTTTTATCTGTGAAAAGACAGGATTGGCCTAAAACCTCTAAATTAACCTTCCCGCTCTAACAGTATTTGTTAGTAACACAGTTTAAGTAGGGCACTCACTAGTTATTTTTATTAAAAAGTGCCTAGCATTTCTGTAAACAGAGCAACGCAATATTTCTTGACTAAAACTTGTATCTTCAAACTCATAATGTCTACTTTTAAGAGAATTATAAATGTACTTCTATTTTTCAAAACGTAAACCATTGTAAGGTACCTAAGAGTATGGCCTGCTTCCTCGAGATAAACACCATAGTCCTTTGAGATCTGATGGGTCAGGTCTGAAAGAAGTGGGATCTTTATGGACCCCAGTCCTCCTTGTTTACGAGGGGTATTAATCCTGTAACAAACAGAACACTTCTCAGAGCTAAGCAAATAGCAATATTAAAGCAGTTAGCATTCATTCCCTGTATATGCACATGTGAACACATATTTTAAAACATCTAGTATGCCGTTTTCTTGCATTTTCTCATCAATGAATTCTTAAGCTTTAAGTATTAAACTTGATATATAAAACACAGGTCTAGTGTACAGACATACTATACCAGTCTCTACAATAGTTGTTAAAACTGCATTTTTCTTTTAGAAACACAGCTGGAAATATCCTTGTAGTCTCATCTTTGTATACTTGTTAATTTCTACAATCAAAGAATGTACACAACTACAAACACAATCTTAGAACTGATCACAAAAGCTGTACCCTGTAGCTCATGCCTATTACCCCTAGTTCCTCTGGAGGCTGAGACTGGGAAGATTACAGTTCAAATCCAGCTTTGGTAGAAAAGACTATAAGATTTAATCTCTAGCAAAAAGCCACACTGAAGGTGTGGCTTAAGAGGTAGAGCTCCAGCTGTGAGCAAATAAGCTGAGCAAGAGTACAAGGCCTGGAGTTCAAGTTCCAGTACTGGCATACAGATAAACATACACACACAGACTGATTATAAAACAAAGCCTAAGAGATAGGCAGAACTCAACTGGAGGACCTTTTACTATTTGAGGAGACAAAAAATACAAAGTCCACATGAATTAGTGAAGGAAGTTATAAACCAGATACATCAGTCCTCAGACTTAAGTTTTCTGTAACTTGAAACCACAGAGATTGTGGAGCAGTTCTCTATAGGAGGGAACTGCCAGCCCTAGCAGCAAGCGGAGAAATACTGTTCCACAGGTCTCCAGCCCCAGTTGGGACACTAAGTTGAATGGTCCACTTTGGTAGGAAACTTAGCCAGATGAGAATATATCCTCATATTGTGCAGGCTGACATTTTCATCTTTAATTCCTATTACAACTAATTAGAACGTCTTTTCTGGATGAAAAATTATTTCTGTGCCTGTAGAGGCTCGAACTCAAGGCCTCATGTGCTTGCTTAGTTTTCTAGCTCAAGGCTGGTGGATTACTGGGTTTTTATTGCTTAGTTGGAGATAGTTTCTCAGATTTTTTTTTTTGTGCAGGCTGGCTTCAAACTGTGATCCTCAGATCTCAGCCACTGAAGTAGCTAAGGTTATAGGCATGAACCACTGACATCTGGCATGATGAATACATTCTTAATAAAGTTAAAAATTGCTTCTTGCTGTGCACCGGTGGCTCACGCCTGTAATCCTAGCTATTTAGGTGGCTGAGATCTGAGGATCACGGTTCAAAGCCAGCCCGGGCAAGAAAGTCTGTGAGACTCATTGCCAGTAAACCACTAGAAAACTGGAAGTGGAGCTGTGGTTCAAGCAGTAGAGCGCTTGCCTTGAGCTGAAGAGGCCAGGGACAGCGCCCAAGTCCAGAGTTCAAGCCCCACGACCACCAAAAAAACAAATTGCTTCTTGAATTTTTAGCATATGTGTTGCTAAAGTGACAACTTTATTGTTTCTTTCTGTTGTGTGTATGCTAGTAGTTGGGGCTTGACTTAAGGGCCCTGTACTATGGCTTGGCATTCTTGCTCATGGCTGATGCTCTACCACTTGAGCCACACCTTGCATTTATTTCTTTCTGAAATTATAAAAGGTACTACAAATTTTTTCTACCACACCAGAGAACTGTGTAACACAAAAATGGTGTATTTTGAAGACTTTTTTTCTCCCGACTAATGTGATTCAGTTGATCATCATAATATTGACATGTTAAGAGTTATCTGGTCCATACTCTAAGAGTAAAGACATTCTTTTTTTTTTTTCTAGAAAGTTAAATGTGAAATACTGACCAGGCAAGATGGGTAAACTGTGAATCGACAGAGCATGCCACCACTTCAGTATTTATGGATTTGAATTCTTCAATTCGGTCACCGAAAGCGTTAATTTCAGTTGGACACACAAATGTACTGAAAGTTAAAAGAAAAGTCAGTAGTCTCATAATAAGCATATACTAAAGTATCAAATGACTTAATTTTACAGACAGCTTTACTATATAATATTATAAAACTGGGCTCTGGTAGTCCACATCTGTAATCCTAGCTACTCAGGAGGCTGAGATCTGAGGATTGCAGTTCAAAGCCAGCCTGGGCAGAAAAGTCTGTGAGACTCTTACCTCCAATTAACCACCAGAAAACCTAAAGTGGCACTATGGCTCAAAGTGGTAAAGCCTTAGCTTTGAGAGAAAAATCTCAGAGATACGCCCAGGCCTTGAATTAAAGCCCCATGAGTGACAACAAAACAATAAAGAATGTTATAGATGGGCCTTCTCAAGATGAAATAGTCTATAAATGGCTGTCATTTGATTGAATATTCAATGAAGAAAATTGTTATCTCAAACATATCTTTTTTTGTCAATCACAGGGCCTGGGCACTCTCCATGAGCTCTTTTTTTTTTTTTTTTTTTGCTTAAGGCTAGTGCTCTACCAGTTAGAGCCACAGAGCCACTTCTGGTTTTCTGGTGGTTAACTGGAGAAGTCTCATAGACATTCTTGCCCAGGCTGGCTTTGAACCCCAACCTTGGATCTCAGCTTCCTGAGTAGGATTACAGGAGTGAGCCATCGACACTGGGCCATTTCATTTTTTACACTGCTAGACCAACTCCTTAAGCTAGATGGATCAAAGTGTATTTTGGAATTGAGGCAATATTCTCCATGCCACCTCTATCCCCACCCCCGTCCTTTCTATGTAGGTCCTCTTCCAACGTGTTTCCGTCCTGTGCAGCCATCAGTTTTAAAACCTCAATATCTACTCATTGTCAGAAGGGCATGTTGAGAGAGTATTACTGAGGGATATTTTTCAAACCACGATAGGAATTCCTTAAATGAATCCAGTATGTTCTAAACATTTCAACAAATGAAACAGAAGAGAAACTATGAAAATACAGTGTACATGGAGTGAGCTATCCAAATATAATTGCATACAAGTGCATGTTTGTGTCTAGTAGTGAGAGTCAAAATATTTGATCACCTTTACTTAAAGCTGGTTTTTGCTCTAGAGTATGCTGAAAGGGACCACTTGGGAAGGAAGCTGGGAAAGTGTCCATTACCACAATGACTAGTATGGAAACCTTTTTAACAAAGAGCATGGCTGTGCTTGGGCACATAGCCATGTGTGTTGCCCTATATATGTGTGTATATGTGTATTGGGTGGTAATGAAAAATATATTTCCTACTGTGGGTTATGGCAAAATAATTACGAAATTCACAGAGGGTCCTATCAGAGTCCAATATATTCAGGTGTTCAGGGATAGCACTGCTACATTCAAGCAGAGTTGAATTCTAGGATTTGGTGCTATATTTCATTTTTAAAAATATTTCATTTTAAAAAATAGCAATAGTTTCTGCCTTTCCTCCGACTACTCAAGGAATGCTACCTAGAGACATATTTACCCAAGTTGATCTGAAAGATAACTTGGATTAGTTTCAGTGTGCCTTACCTATTATGGAGTTAGTTTTTAAATAACACTGGGGAAATGTTTTCTTTCTACTTTATACCAACTTTGAAAACATGGAGTGTCATATATTTAACACATGTATTAACTTTCTGATATTTTTTGTTGGTTATGAGGATTGAACTTGGGACCTGGGCGCTATCCCTGAGCTCTTTTTGCTCAAGGATACCTCTCTACCACTTGAGCCACTTCTGGTTTTCTGGCAGTTTATTGGAGATAAGAGTTTCACGGACTTTCCTGCCTGGGCTGGCTTTGAACCATGATCCTCAGATCTCAGCCTCTTGAGTAGCTAGGATTACAGGCGTGAGCCACCGGTACCTGGCCAACTCCTGGCTCTTTAAGTGGTTAACTGGAGATAAGAGTTATAAGGGACTTTCCTACCCAGACTGGCTTCAAACTGCAATAAGACTTTCCACCTGGACTAGCTTCAAACAATGATCCTTAGATCTCAGCCTCCTGAGTAGCAGTATTACAGGCATGAGCTACCTGCACCCAGCTATTTTGTTGTTGTTGTTAGTTGTGGGGGCATTGTCCATGAGCTCTTTTGCTCAAAGCTAGTGGTCTACCACTTTGAGCCACAGTACCACTTCCAGATTTCTGGTGGTTAATTGGGGATGAGATTCTCAAGGACTTTGCTGCCTGGACTGGCTTTGAATCACAATCCTCAGATCTCAGCCTCCTGAGTTGCTAGGATTATGGCCATGAGCCACCAGTGCCCAGCCAATGTTCTGATTTTATAATGACCTGAACTTAAAAAGTCTGTCATTTTTTATAGCACTATTTTACTTCTGATTTCTGAAAGATAACATATTAGTTTCAATGTACTAGGTTTTTTTTGTTTTGTTTTTGGGTCCGGTCGTGGGGCCTGAACTCTGGTCCTGGGCGCTGTCCCTCAGCTCTTCAGCTCAAGGCTAGTGCTCTACCACTTGAGCCACAGC